>NC_041826.1:6293842-6602592 GCF_900964775.1 Scleropages formosus | reverse complement strand
TTTATTCCAGGGCAAAAAGATGGTTGCATCGAAATGCATTTAGTGCAAAGTAATAACGTAACTACGTTATTTAGGTATGGCTGTTCAGAATACTAGCAAACTTATGAGAGCTGTCTGGTATATTAAAAGGATACGTGCTGTTTCTTAGGGAGAAGGGAGCGAGAGGACTGGTGAGAGCTTGCGCCACAGGACGACGATATAATGAAAAATTCATCGCACAAATTAGGCAGCGCTGTGCAAACGCCACGGACTGCAGATCTTACAAGCGCGACAATAGGAGGCACTATTCAGACAAGGCGGCTCCATAAATAGCTCGTGCCCACTGCTGAAATGAGGCATTTCCAACCGCATGTACAGTAATGTACAAGAGGGCACTGTCCCTTCTGTGTATAAGTGTCCTTTTTTTAGAAAGGTGCCTCTTCAGCTTGCAGAGGCGTCCGACTCAGCGCAAGATCCAGTGCCCCCTTCCCCCCTCAAACTGTCGCCCGGCTGTCCGGGGCAGTGGCATGCACACGAGGCGGTGAGAAAACCTGAAAGGACTAACAGGCAGTGGCTGGTGCTGCAGTAAAAGGCTGAGGTTGGCTGCGGACGCCGCCAGCGGGTCGGCTCTTACCTGGCCACCTGAAAAAATGACGGGGGTGGAGGCGGGCTTTGGGCGGTAGGGAATGGTGGCACCTTTCGGTGGGGACTAGGAAAGGGGAAGAGGGAGAGGCAAAGACAGAGTTAGAAGACAGAGAGAAAGAGAAAGACAGAAATAGAGAGAGAAAGAGAGAAAAAAGGGAATGAGTGAGACTGGAGATACAGAGCCCGAATCTGGCCCAGCGCTGAGATCTGTTATAGCGACGGAAAAGTATCACTGACATTCCACTTCAAAGCACGTGCGCCTAAGCTGTTCTTCAGGCTAAAACCCACAGCAAACCACCTTTCCACATTGTAACTCCAGAGAGAATGCAGACAGGCGGTATTCTTAGGTAATTCCCTAGTGTTCCTTTCATTTAATAACTGGCGACAGGGATGGTTCTTTGGGGAGCACATGTCGAGCATCAGAAGGTGTGTTCTTGTGGTAGCTCTGCCGTCACCATGTTCCATATGTGCATGAAATTTACTGAACGCCTCTTTCAATAAGAGAAGTCTACAATACGACGACAGGCCTGCAACAAGCATAGATATACAGTACAATATATAACATACATATATATAAATGTGTGTGTACAAGTAAACTCTTTTACTGAACTGTATATAAAATTATATCTCAGTTCCACTGATGAGGTCAATACTCTGATGTTTAAGACTCATGAAACATTCTCAGCTACAAATACAGTTCTGTTTTCTAAAACCATTGGAAACTGTGACCCAAACACAAATGCGTTCTTCAAAAGGGATTGTGTCTTATGTCCTACGTCAACACTTCTAGGCTTGGGTGTGTTCTCCCTGATCTCTGTGCCAAGTTTTACTGTGACTCCAGCAAGCCTCCTGCTGTAAAGTACCTCCAGCATGACTACACATATCTGTTTGACACATTGGATGATGGCTTCTGGGGTCCCCGAGATTGTCACGGCACGCTCTGTGGAGTTGGGCAACATGTCCCCGGCCACCTGCACCTGGGCCCCTGTGGACTGGAGACAAGCATGGTACAATGAGGTAATGTCATGCCAGTTGGTAGCCCATGTGTACAAATCGAAGGCACGTCATCGGCAGGGTGAAACAACTCTTGTTCGGTTTTGTTGGCAGCCGACGATTTAGGGTTTGCAACTGCCTTTTTCTGCACGTCTTTAGACTGTGCAATATACGAACACACGGAGAACATGCAAACTCCACAGAGGCAGCAACAGCTCCACACATTACACCACCATGCTTCTTAACCTTTAACACCAACACAAACGTGACAAAGTCACTACATTGTTTGGTTGATGTACTGCCCAGTTGCTCCTTACCTCTCTCATCTCCTTGATCTTGGAGCCTCCCTTCCCAATGAGGGAACCACACTGGCTGGCTGGCACCACCAGGCGCAGGGTCACAGGGGGTTTGCTGGTGGCTGGGCTGTTGCTCATGGAGTTGATTATATCCTGGAAGGTCATTGCACTTCATCACAGACTCCTCTTGACACACAGTGTGCAGACAAGTACAATCTCCCCAACCAAAGGCACTGGATACACAATTTTACCGGCACAAATCATGCTTATAAATAAGAAAAGAAACAACGGTTCAGCTGAGTCCCTTCTGCACAGTTAAGGTGAACAGTACCTCCTCGAACTTGTAGGCAATCATGGCAAAGGCCTTGAATATGGCATCTGTGGGGCCTGTGATGGTAACTATCCTCTCTGGACAGTTTCCCTCTGAGATGTTGATGCGAGCACCACTCTGCAGGCCATGTAAGCAAATCAGCACAGAGCACAGGCACAGACCTACACAATCACACTATCAGATATTAATAAACCACAAAGCAGACATACCTCTTCACGCATTTTCTTTACTGTTTCCCCTTTCTGGAAATGACATACGCAGACAAACTGAAAAGGCTACATTTCTTTTTTTAAGTGAAAATCTGGCGGTAGATGGATTAAGAGTATTATATGTGTAACCAGTAGGTGTGAGACTGATATACCTAGAGCATGCTGATGTTGAACCCTCGAGAATTAATTTAAGCAGTATTTAAGCTGGCATGTGTATAACTGTTACGGATAGATAACATGGTAAAAAATAAATAATAAAGTACAAACCTTGCCAATGATGCTCCCAACCTCCTGTAATTAAAAAAAAGTATTAATTGCCAGGTCTACCATATACAGTATATATAAATATGAACATTATATAGATATAAATAAATATTTGTATTTATTTTCTTCTATTGTTAACTTTGTATGACATTTACAAAGAAAATCAACTGCGGTAGAACCTGAGAAAGAAAAAAAAAAAAAACATACACAAGCAGTAGCCTGTTTGTTGCAGCACAGGCTGAATATGTAAGAAGATTACAAGCATGGGGTCGGCATGGCTGAAAGAACAAAGGCCCATTGTCCTTGAATCCTCCTGAACCAATGAGCACTTAGTCAGAAGGTTGCAGGCAGACAGGCCCTAAAAGGCATCTGAGTCACTGCAGCCAGCCTTTGGTTTCCTGTCCCCAATGTCCAACCCCCACCCAAACCCCCCCTCCTTCATCCCCACAGCTCTCTCTGCGCCTCCTCACTTTGCCGTGCATGAGGAGCCGGATGGTGAGGGTGACATTCAGGCCTCCTTCTGACTGGATCTTGGTGGGTTCCATGCTGGGAGTGGAGGTGAGACAGGACTGTGGTCACGTGAGAGGAGTCCCCCGAGGACAGGAAGAGTGTGATGGTACTGCAGCCAACCAGTCACCTGTGAGGAAGCACAGGTACTGCGGTCACAGAGTGTCATTATTAGTGCGTCAGCAGCATGGTGGAATTACACTGCTGAATTTGTTGTTTTAGGTGTCATATTTGATTGACGTTATTGGCTGTAATTCATTGAGATTGTCAAAATAATAAGACGTAGGAAATAGCTCTCCCATGTGGCCAGGTGTACATAGTTAATAATGCATTGCTGTGCACTTTTTTAGTGTTGAGTGTTTATTTCAAATTTACTTTGTTACTGTTGCGTTGAACGACTGCTCTGAACCGGTAACCAGGGACTTTGTTGTCAGGAATTAACTCTATGCATATGGTTGATCTGTCAGTTGTGTCTATGTCAAGACTGCATGGAGAGTTTGTATGGAAGTAAAATTATCACCCAATGGGCAAAAATGCTGTTGTACCGAATAAAAAAGCTGTTATGTGAAACAGTGGTGTATTGTCAAGCCGTTGTAGTGATTTTTCATTGTACGGGAACTCATTACAGTGAGTATATCAACATTTATTTATGCCTGGCTGCAACACAAGAGGGAGCACTTTTCTAAATGTTCAGTTAAGGTTCTGAGTAAAAATAATGAGCAAAAAACGGCGACTGACCCTCAGTGACACGCACACTGTGAACACTGCTAAAGTTCTGCAACCGTCTCCTTCCACTTTCTTTGTGCAGCGGGTTTTTTTCCGAGTGAGCTTGCACCATTTGTTTGGTATTTTTTGCAACGTCAAACACAGAAATCGCTTTCAAAGGGTTTTCTTGCTCAGAATATGAAAAAGCCCAGAAACCGGTACAAGAAAGTGAAGTAAAGCCACAATAAAGAAATGAGCTCAGCACCTCCAGGATGTCATAATCATATTTCACCCGATATTGCATCGCAGCTCTGATAGCTTTGCGACAGCAAATGCTTTGTAGCCACACTTGAGTTAATAATTCCGGTATCTTACAGAGGGACCACTACAGAGGAAATAACTCAGAGACATCAAAACCGGGACAACCCCAAGACTTCCACAGTGTTCCACTTATTCCAGATGATCATCCTTTATTTCTGTTTCAAGTAAAGGTGAAGTTTAAGAAAATGCACTTAGTTTATGTTATATTATCCCCATGGGATTTTGCACTGTATTAATTAGTCTTCTCTCATAGCATTTGAGTATAAATAAAGAATAACAAACAAAAGAGATTTGTTACTTTCGCCAGAGCTGGTATACAATGAATATTTACTCCAGCTGTGGATCATTCAACAATACAGTCAGGAGTCCCAGTATCAGAGACTGAAAGATTGAAATAGAAAGTTAAAAGGTGTTTGTATTGACAGGGGTTAAAGGGGATAATTGAACAACTGGGACATAGTGCAGGAGATGAAAAAGGGAGGGGGCGAAGATGGAAAGTGGTGAGCAGAGTACTGAGATGCAGAGAAAGACAGCTGGAGAGGAGGAAGAGGGAGAGAATTCAAGCACTGGGTTTTGGTGGGGGCTGGGGGCTGAAGGGATAAGATTTACAGCCAGCTGTCCTCTCCCAGCAGAGCCCTGATTGCATAAAAAACCCTAATCCTGTGTTAACCCCATCCAGAGGTTCTGATGGACAAAGCCCATGGACAGAAACAAAATCCCCAAACATCACACATATATACAGTACTGTACATGGGCACCACAAGCAGAGGTCCCCTGTTTTAAAGAACCTCTGATAAAATAAGCGATGTCCCTACAGCACACAAACATCACAGGTATGGCCGTCAAAATTTTCCGTGCGTGAATTTAAACTGGCGAATCATAATCTATATTGAACTGGGGCTGTGATTCACATAGCCTGTTTGGATTTTTCTGCTCAGTATTCCTTACAGCGTCATCTCAATTAATAAATACAATTAAAAAAAAAAAAACTCTTTACTTAATTTCTTTTTGTGACTATTTAGTGGAGATGAACCCTAACATAAATAAATAAATAATTAAATAAATAATAGCAACTCCTACATCTGTTGGTTGGTTTTCTGTGTCACCTGCAGAAACAGGCCAGCATCACAACTGAAAAAATATTACCCTAAAAGGCATGTCTGCATAAAATTTTTGCTTTTGTCAGAAGTCTGAAACAGCAGAGATTTAAGTGTTGCGACTCATGCAACTCACGAGCAATGTGAACATATTAATTTGCTAATGAATTCGCACATGAGCCACTCTCTACGTATTTGTATTGACATACATGTTAATTTTATGTTAATTTGGCTGAAAAATGCCCAGTTGTTATTAAGAGCGGTATTCCTCTTGACATCTGATGTAGAAAGTGGGTCAGGCCTTCCGCTAAAGAGCTTCTGGCCCCTTCCTCTATGGCAGCTATTGAATTAATCACGCTTTACGCTTGGCCGAGCCACATTCCCAAAATGGTCCCTTTTCCTCACTCACTTTCTATTTCCCTTTGCTTTGTGTTTTGTACAGAAATAGCTTGCATTTCATGTACAAAAACGTAGCATTCTTCTATACAGTCATTGTCTGACGGTTTTTTTTCCCCATCTCTTAATGCATCTTTTCTGAAAGTGCATTGGACGGTAAATCCAAGAAAGAAAAGGAAAGAATGAGATTGATATGTATCATTTTGAAAAGTTGGAATCTCAATTAGGCCTTTTGGAAGAAAAACTGTGTGAGTATAAAGTGATTAATTTTGGGAAAACGTGGCTTAAATGAATCTCACTATTGCTTCCCTTAAGACGTGCCTGTCAACATTAATCATCCTGGAAAAGTCAGCAATGTCAGTGACTTTATTGGATGCAACCATTATGGTTTTTAACTTAGCCCAGATATGATGCTTGAAGACAAGGGAAGGTCTGTCTGTTGTGAACCTCACTTTTTCAGCAATCTAAGCTGGGGTTTCATATCGATGTCAAAATTTCAGAGTAGTCAGTTGTCAACAGTTTCAAAAGATACCCTGATGTAGGGTCAAGTGTTCGTCAGTTTCTTCAGTTCGTCAGTTTCGGTAATACCTGGCTTGGTGTTGTTCATATGCCTCATTGCAGTTTTTCTCTCTGTTTTTCTCCAAACCATCAGCGTTTTTAAATAACTGCTTGACTTAGGGGGCTTGATACCTGATATGCAGTAACCATACTCTTTCTATTATCTTCTCATTAGACAGGGGGAGGGAGAGAGAGAGAGAGAGAGAGAGAGAGAGAGAGAGAGAGAGAATGGTGTGTGTATATATATCATTCTGAAGTTATAGGTTCAGAAAGCATTCAACGGTTTTCAGATCATGTTATACTTTTCTCCACATATGCACAATTATGAAGTCATTTTCCATTCCATTGCAATTTTACTAGCCTTACAGTCAAGCTACATGACCTTTAAAGCAATACATATTATTTGGAGGAATACAAAGAAATCATGAGCACAGGTCAGAAAGCTAAACCGATCATTTTTAGCTGGGTCAGCCTTAGCCCCAGCACCACAACAAGGTAATCTGGACCGCCTCTTCATAGTTTAGGGGTTAACTTTGCTGATGTTAATGCGTTTGTGTTGACACAGTTTTAGAACCATCTGGAACAAATGAGACGTAAGAATTAATATAGAAGGTTGTCATAGACTGTTACCGTCATTTACAGTATAATGTAGCATACTGGGGAGCACTCACTTTTGTTAGTCACTTAACCCGCTCAGGGTCTCAGTGGTCTAGACCCTATCCCTGACACACAAGGCTTAGGGGCCACGCCCCAGACAGAATGCCAAGGCATTGCAGAGTATTGCCACACAAATTCACAGACCATGTATCTGGATTACCTACGAGTGTAGACGGAAATCAAAGCACCCAGAGGAAACCCACCCAAAGTGGACAGCTGGTAGCATAGTGGTTAGTGTTACTGCCTTTGGGCCCAAAGGTTGCTTCTTTGATTTGCACTTCTGGCTGTTGTACCTTTCAGCAAAGTACTTACTGAGCTGTATACATGGGTAAATAATCTAACATTGTAATTGCTCTGGAGAAAAGTGTCAGATAAATGTAGACTTCCCATAGAGCTGCAATCAAATTACTGCAAGGTATAGCACTGACTGCTGTGTTCCTAGTAAGGAACAGCTAAACAAAACTGCTCAGCTATTTTTGAATGTTACGGGTCTTTGGATTAAATAAAACACTGCAAGTGTTGAGATTTATCACAGAAACTGATTTATCTTAACAATTAATTTGATCTGCACTGGAGACGGGACTGTGATGATCAATCTGGCTGTCCTCAAGTAGGCTTCTAGGCTCTCACATTTATTTATTTGTGTTTAGTCACCAAAGCCACTATATGCTTCAGTGTGTTGACATCATTCACATCCACCGTAAAAATATCAAATGTAAGCAAGGCACCATTCAGACATGATCCTTACTAATTGTCAGCTTGAAAGACCTGGGTAAAAAGAGAAGACGCCTTCAAAGTGAAGCTCTCCCCAGTTTGAGATGTAGGAGACGTGGCAGACGGACCAGTGTAGGACGAGTGCAATGATTTTATCGTATTAAGCAGATCAGTAGTCTTGTCATTGGATCAAGGGCGCGTGGATAACAAGGAGTGACAGTGTTTATTAGTGAAACGGTGGCTCGTACTAAATTTCGGGGCAAATTGGAGCCTGGAGGCATTGCCTTTGCCCTCCTCCTTCACCAACTTTGCACCATAACCCAACACAAAACTTGCAAAGCATTGTGATGCAAAATAACAATAGGAAGAAGGACGGTACTGCTGAATCAGGCCGTGTTTCGGCTAGCGGTGACAGGGTGTTGGCGGGTCTGTGCTGTCCTCGCTCCCGCTTCAGGGGAAAAGAGGCAGGCCAAGGTGCAGAATGCTAAACTGTTCACTTTCCTCTAAGAGGCCTTCACCTGGAGGTGACTTCCTGTCAGGTAAAATCCGAGGGAGTGAGCACTGCCGGCTGAGTGATCGTGTACAGTGCCGTCCCCACACCGCCCCGCGCTCCATGAACCAGCGCACCAATGACCCACTCTCATTTAATTACATAGGAAATGGGTTTCAAAAAGCATTGCGTACCAACAAATATCCAGGTTGTGTGAAGGCTTTTGAAGAATTAATTGTTCTCTTTAATTACTGGTTACTGACTATTCTAAATTGCTTAATCACATGAATTTGAAAAATTCCTATATTTATCCTAAAATAAAAGCAAGTAGCACCAACATCAAGCATGAGACATTTAAAAAAAAAGTGGAAGACTGAATGTCCAAGCAACCCAATGGAAAGAAGAGGTTTGATTGCAGACGAAATTAGAAATTTGGGAAAAGAGCAGAAGTTGGGTCATCCTACAGAGGTGTGCAAGCCCCTGGACAGCTGCAAACAGGGCTGCCCTGACCATTTGGCCTTCCCATAACCTGACCCTGCCTGTCTCCTCCATGACTTTCAAGACCTGCGTCCAGTCATGTATGAGGATGGTAGGAGGCCTCAGGGGAAAGACATTTCTCAATCCATCCCTGGTTATGCAATCAGTTTTGTGAGAAAGGCTGCTCCTCAGCGTTGAGCTCATGTGCATGGATATCTAGGGAACTCTTCCTGCTCCTTACATTCACGTATTCAGGGTACATTCTATTCATATTACACATTCAAATTATGCAGAAGTTCTTCCTTCCTAATCGCAGTGTGAATTACTTGAATTGTTGTGGAAACAACTGGGGGTGCGGTGGCGCAGTGGGTTGGACCGCAGTCCTGCTCTCCGGTGGGTCTGGGGTTTGAGTCCCGCTTGGGGTGCCTTGCGACGGACTGGCGTCCCGTCCTGGGTGTGTCCCCTCCCCCTCCGGCCTTACGCCCTGTGTTACCGGGTAGGCTCCGGTTCCCCGTGACCCTGTATGGGACAAGCGGTTCTGAAAATGTGTGTGTGTGTGTGTGTTGTGGAAACGTTCACTGACTGCAGACAGAGGATACCTTTAGTAGCTTTAGAAGTGACAGAGAGCCGTTCTCACATATTACGTTAGTTCTCCAAATATAAACAGAGAAATTTAATATCTTAGCAGATGATTGCTGTGGCAAACGTTAGAGTGATGGTGACACATCTTAATTTAGCTGAAGTTAAGTGACAAAATTAGCTAAGTACTAATCTGTGTTACTGTCCATAATGAAAGCCATCCAAAGGATATGAACATGACAGAGATTCAGAAAAGCAGCTGATCGTACCATTTAAGTACAATTTTAATCTCAGACGACTCATGATGTTACAGTTCTAGGCAAAACTACACCCGTTAATCAGTTACTAGTAAAGACAGGAACATGACAAGTAATCAGTGGATATTCTGCCTATAAACTGCCATATTTTGCCGTTTTGGGGAAAAAAAAAAAGAAAAAAACCTGGCACTCCAAATATAGAAATAGATGGGGAAAAAAACTCAGTATAATCTGACTCCATCCCCTGTCATCTGCTCTGTCCTAATCCTCCCAGACACAGGCATGTTATTCCTACATTTTAATATCAGCCGTCCATAAAGAGGCATCCACGTCGAACCACAGCAAGATGAAACAGCTCATGAGTCGGAATGCCTCAGAGAGCACGGTCTTGTTATCCAGTGACAGTACCATCTAAACAGCAGCTCTCGGCTCTTCGTATATAGCCCACGTGTTACCAGGCAAAAAAAGTAAAAAGTTAAACAAAACCGACCGAAATCCAGTTGCCTCTGAGATGCAAAGGGGGGGAGAGGAGTGGTACTGATTTATTTTGTGTTTCTCTGGAAGACATCAGCATTGGCAGTAACCCAGGGGAGAGATTTACGAAACCCACATCTATTAACTCACTGCCATTAGTTCTTCCTCCTTGAAAACAATGTATAAACCGCAGGGAAAGTAAAAACTTATATTTACACGGGCTTCACGGATCTGTTAAATGAGATTCCTTTATAGGTTATAATGAGCAGATGATAATGAGGCAAGGAAATAAATGGCATGGAAAGTAACCCTAGTGTTGAAGGCTGCTGTCATGGCAGCAGGTAATTATAGTCACACAGTTGAAAAGCAAGCAAATCAACAATAGATGGAAATGATCTGTATAGCAAAATGAGACATCAGTTCTCCAAAGTGCAATGTTAGTGCATGTGTGTTTTGTGGTATTGCAGAGGGTAGTATTCAACATTACGTAATCCAGTTCCATGTTCTTCCATGATCTTCTTATGATTGTAGAGTTAACATAAGAAGCATTTTCAAAAATATTCAAATAACTCTACATTACCAATATGTTTTGGATATTGGACAGAGGGGACAAATATATAAATGTGATAATGAGCAATGTATGTACTCCGTTTACAATATCATTGATTACGATAGAGACTCATGATTTTAACATGCACAGAACATCTTGGTTTGTAGAGATAGAAAGACTCCTGGTTTGTGTCAAATGCAGCTTTTTTTCCTATTGTAATATCTTCTGGGCATGTCAGAGAAAGAATATCATAGCTCTGTGTATCAACAACAAGCATCAGGAAACAGAACAAGAAGAGACAAGTCTGTATCTTCAAGCCACACTAAAAATTTCTTTTAGTTTCAATACGCTAACAATGAAGCATGCTTTGTGAGGGATTCTGGTATGCATGTCCAACACAACATAGGGTAAGCAGTGTGCTTTAGCCTGAAAGTGCAGCTTCGGTTCTTGTGATGTCAAGAGGCAATGTGGCAACAGGAGAGGCAATGTGGAGAGGAGAGCTGGCAAAAATCACTGCAAATCATCTTTTCCATCTCCAAGATTTTGAACTGCACTCATGGTACTGCTGCAGTACTGATTCTAAGTTTTATAAAAAATTTGTTTATTTTTTTTTAAAAAAAATACAGGACTGTAAGTGCTTCTAATTGTGTTCCGAACCGCTACGGGAATGCATTTTACACAGGTCCCTACTCCAGAGAAGCTAAGACTAAACTGGAGCATGAACATGAGATATTAAGAGCTGTATCGGATAAGGCTTTCTGGTTGCACTGATGAGCTTTAAAATGACCCTTTAAACATCCAGTGCATGTTGTCATTGGTTTTAAAATTTCATAATTCTCGTGATTCTTTAACCACCTAGCTACAGTCTATTAAAGCACTCAGCCATGCCAAATTTGGGGAGAGAAATGTAACTGCAATGACAGACTTTCATGACAGCAAAGCTTTCAATGTTCTCCGCCTTTTTTTGCCAACAGTTCGTCAGCGAAAAAGCTCTGTGAATTTAGTGCTGATCCTCCTTGGTAATAATCGATTTGGATGCTGAATCATAGCTAGCAAGGCACAAGTACCAGCTTGAAGTTGCAGATTTGCAGGCCCGGTGATGAATGGACCGCTCCTCACATTCCATCGTCACTGCGTCCGTGACTCTTCAGCCATGCTCTAGTTTATTGCTACAGCCGTGACAAGATTAAGGATTGTGTTAGTGAGGCGTTACCTGACCTCTCTCAGTGAGCCAAAGAGAAGTGTCACAGGCAGGTAAGCCCAGGCCTTCAGCAAGGGAGGGGGAAGGTGTCTTTTGAAGACCTACATGGAAAGCATATGATATGAAATAAAAGCGAAGAGCAAGATACATATGTTCCAATGACTTCCATCAAATTTAGGGATTTACAATGTTTCTATGCACATTTTCTTGGAGGGTATTCCGCATGGCCTTGCAGGACAATTTGGAAGCCACTGGGAAGCTTTGGCTGTGGGACGTGAGGGGCACGGGGAGCACGGGGGCCACGCGGGCGTCCCCCAGAGCTGTGCAGACGCTCGCATGTGAACAGCTCCCGAGGACCCTTTGGTTGCGGTGCGCATGTCTGTGGAGCAGCCAGCCTACACGGCCTGACAGCAGGCTCTAAAACTGTCAGCCCCAATCAGTCGCCCGGGCTGGGATCTCAGCCCACATTACAGTCAAGAGCGGGCCGCAGAATGCACTGCGCATCCGCCTGGCGGAGCAGGGTTACCGATCGGCCGCGTGGGCACTACCACCGTTCCCGCCACACATCTTGCCCTCATCCATACTGCGTGATTGGAGCGATGTCCCTGTAAACAAGCGCGGAGGAAGAGGTTGCCGATGGCATGATGGTGGAACAGAACAAAGGCTCCGTCTTTGTACGTTACCCCGATATATACCGTACCGCATTTTCCCGCGTTCAAAGATGAAGCCACGCTGTACTGCAGCCATCCCAATAAGGCTGCGTACACATAGGCATTGTTCTGCGCACACAAGGTATTCTGCCCCGTTAAGAGGCACAGAAATATGTTCGCAATATATGACGCCTACGATTGACGGCTTGCTACCACATCAAAGACACATTTTATCAGGAAATGAAGTTATAGACAAAACACTGAACAAAAAATACCGGAAAGCTCACCATAAGAAACGTTTCATGTTTTTTTTCTTAAAGATTAACATTAAAATGATTCATACATACCATGATTTAGAAATATTTACAAATATTTATTTATTTATTTTTTTATCTAGCACCTATTTAGAATGCGTTTAGTTTATGATATTTTAAACATGGTTCTGGTAATTGAAAGACAACTATATATAAAGTACATTTAGGAGCTGATATGTGTTAATCTCTTTGCTTAACATTTGATGTTAATAAGTAAAAACTGTTTTATCGATCCATATAAAGTGAAACGGAATTCAGAGAGACAAAAACATGAAATAATGATGGTAATTGGAATAACGATGGCAAATATGTGCATGTCTTGGGTGCTGCGGTAATTTCTAGAGATAACGGCTTCCTCATTTTGCAAATACCTATGTTCAGAACTACAGAAGGCACATGACTGATGAAAGAGACAGTTCTGCCTGTCACAGAGGTATCACAATTGCATCTAAACAAAAATCACTATAAAAGATGTATAATTTCATAATGGAGAACAGAAATCTAAGCTTGTTCTCAAGAGTGTGATACTGTACAGAATAGTGACAGTACACAGGATTTTTCCTCATTTTTGAACAAATTCAAAGTACTGAACGCATTCAAATTTTTAGATTCGACATGGAAATAATTATGGAAATAATAATAAAAATAATCTACATTAAAAGCAAGAGTTACCAAAAACATTATACATTCATGCTGTATATAGAACAACTAAAAAAACTCCTAGCTTTTAATGTTTTCACCATTTATAACACCCATTCCAAATCACAGACTGGAATTCCACATACTCATACAGTGTTCACCACTGGGAAGTTTCCTTCAGGAGACTATAGCGATACCGTATTGAATCCTCTATTCTATATGTTTGCTCTTACAGGTAGCATATCAAGAAAGATATGCTAAAAAAAATTTAAACTGACGAGCTTCCCACGGTTGTGCCGTGGTACTCAGTTATTCACCATACACAGAAATTTGATATACTCAACAAGCAAACATATCTGATTGACTTAATAAAAGGCTTTACCTTTGTTCGCCGTCAAACAGATGGTCACCACGTTCGACGTTTGCAAAAGATTAAAAAAAAGCACTGTAGGAAATGATTTTTTCCCTCTCCTTTCGCTCAGTCCAGGCAGAATACTGTTACACGATTGGCCCTAGACATGGTCATGTGGGCAAGGCATCATAACACGTGACCTCTCATGGAACAAAAAGGAGAAAAATCCCCTAGATCCAAATGTTTTTGCGGTGGGCTGCCTCAACGCCGGCACTTTCGTCATTGTTTAAAAGCATACCATATAACCGAAGGTACAGGAGGTTCCGGTGCACAAATCGAGGGGCCCCTTGGGGCAGACGGGCAGCCCAATGATGCTTGCTGGCATCCTGGCACATCCAGAGAACAACACATCGATGCAGCCATCTCTGGTCATCTCGCACTCCCCAGTTCTGTGTGGTCTGTTAAAAGGCACGTATCCACGTCCACAGTTGCTGTGTTACGGACATCGAACAAATTATACTTTTTGATATGACACGGAGACATGTCCAAACAAGCCCCTCCCACCACAGCTCCACTGCAAAGTGGGACACACAAGACATGTGGAAAGTGTTTGAGGGGTCGATGTGACAGCCTTCATTCACAGCAAAGGTTTGGTATGTCCGGTGGGTCAGGAAGGTACCCCTTGGAAGTACTACATGTTGTAGTTTGGGCTCTGCCCAGTGGAATGATCCCCCACCCTTTTAATCAAGGAGTGTACGGAATTACCAGGAGCCGCTCCGACAATCCTATCAGGATTATCAACCCCCAAGAGCAAATCCAGTGCTATGTCAGATGGGCAGCTGGGTGGGGAATTGAATAAAAGCCATTGTGGCACAACCCTTGCACGGTTGAGCAATAAATCCAAAGAGTTATTCTGTTTATTCTAATTGCTCGGCCTGAGATGTTTTTTTTTTTTTTGAAGGATTTTCTCCGAAACATAGCATCTCTTAAATCATATCTTAATTTTACTAAATATGTAAATGTCTCTTTTGGTTTCACAGTAAATTAATTTATTCAACCTTCCTACTGCTAGTTTACCCCAGAATTCCGGGTGATGAACATCACTCCTAAGTATAAGTTGCCTGTGGGAAAATATAACAAATAGAGCATTAAATTTGCACCACATTAAATCATAAAAGCAGCGCCTGAATGTGTGAGGCAAATACAAAAATAGTCATAGGCCATCTACTTTAAACACAAACAAACATTCTGAACTACCTTCAGAAATACTATAGCCAGAAAAAGCAGACTGTAACTATGCAAGAAACCTTCGAGGGACTAAGCACTCCTCTTTAACCCAAGGCGACTACAGGCTTCAATCAAATACACCCACACATACAAACACACACACAAATGTGCAGCCACCACAAAACAAACTCCAATTGCATTTGCATCACTCAGAGCAAATAGGAGAACACACTAATTTTAAATTTCAGGGATAAAAACCAAATCATGCTGCAGAATGACCATCAGAAAAAAGGTTGGACATTGGTGATGATTCAGGGTTTTCCTACCATTAAGAAGGTAGCTTTAAAAAAAATCAGTGTATATGACTCTGACTGCCATGTATAAATTAACACTAAAGTCCATCTGCATGTTAGAAGTCATCGCACGAGTCAGTCCTACCGGTTAGCGGGAAAGTTCCGGAGGTAGAGGCAGGATCACAGAGAGATGAAAGACTATGGGCACACTGGGGACAGAGAGGGCAGTCAGCCCTATAAGTAAACTGTCCAGTTGCCCCCAGCAAGGTGACCAGGCTCTCAGCTGCGATGGGATGGCAGGGATGAAACATTACTGTTTGCGTCCTCATCATCGTCAGAACTTAAATTGGTCCAGAAGGGCGTGAAGGAGAGAATGGGGAGAGAGAAGTCGAAAATTTTGATTCAGGACAACAGATGAGGGCAAACATTTGGTGGTTGGGGCCCCTGTGTAACAGCAAGTTAGGGACTAGGGGTCACACTAATAAGGGAGGAGCTACAGGAGGGTTCTGTTGTGCTGCTGTGCATTTTCACTGTTTATTGTTTCTGAACAAGTAACTCTAACTTTGCCGGTCACCCTCAGCTTCAAACTGCACTCAAGAGATCAACATGAGGTAGTTAAAAGTCTCACAGTCAGTCGCACAGCTGGGGTGGAGGCTGGATAAACCTAAATATGTTTCAGGCTACAGCAAATGTGTGTAAATGACATGGGTTTGGTTAATTGTGTTCATAAATCTGAAACGTTCAGAAAGTGTTTCATTTCAGTTTCGGAGTCGTTCGTTTCACCGGAGGGCAGTCCCTCTGTCTGTCGGATGGAAGTTCTGGTTCTGTCCTGGACTCTGAGTGAACCAAGCGCAGACTGTATGAAAAAGGAACAGCCGTAAACCCATCACACTCCCTAGGCTGTGGGAATTTCAAGTGCAGATATATCCTTCGGTTGTAGTCCCGAGTCGGAACTCAAGTAGTCAATTTCATAGCTTATGGGGTGGAAACGCATTCTTTGTAGAAGAAAAGGTCTCTTAGACTTCTTTCTGCCCTCGGAGAGCTAATGGAAAATTTCCCTCGCTAATGGAAAATTTTGCCTGACCCTCTTTTTCAGTCACAGTCAATGCTTTCAATAATGAGTCTCCCTTGCAGCAGAAACCAATAATTAATGGCATCTGTTTGAAAGTGGACTTTTAATGTGGCTCTGCCACCTCTCCAGCTGCAGTTCCATGTGCTTGTCTCCGGACAGGCAACAGAAAAAAGTAGGACTCATGTCAATGTGACAGCCTTCATTCAGAGCAAAGGTTGGGTATGGAGGGTACTTGTGGTACTCTATGAGATGGAACGATTTTCCATGTCGTCTCATATTGCTTCTTTACTGCTGTCCTCACACTATGGGGCCTTGTCGCTCATGACAATATTTGTGCTCATCAGTGAAACTTATAGCAGTGCTCTCAGGAGAAAACTCCATCTATTAGGGTCACCTATGGTGGGAAGGTTAACACTGAGATGTCAGACTAAACCTAACAACACTGGAGAAGGAGTTACATTCTTATCCATCTATACTGGGCAGCAACGTTGCAGCAAATGGCAGCACATGATCGCTTTCAGTGATTGTAAGAACACAAACAGAAACACAAACCAAAGAAGGCAGTGGTAAACCATTTTAGTACTCTCTGAAGAAACTCACAGAAATAGACAAACAAGAATGTTCATTAAACAATGCTGGAGGAGAGGATTCTCATGTTGGAAGACACTCAAGATCAAAGATCATTCCAACTACTCCTCTTGTTGCATTGCAAGGAAAGAAAATCTAGAACAAGTAGTTCTGGAACATGGAGCCACATGGAGTCACGTGAAGTCACAGAAATGATGCTTATTTGGCACTGCATTATAACATGGAAAAAATTAGATCTTTATTTACATTGCAATGCCTGGGAAAGGGTTAAATAAATGTATTGCAGGGATAGTTTTTTATTGCTTACGAACATTTATTCTGTGAAATATGTCTCATCCATTAATCCTATCTAAGTAGCACAGAGCAGAGATGTGATTTTATTTCTGCTTTGTCATAGTTGATAAAAAGTAGCTTCCTGAAATCCCTGACTCTCGGACATCGTTCTCTTCTGGGCTTCCTTTTCTGGTCTATTACACCTGCATCCTTGAGATATTGCACTTCAAGACACGCAGAGTACACTCATCCCTGACATAACAGGGTCTCGCGCAACTAAAACCCACTGCAACAGCATCCTCTAAATTAGCCTGGAAACAATGACTTCTCGTGTGTGAGTAGGGTTCCAGTGGTGGTGGCTGGACTGGGGGCTGTTTTTCTAACACAGGAATTGAACGGAGACAGATGTTCCTTCAAGCAGTTTGTTAACACGGTCACACTTCACCCATAAAAAAACAGCTATGCAATTCTCTGTCACACTGAAAGTCTCAAGCAATCACAACCATCAATTAAGGTCAATATAAGTCACAGTTGAAACAGCAGTTTCAGTGCTATTATTATCCCTAAAGCGACTTAAAATGTTAAGCTGCTTACAGTGATTTACCCATTTATGCAGTTGAGCATTTTTTTACTGTAGCAATTCAGAGTGAGTCTCTCGCTCAAGTGTTCTGGCAGATTTGAACCTGGGTTCACTGAATGCAAGGCAGAAGGCCTGTTAAACCACCTGCTGCCCATTAATACAAATTTTTAGATATAAACAAAAAACACGTAACTTAACTCAATTATTTAAACAATATAAACAGCTTATATAACATGAATACCCTTACACTACCATAAATAAAGCCTTAGTCTTGCAATCAAATGGTCAACTGAAGTAAAATATTTCTTATTAATGCTACACAGCCTCAAACAGCATGAGAACCACATCCTTTGCTGAGTGAAACAAAAACAGGCCACAAACTTGTGGACTTTTTATTTTTTTAGAAATATTCATGAGCGAAATTATCAAAACGGCTCCATCCAGACCGTGGCTCCAACCCTATGCTTCTAACATGGATTCCAGACCACCGTGACTACATAACAATGAATGAAAGTATAGTAAAATACAAGCCAAAACTGATCTTTTTTTTTTTTTAATGTTACAAAATTTGCTCATGTTATTATCAAGTAAAAAATATGTTTTACTAATAATTTTAATTTTAATTTTAGATTACCTTCAGATTATTTTTCATCTGGAAATCCATACATTTTTGTTCCATACAAAAATTACGGCAATTTGTCTAATGGTGTCATTCCATGGAATGAATTAACCCTTTTATTTGAGAGACAGGTGTACAAACAGTGCTTGGGTGGCTTCTACCCTGTTTGACAATTTGATGAATAAACAGTTCACTGCACCAATTGATTCACAACAGGCTGACTTGACCAAGATACAAAAACATAGCAAAATTAAGGACGTTCACTGTACTGTTTGTTTTTTGTTTTTTATCTTCGTACTTGCACTTAATCAAGCCATGTGTATGCATGTTTTCATTAACTATATACATTTAAAATATGTATCTCAGCAAAAAACCATGAAAACTCTTGAACAAATTCTCTGCACAAAATGTGATTATGAAACGGTTTTGTTCTCATTATTGAAAATTGAATATGTAAAATATTATAAATTTTGTGCACTAGTATTTTATTACTCATTTGCTCAAATTTCAGTTCAATCACAGGTTTTTTCTACTTTGGTATTTTGTGCTCGATAACGGAGCTGAAATATTATTTTTAGGAACTAGACCCTGTTTACAGTATAACTTCAGGTTACCTAAAGCAGAACAGTAACTACTTGGTAGGTTCACTGATATTTATGGTCTTTTTACAGACTATCATGAGGTATATACCACTGGTCAAGAACCCCTTTTGCATTGTCAAAATGCCTTATGTGCTTTGATACCGGGGAGATCAGTTTGATTTCTGTGACAAAAAGAATGTCATTGGGGTACATGGAGTACCGCATCGGATGCGTGACAGGGTGTGAAATCTCAGTGATTTTTTTTTCTTCTATTTCAGCAATAAATGAACAAAATTTGAGAAGTGCATTTCCCTAACAGTCGTACTAATATAGACTCTGGACAAGATCAAAGGTCAAAAATGCCAGCAAGACTAGAGGACAGCACTGTGCCCTGCATCCCTGACGTGTCAGTGTGGATCTTTCTGAGGCCTTCCCCTTCCTGAACTGGCTGGGCAGCTTGGTTTCAAAAACTTGGGGCAAGGCTGGACATGCCTTCTAAATATGGGCAGAAGCATTAATCTGCTTTGGAAACAAGGTGACCGCTTGTGCTTCAAGGGGAAAGGGTTACACATTGAATCTGGGGAGAGGTAAAGGCAAGAAATGCCCGTGAATTTTATGTTCACAATGCTGTATATTAGTCATGAAACCATGGCAAAAATCATCAACATATGTATCCCTAAAACTTATGACTGAATAGATTTTTAAGGTAGTGGTACTGAACAGACTCTCAGGACAGTGATCATCTCTTAAACCCCAAAACACACATTTAGCAAATAATTGCCTTGTCCCAAGTACCTACTGTTTAATGTTGATTTTCCTTCTTGCTGCTATGCCTGAAATCTGGGGATAATTTTCCACGTCGTCTCATATTCCTTCTTTACTGCTGTCCTCACACTATGGGGCCTTGTCGCTCATGACAATATTTGTGCTCATCAGTGAAACTTATAGCAGTGCTCTCAGGAGAAAACTCCATCTATTAGGGTCACCTATGGTGGGAAGGTTAACACTGAGATGTCAGACTAAACCTAACAACACTGGAGAAGGAGTTACATTCTTATCCATCTATACTGGGCAGCAACGTTGCAGCAAATGGCAGCACATGATCGCTTTCAGTGATTGTAAGAACACAAACAGAAACACAAACCAAAGAAGGCAGTGGTAAACCATTTTAGTACTCTCTGAAGAAACTCACAGAAATAGACAAACAAGAATGTTCATTAAACAATGCTGGAGGAGAGGATTCTCATGTTGGAAGATGCTCAAGATCAAAGATCGTTCCAACTACTCCTCTTGTTGCATTGCAAGGAAAGAAAATCTTAAACTCTTTTGCAATTTCACAATCGTAACATGGAATGTTTGAAGTATGAAGTAAGGTAAGCCTTCATCATCCAAAAGGATATTTTCAACACAGTGGCTGTATACAAAGCAGTGAACCACCAATATACATTGATTTTGCTCCGTGGACAACCTTTCAGTAAAACTGTTGCATAACCAACATGACTAAGGTCTATTACTGATGAGGAAGAGGCTAAAAGACTTCACAAACAAGCAAAAATGGACAGATCTTGTGAGCAAGAAGCACTTCTGGTAACTGGAATTTCAAACACACACACACACACACACACACACACAGTCTAAAACAGCTTGTTCTAAGTGGGGTCATGGCAAACCGGAGCCTAACCTGGCAACGCAGGGTGTAGGGCTGGAGGAGGAGGGGACGCCATTCCATCACAGGGCACCCTAAGCAGGACTTGAACCCCAGACCCACCAGAGAGCAGGACCCAGCCAAGCCTGCTGCACCACCGCGCCCCCAAGGAATAGATAGGAAAAGAAAAAAGTTGGGCCTCTTGGATTTGGCGACAGGAATGAAACAGAAGAAACACAAAGAAACCTAGTGCAAACCCAGATTTGTTTCCAACATGCTGCTTAACCAACCAAAATGCCATTAGAATACCTATACATTATCGGATGGAGCACCTAGAAACTCGACTTTAACAGCAAACACATGGAGTTTTGTACAACTGATCAACTATTGTGCAAGGTACAAACCAAAGTGAAAAAGAATAGAAAAGCCAACCAACTTGCAAAATAAGATCTGGAAAATTAGTCCCTGAGTCTTATTGCTACAGAACTAGACAACCTTTGGATGAAAGAAGACTATCAAAAATGAATGTGAATAGTGATTATGAAGGTAAAGGGTATGATGGTGTAGCAGGTAGTGCTGATGTTGAGCTTCCATGTTCTCCACATGTTTGCATGGGTTTCCTTAGATTTCTGTAGTTTCCTTTCACTGCCCAAAGACATGCTTGTCAGGTAATTTGGTGGCTCTAAATTGCCCTTAGTGTGTGTATGTGCGACTGAATGAGTGTGTGTTTGCCTTGAGATGGACTCTGTTCCCATCCAGACTGTACCCTGTCACATTCCCTACTCTTCCTAAGGTAGACTCCAGACCATCATGACCCTGCATTGGTTGACTATAAATGAATGGATGAAGGTGAAAAGACAAAAGAAACCTAAATGGGTAAAACCAAACAGCAGAATTCATCAAGAAGAGAAGCTGAAACCTGGTAGAAAAATTATCTTATAAAAGACTTTAAGTGAATTTCAAAGAGCTACCAGAAGAATAAGGAGCAGTTCTGTAACAACATCTGCAAAGAAAGTCCCGACTTCAACGTGGAGTTCTCAAAGATCCAAAAAGACAGATTGTAAAAAAATGCAGAAAAGAGAAAGCACAGATGAAAAGAACATAGTAAAAGTCTGCACCCAAGAGACATTAGAAGACATTAGCGATATACAAGATCCCTCGATAATGAAAGATGAACTAAGATTGACATCAAAGTCATTGCCAAGCAGAACGGCCACTGAAACAGATGGGACTGTCAAGGATGCTTTTTGAGCAATAGCAGAAAAATCAGTTAAGGTGCTAAACAATTTATGGCAGAAAATCTGGAAAACCTCAATGGCGAACAGACTGGAAAAGGTCAGTTTACATTTCAGTGCCGAAGAAAGGAGACAAGAGAGAGCGAGCAAACTACTGCACAATTTGCCTCCTTTAACACACCAGCAAGGTTATGCTCAAGGTCACACAACACAGACTGCAATCATACATGGAAAGAGACATTCCTAATGTAAAAGCCAGTTTCAGAAAAGGATGGGGAGCAAGAGAATGTTGCCGTTCTGTGAGAGCAAAGTAAAAAGTCAGAGTATAGGTCAAGAAGGTCTGTAAGAATTTTATTGACTAGAGTAAAGCCATTTGTTGGGCTCACTACTTTAAAATGTGGAATCTAGTAAGAAAAGTGCAAACACCAGAAAATTAGATGATCCTGATGAAGAATTTGTACGCTTGAGAGGTTGACCACAGAGTGGAAACAGAATATGGTGAAAGAGAATGGTTTGCAAGTGGCAATGAAGAAAGGCAAAAGTGCTTGCTGTCTTTATAAATTATACGTCAATCTCATTTTGACAGAAGTTCAATTGGAAGAAGAGAAATATGGATTCAAAACTGAGAGGCACATAAATAATTTTTGCTATTTGATGATACCATGCTCATGACAAAGAATGAAGAATCCTTCAAAATCCTTTCGAAAAGTCAAAACAGAGAACAAAAATGGGTCAACAATTAAATCTGGACAAAACTAAAATTATGACAACTGGAACAGCAAGAAACTTCAGTGCTGGTAGCAAAGACATAGAAGACAACATTTGCCTCTTGGAATCAATTATCAGCAGCAAAGGATTTATCAGCAAAGAGATACAGTGAATACTAACACTTGGTACAGCTGCAATGAAGATTTGGAAAAGATCACGAAATGCCCCAAAATTACAATCTCCACAAGAACAATTATATTTTTTGACAATTCTGTGACAGTGAAGAAGCAGGACAGACAGAATATAGACCCCCTTGAACTGTGGTAGCAAAGGAAACCTAAAGAACACCATGGGTGGGTAAGGGAACAAGAATGGATCTTGGATCAAATCAAGGCAGAAATTTTATTGGAAGTACAACTGATGAGGCTAGTCAGTATACTTTGGACATGTTCTGTGAATATTCTCTGAAGATACTGGTAATGTTTAGGAAAGTTGGAGGAAATATAAGAAGAGGCTGGCAGCATACAAATAGACAGACCCAAGTACAGGCACTACAGATGCACTTCTTTCCAGCCTAAGGACGTAAGTGAAGGCATTTTAGTCATGGGGTCATCAAAAGTGGACATCAACTTGAGGGTTTTTAACCACAAAAACAATACAGTGGGTGGTGTAGCAAGTGGTGCAGTGTGCATCTGGGTGTGTGTTCAGATCAGTTCAGTCTGTGTGAAGTGTCAACGCTCATCCCACGTTAGTGTGGCTTTCCTCCTGGTGCTCTGCCAAAAGACGTGAAGTTCAGGTGAATTTGGGGAAAAAAAACTGCATGTAATATGTTCGTGGATAAGTGAGAGAGTGTGTTATATTGCTCCGCTGAATAGATGTGTGAAGGAATGCAGGGAGTTTAGTGCAATGTATCAAACAATTTAAGTCACCTTGGACAAAGGAGTCTACTAAATATTAGTTAATCGTTGTATCACATCTTGGAGAAAAATGTCCGCTGCATGAATAAATATTACTGCAAATTAAATTCATAATTGCACAAGAAAAAATCTCCAAGCCTGCTGTTAATGATTAAGAAGAATCACCCCGCATGTATAAATCCTTCCCAGTAGTCATTAGTCAGCGTTAGTTTGGAATGAACAGCTAAAGTATTCATTGAAACATTAACAATGCATATTTTACAATAGGCAACTTATTAATTAGCACTTTATAAATTCATATGCATCAATAATATTTTAATAATGCATTTCAGTCATAGGTGAGATATAGGCAAGGAGTAATGGAGTTCCCCATGGGCAATGTGCTGCTACCAGGCTGCGCTTCTCACTACTTGCTGCACAACACATGCAGTTGCAGCGTACAGAAGAAATGAGATTCGGGTTAATGCATCGGCCCACTATATGCCCACCAGCATCGATACTGGGGCACGTCACGTTTGGAAAATTTAGTTTCCACAAAGTAAACTCTGAAAGTACATCTTGTGTGATGAAGATTTACCCACTTAGGCAGTTGGACAGCTCACCCATAAGTGAAAACAGTGTAACCCATCACACCGAATTGTTACGCTGTTTTCTCACTGGTCCGGTGACCAGGGGTAGGGATGTATTTTGCAGGATGGGAATTTGGGTCAAATATGTGACTCACATAAGCCAAGTCTAAATGGCACACAGCACAAAGGAACACACTCGCAACCTGGCCAGATGCTTGCGGCATGTCTCAGTCTGAAAGCGCTATTGGAGCCATGTCTTTTTATTCCACAAAATCCAGCAGTGTACGAGGCAGCGCCTGTCTTTGGAATTTCAAACACGCAGAACCTTGCTTAATTTGGTTATCATAAAATGACTGTGCATAAAGTATTTTCAACTGAATATGCAGCGTAATGAATCCGCAATAAGACAAATAATAAATGGAGTGGTACAGCCACCCTTTGATTTCTTAACCATAATAAATTTGAAATGATATGCCAGTGGTGCCTTTGACTTAAGTGATGCTCTGCGTGAGCTGGTAAGAGATTTAAAAAAAACAGAAAGAAAAGAAACTGTTGATTGAGTTACGTTGATTCACTCAAAGGAGAGACCAGGGTAAGGGGTGTTATAGTCGTACTTGGTGTCTGTCCATTTCTTCTCCAGGACTACCATGTCCACTACTGGGGCGCCAAGAACTCTGCTCTGTTCTGCCTCCTCGCCGCTTCCATAATTTCCGCAAAAAGCACGGCTCAGGAATGGTCGCACGCATTCACCATAGAAAGCGAAACCGCTTTCGGCGTTAACATCACTTGCTTTTTGTGAGCTTGACAGGCTGGATGGTGCTTTGTAGTGCACAATGGGGAAGAGATACATGGGGCGTTGCTGTACGGGATTTGTGGTTCATCGGTCCTGTGTGCATCTGCGCCTTTATTTTTGTTTACTTCACACAGACAAAAGCAATGTTCACTGCCCTGACCGAGAGTAAGTCAGACCGAATCAGGTTCAAGTGGATCATTAGTTAGGCGGGAAGTGCTCCGAAGCTCCTTAACCAATGAACATCTTGCAGCAGGCAGACAAACGCCTCCTTATTAACTGGCAGATTTACCCTAAAAGTACCATTATATCCTGGCATCCACAAACCATTGCAGGGCAGAATTGTTTTGCTTACATGTCAGTAAGACAAAGATACCTTCATTTTATTTTCTGTCTGAGGTTTTAAAATAACGATTCTCAAACTGCATAAAATGTGTTTCATAATGACAGTTACCTCCACCTATTCAGTTTGAAAATGTTTTGGTTTCACCTTAATGAAATGGTTTCTTTTAGTCTTTGCTTGTTATTCTAAGGAAAGTTTTCAGTCTCTTAAAAAAAAAAAATACATACATACACATATATATATATATATATATATATATATATATCTCACTGTGTGGCTCAAGATTGAGCAACATTTCGCTCTATTACACATAGGGTCGCCAAGAGTTGTAAATGACTCAAAGGCAACTAACTAATATATCACTGATAATGGCTACAATGTAAATCAAAATGAGAACAAATTCATTTGACAATCTATTAGTAGCTAGAGTAACGATTTTAAGATGCATGATGAGTTGTTATTACATGACTTGTTTGTTCACATGGACACTCATCTAACACACATTAACACAGCTATTCTGACAGAGAAGCCGAAAGAAAATAAATATTTATATATACACACAGCTTTAGCGGGGGGTGCGATGATGCAGCGGCTTTGGCCTGTGCCTGCTCTGTGGTGGGTCTGGGGTTCGAGTCCCACTTGGGGTGCCCTGCAATGGCCTGGCATCCTGTCCTGGGTGTGTCCCCTCCCCCTCCAGCCTTGCACCCTGTGTTGCCGGGTTAGGCTCCGGCTCACTGCGACCCCACTTAGGACAAGCGGTTTCAGCCAGTGTGTGTATATAGAGCTTGATACAAAAGTTTGGGAACCCCTGCGAAATTACTTCTGTAAGTGAAAAGTAGTAAAAAACTGCTGCAGGAAACAGTTTGTTAAAAAAAAAAAAAGTGAAATATTTGCAATTGTTAATACATAGTTACTATTTATTTCATGAACAGGAGCAAAGACAATAGTAATTGTAGCATGTGCAAAAGTTTGAACATCCTAGTAAGACTGTATTTAGTAACACCCGCCTTGGCACATATCACAGCTTGTAAAAGCCTTTTGTATCCAACTAAGAGTCTTTCGATTCTTGTTGCAGGGATTTTTGCCCACCCTTTCTTGCAAATAACTTCTAATTCCAGAATATTCTTGGGCTATCTTGCACCCACAGCATGTTTAAGATCTACCCACAGATTTTCAGTGATGTTTAAATCAGGGAACTGTGAGCACCATTCCAAAATCTCCATCTTGCTTTTCTCCAAGTAGCTCATGGTGGCCTTTCAGGTATGTTTGGGACGATTGTCTTGCTGAAGCTGAAAAGGGGTTGACTTCTACGACTTCTTGGCTGACTGTTTAACACTGGCATCCAGAATTTGCTGATATTTAGTGGAATCCATTCTTCCCTTTCCCTGTACAATGTTTCCTGTGCCACTGGCTGCCACACAACCCGTGGGGTTTTCTTCATCAAATGCTGCTCCTTCTTTTCTCCAAACAAACCTTTGTTGATTGTGGTCAGATAGTTAAATTTTTACTTCATCAGTCTACAGCACTTGTTTCCAAAAGGCCTGTGGCTTGTCTAGATAGTGTTTTGCATACTTCGGACTTTGACTTTTGCAGTGAGGTCGCAGTTAAGACTTCCTCCTGATGACTTTTCCATGCAGATCATGTTTGTGCATATAACACTGCACGTGGAACAGTACACCACCACTGCTGTGTCAGCCAAACCTTCATGTAGGTCTATTGCACTCATATGAAGGTTTGCCTTTGCCTTTCTGGCCAGCATACAAGCAGTCCTCTCAGAAAGTTTTCTTAGTCTTCCAGGTTTTGCCTCGACTTCCACAGTTCCCCTTAACTGTGATTTCTCAACCACATTACGGACAGTGGAAATTACGAACTGGAAGCGTTTTGCAATATTTTTACAGCTTTCACCTGCTTCATAGACAGCAATTAGCTGCATTTTCAGATCGTCACTCAGTTGCTTAGAGAAGCCAGTGGTTGTTGACTCACCGCCCAAAGTTGTATTAAGCTCTGCAAATGTTAAACTGGTGGCAACTCCTAACGGCTATTAAGGCCTAAAAAGGATATTAGGGTCAGTGACCTTGCAAAAAAAGTCTTTATCACTGGACAGGTGAAAAGGTGCCCAAACTTTTGCACATGCCACAATTACTATTTTCTTTTTTTTTATGATTTAAGTTCAAGACATAAAAAGTAATTGTGCCATAACATTTGCAAATATGTTGTTTTTAACACACTGTTTCCTGCAGGAGCTATTTACTACTTTCCATTTGTAAAATTAACTAAATACATAATTTGGCCAGGGGCACTCAAACTTTTGCATAAAAATGTATGTATTTATAGCTTGAAAGTATGTGAACCCTGTAAAGATTGTCATTATTCTTGTGTAACATAATAAAATAAACATAAAATCTAAATTTTAATTATAAAATGAATAAATGACAATGATTTAGATGCCTGATTCTACTTACCTACTTGGTTAAACCAGTACAACTTGTGGTTCATTTGCACTACTTTCACATTTCTACTACACACACAATTTCCTCTCAGGCAACATATGGAACTGACCATTACACACCTATCATGTCAGATGGGAAAGACCGCCTCTCATTAAATCACCATTTCATGGTGAAACTATTGGACAAATAGTTTAATGCTACCTTGGTAGCATTAAATTGATCAGAAACAATAGCCAAAACATTGACAACGTCATAACATTATTTTTATTTCATATAATTCTTCAATGTATCAAACTTTAGGTTCATCAAAGAATCCTCCATTGCGTCAGCCGGTTCACCAAAGATCTTTCACCTTACAGAACCAAAATAGGCCCATAGCATTACACTTCCTCCACCATGTTTGACTGAAGGAATCAAGCACTCCTCCAGCATCCTCTCATTTGTTTTGTGTCTCACCTATGTTCCTCTCCTTGATCCAAACACCCCAGACTTAGACTCATCATCCATCATACTGTTTTCCAGTCATCCACCAATGTCTTGTGATCTTTTGCTCATTTTACCCTTTTATATTAATTTGTCAGTTTCAGATATGGCATTTCTTTGAAACTCTGCTTCTAAGGCCAGCATCCCAGAGTCATATTTTCCCTGTTGCAGATGACACTGGTATTTGGAATGTACTGTTTAAGGAAGCACCCAACTGAGGATCTGTACGGCGTCTGTTTCTCAAATTTTAGATTCTGATGCACTTGATGATCCTCTTGTGCAGATATGCATCTGAGCTTTCCACTTCGTTTTTTTGTCCTGGTTAGATCTGGTTTGCTTTCTTCTCTGAAGATAGTAGTGGACACCTTGTATTAAATGTTCAGATCCTTGGAAATCTGACACATTAAGTAATAATAATCATTTGTAATGTTAGTAATGATCTGGTTATAGTTGTAAATTTATTTAGAAGTACCTGACCTGATTTAAAATTTCCATTCTTTCAAAAAAATGATTCCATACTTTCGAATGCCGATATAGGTGTGTGTGCGTATGTGTGCGTGCATACACACAGGGACAGCTGGTAGTGTAGTGGTTAGTGCTATTACCTTTTGTAGCCAAAGAATGTAGGTTCAAATTCCACCCCTAGCTGTAGTACCACATTTACCACAACCACTAAAATTACTTAGCTGTATAAATGAGTAAATAATTGTAAGTACCTTAACACTGTAAGTTGCTTTGGAAAAAAGCATCAGCTCAATGAGTAAATATATATATATATGTATATATACTGTAAATATACATGCATATGTAAATTTCTCAGTTTTTGTGTATCTGTGTTATTCTGAGCAATTCCAGGCGACTCCCCTAATGAAATGACCGCAAGAGAAAGCCCAACAGGAAAGATGGCTGTCCGCTGCCACTTAGCATCACTTGAGTCAGCAGGGACTGAAGGGCAGATGGGAGAGCAATGGCCACATGGGGACACTGATAGGAGTATTCTCATGTGGCTCTCCGCCCTAGTGCACACAACCTTTAGGTGTCAATCAGTTGAATAACAGCATCATGGGGTCTTGGACAGAGTATAGAGTCATAAAAGCAGAAATCCCAGGCTTGGCCTCAGCAGAGACTTCCTGAAGTATCAGGGATTTTCCAAATTGTCTACTTTTGTCAGACAAACCTTGCAAACATCAGAAAAACACATGGATCCCTGCTGATATGTATCGATGAGCGCCGACCACTCTAGTCATTATATCAGAACCGCTAGTCCTTACAGAACTCCTGCTGACTGCATCGGATTGGGACCAGAGAGACTCACACACCAGCAGCCATCTCTGGTTACTCATTCTTAACTGTCACACAAGCACATCCCACGCAAAGGAGGTATTTACAACCATGTCTTTACAAATTCTTCCCAGAAGACGTTTCCAGTTTTCATTAAACTGGCTGCAGCAAAAGACCTTCCTTCTGCAATACCTAGAGAAAGGCTACAGTGTAAGAGCCAACATTGTCAGAGCAGAGCTCTGAAACAACAAGTTCATTTAGTCATCTCTCCTTTCAGGAATCTGATGGATTTTTTCATAATTATCATTATGACCATGTGGACATCTGTGGCACAGATACAGCTCAGCAAAGAAAAAGAGAATCTGGATACAGACACAACTCAACAGCAATCCAAATGTGTCTGAATGTCCATGTCCGCCAAGTTGCACCTCTCCATAACTGCACAACTACAGTGTGGACAACACGGAAGTGCAGGAGGTAGTGCTGGTGCCTCACAGCTCCTGGATCATGTGCTCATAGCCAGCACACTCTGTGTATAGTTTCCATGTTCTCAAGTTTTTGTATTGTTTCCTCTAGGCGCTCTGGTTTCCTCTGACACCCCAAATACGCACTTCAACTGAAATGATGACTTCATGTTGCCCTTTTAGTGTGTTTACCTTCTGCATATGTTAAGTTGCTCTAGTGTATAGATGTTCAAATGATTGTAGGGAGTTTAGTGCAGCGTATCTACGATTAAAAGTCACCTTGGATAGAGAGTGCCAGCAAAATACTAGTTAATAATCACTGCACTTCGCACCGAGAAAAGGGTGTGTTAAACGAATTAATGTCATGTGTGCGAAGCTTTACTCCCGAGGAAAAAAAATATACCCAAAGCAATTAATTGCTTCAAAACGTGTGTAATAACCAGTGATTCAAACTGACGATTTGATAAGTGCTGAAAAAGAAATGAGGACCCACTGCAGGGAGAGATCAGATCCACAGAGTTGTGCTCCGGACCAGAATGTAAGAGCCTGAAGGTGTAGACTTACCAGATCTGCGTTGGGTTGCTGAGCTCAGGACATAAATGGAGGCAGAGACCGCGGGGACGAGCACAGCTGCGTCACCTTGGAAATCAGTTCATCAGCCTTTAGACTTCTTTCCAGGTTGATAGCCGGCCCATTCTACATTGGAAGCAGAAGGAAGAGAATGCGACATATTTTCACCTCTGACAATGACCTTCAGTCAACCGTGAACCACTGTACATTGCACCAAACCCGCGTCAGGGCCTGAGCAAAGCCAACTGCGGTTTGCCCCACAACGGAGACGTACACTCACACACCATATGTGCCCTCATTTGCCCATCATACGCTTTACTGAGCTCCGAGGTTAGCAGAACCACAAAGAAACAGAAGCCGGTCTTACAATTTATGTTTAAAGCTATTCGGTCTCAGCTCAGAGCACTGTCAAGTCAGCGCTGCGAGAATGTGTGTTTCTGATTTTTCTCATTTTGTTCTGACCAAAGAGGGATCCCAGAAGTTTCTTGGGTTTTCTCTTCCAGGTCATGTGACCTAACAGTGTCACACTCCTCGAGGACTGTAGAGATCTCAGTCTATCCAGCGTGGTCCCACCTGGGAAGGAGCAGAAGCACATCTTCAAGTCGTTAAAATACTCTATCATCTGAATATTTAAATGGCTCAAAAGCAAAAACAAGGTTGACAAGTAGTATTTCAGTCTGAATTACCTCAACAGTTTGATGTCACGGACCAACTCCTGCTGTTTTCTAATCTTCTGTGCTGACTTAAAGATTAACTGCATGAAACGAAACACAAGCTAGTGTGTTTTGAAGTCTGTTTTGTTACCTTTGTTAAGCAAATCTGGAACATGTTAGAATAATAGCGTACTCTGAGAAAAAAGAAAAACACAAAGCACATTTACAGAAGGATGAAACAAGATCCGAAATGAGTTTTTGCTCGAGATTTCCCAGTCGTATGCTAACGGTATTACGCTGACAACAGAAATTAATATACCTAGAACAGAGAAAACATACACACATTATAGACTGTGAGATCGTGCATCCTGCTTGTTATTACAAGACACTGCACGTCATGCATTTCGTCCTTACATTATGTTCGGCAGAGATATTTGGTCTTCTGTGCAGAAGCTACTTGAACGGGAATCCTGCAAAAGAGGAGAAAGCACATCGATTCAATAATTTCATAAAACAAGTTTGGACTGTTTTATGAGAAACTGCACAGGCTTCCCTCATATAACAAAGGCTCCTTTATTCTCTTGAAAGGCAATATCATTATGAAGGACTGTTATTTGGTTTGCTGCTCTTTTATTGTAAATGATACTTTACAAATAGCTCCGAAGAGAGTAGTAACAAGTATCTTAACTGATTACAGTAACAGGTACAAATGCTTGGGTTGGTAGTGTTTTGAATAATAACAATATACAAAACAGAAAATAATAATGGTAACATAAGTCATAAAGCCTTTAAAGGGAAAGAGGAGAGGTGATCATGCAAATGTACAGGCAATTTTGAACACATGGGTCTTAATCATGACTTTTTTGTGGTTCGGGGCCTCATTAATTATCTTTTCCACTTAAATCAGTGGTACTGAAGAGCTGTTTTTAAGAGAATTCCCTTCATATCTTAAGGAAGGACGTACACGTGTTTTGGAGGGAAGCCTGTGCCGCACGATTTGAATGCCTATGATAACAGCGCCCTCTGGTGACACCCACGTGGTGTTTGGAACCCCAGAGGAGCTGTGCCTTTGCACTGAGGATCTAACCTTGAGGTCAGTAATTGCAGGGTCCCTCTGGTGTATTACTTGATCCCTCCCTTGTCCCTTTAGGCCAGCTGTACAGTGAGAAGCTGCTGCAACATGCAGAAAATTTCACAGCAAGTTAAGTCATTCAGAGTAATTTCCAGTGAGGTCCTTGTCCAGATTATTTGAAAAAAAGAAGAAAAACAGCTCTGCACGTGAAGGAAAACAAGAAGGTAATGTACATGATGGGGAATGGCGCAGTCTGTAACTGAATTCGGCTTTCTTCCTTTAAAAAGCACTACCTTCCCAACAGAAACAAAAAAAAAGACAAACACGGAAGGCAACATAGCGGTGCCCACACGCGGTGATGTCGCGAAGGAGGCGAGAATCGGAGCTCTCTTTCAGCTGGACCCGAGTGTCTCAGGGGTGAAATCATATTACAGCACAGCATTAAATTCAGTGTGGAGTCAACAGATGAATCAGACTGTATTAATGTTTAATGATTTCCCTGAGCTAACAAGCTCAATACAGTCCTTGCCCTCTTCAACCCCCCCACACACAGACACACACACACACACACACACACACACACACACAGGCATGTTCTCACCTTCATGGATCATTGGATGACCCAGACCCACGGACTAGCCAGCTAAAGCCCAGGAATTAAGTAAGGCTGTCGAGGTGGAGCTGCAGAAGTGGTGGGATTTAAAACTGATCCACGGTACACAGCAGTCCCACCCGGACTGGGGGAGGGGGGCAGTGGAATACCACTCCTCATCCCCTGGCCTGGCGTGTGTTCAGAAAAAAAGTGGACCTAGTGAGCACATATATCAGCTCCGCGTGTGACCAGTTCCATCAGTGGAACCCAATGAAGGATCAGGATAAAGTCCATTTTTCAAACGACGCCGTGGCGTGACGGTCAGAAGAAGGCCAGGACAGCACACATGCTGAGACTAATTGACCGCTCACGACAGGGTGCCATTTTTTAATCCATCATTATCCTGTGGTCCAAAATTCCAAATTTACACTTTCCTTAAACGGCAGTCGCTCCAGCGTTTAGGCATAGATGTTATAAAATATTTACAAGAACAAAGCTATTTATATTGTGAGTATCAATAATGGATTGCTTTTCTGGGAGGCTCTTTAGCTGTGTCCTTCGAAACATAAGATAAAACGTTGAAGAATGAAATGATCCCTCCCTGATTTCGCTTTGCCCAAGGCATGAGAATAAGGAAAACTTCTATTTCTCAATTACATCTTTGAAGGGGGCGCAAAAACAACATCTAACATAAATATGAACAACAATAATGACAAACTGGGCATCTCCAGAAAATAGTCCATTTACAGCAGAATTTAAAATGTTACAATGAGCTTTGCAAGACAAAAAAAATAATACATACTAATTAAATCGCACAGCGATTCGTCCGCTTGCTTCACAAAACTAAAAACTTGTAATGTACCAGTGTAAAATTTTTGAAAATGCAGCTGCTGTCCGGATTGTAATTTTTCAGAGGAAGGTCCCGTGTGCTCGATGATTCACTTCCAGCTGTGATATACTCAGTATGAAAAGCAAAAACATCTGGACCAGCCGATGCTTTGAAATAGGCTTTCTCAACAGGAACCTTAAAATGAAGGTAGTGAGCACTTTTTATTCAAGGATTTTTAAGCATCCCGTTTTTAACGTTTCCAAAATGGAGCTGCAGCTTCAGCATCTTGCGCATCACACCGGAACTGGGATCACAGCACAAAGAGTAAAACTGGAGCTGCAGAAACCTTTGAACCAACTGCGTATGACTGGTAATTAAGCGTGATAAATTTTTTGTGGGCACGAGTAAGGACTGCACTCGTTTACCAGGTTTACGACATTCTCGCCACTGGTTCTTGTCACCGCGTCTGAGTTTTTCACAGTTTCAGCGAGGGTGGCGCAGTGCTGCAGTGGGTAGCGCTGGTGCCTCACAGCTCCTGGGCTGTAGGTTTGCATCCAGTTCTGGTCATGTGGAGCTTGCATGTTTTTTGGGTTCCCCCCCACAGTCTAAAGATGTGTGTCAGGTTAAATATTGACTCTAAATTACCCTTTGTTTGTGTATGTGTGTGTGTGTGTGTGTGTCTGTGATTAGACTGGCCCCCCATCCAGAATGTACCCCAGTTCACGCCCTGTGCTTTCAGGATAGGCTCTGCAACACCGTGACCCTCCACTGGACCAGACACTCTTTAAGATCTCCTGCTATTATTCAAATTTTCTACTGAAAGGATTAAACTTAAAAGAAAATCAAACTATTTTTTTTTTCAAACTTTGACCTCTGACACCATTCACTGATTCAGGGTCCGGCTCCTAATCTCAGTTGATAAGGCTGATCAGCCATCGCGTGAGACCAGCTTCTTCACTTTACCACCCATGTGGTCACAAAAACACCCCTCATTTCAGCCGTGTCATTTGATCATTGCAGCACCGCACTGCGGTCCCAGGGCGGCGCCGCATGAAACCCTTCTCCGGTTTGCGTTTGCTTCTAACCAGGCGTCACCGTAGGGCTGCCCATGTTTCTGCGTGAGTAGGCAGTCCGTATGCCAGCGCATCTCCCTGCCCTACACACATCAGGCTCCCGGATCACGCAAGGGGTAAACAGGCACCCCGGCACAACCCGCGTCGACCACCCAGCCGACCACCCAGCAGACGTCATCCAAGGCAGCTTCGTAGAACAGTCGTCGAGAATCAGCGCTGAACGCACGACCCCGCAGTCACGGCGTCAGCAGCCCTGGGAGCTGTGGGAGGCCATTGGAATGAGCCGCTACGTCCTGGATGGGGGACGTTCAGAATGTCATATTCAGCGCTCCAAGAGAAACACAATTAGCATGTCCCATAATGCTCCTCGAGCGGTGAAGCAGCAGCGCATGGAGATAAAGAAACTATTAGTTGCATACGGCTAAAGGGGAAATCATAGCCTTCTCACTGAGTACGAAAAGGGATGAAGGCTGCCCATGTGAACAGCATTAGCACTGCTACTTATTTATTTTCCTGACACTCTTCTCTAAAGTCATGTACAATAATATACCCATTTTGGGTTTACAGTTGGGTGATTTTTACTGTATCAAGTCAGGGTAAGTGTTTTGATCAAGGATACTACAGCAGGAGGTGGGATTCGAACCTACGTTCCTTTGAGCTTATGGTGGCAGCTCAAACCGTTACGCCCCCTTCAGCCCCGTATGCAGTTTACGTTGTCGAGGTTAACATGAGACCGTTGGAGACCGTTACCACAGATGTGATACACGTTGCAAAACATTTCATACTTGCATTCAGCCCCACCCCCACATTATTTTTTTCTCAGATCTTTCATATGTATTAACAGTTTCAGATTTCCGTCAGTTAGTTCAGCTTTAATGCGTTTGTGGGTCTAAAGTGCACTTGTCTGCGGTCTGTAACTGTGTGCTCGGGCATTACAATGCAGCCCGCTCCGCTCAAAAGTGCGTGCTGTGCGTCTATGTGTGCGAGGTGGTGCCGCACACACGGTGGCTTTCCAGGCACGCTCATTTCAGACATGCTGCCGAATGCACAGTTTAGAACGCCGTGTTGCTGCCTTTGAAATAAACGCTGGGAATGAGATGCGCTCTCCTCGCTCCGCACCTCTTCTGACACGCCGACTTGAGGAAGGGAAGAGCTTCTCCTCCTTATTAAGCAGTGACATTAAAACACTTTGATCGCTCACACTCTTTAAAGTCTTAATCCCACAAAAGGCCTTTTAGAAATTTCAAAGGCGCACACTAGATATGAATATCGCTCCCATACTCCTGCTCACCTCACTGCTTAGGCCTCCAAACAATGAATGAGGTGACGTGATTTTCATAAACGCTCAAGGAGAAAATCCTACCCAGGCAGATGATGAACTTCTCAGGGGAACGTATCAGATGTCAACACGGAATGTGCCTCCGAAATGTCAGTGTAACGTCACTTGTTAATTGCAGATTGTTAGATTTTGCTGAGGTCTTTTCTTGCATTGTGCTCTAAAAGTGGTCTTAAATGTCTCGATTTCAAAATGCTAATTGTGACCCACGTCTAAAGATGCTTTTCCATATTTCTAAATATCACATTGCAGCATGTAACAATATTTGAAAACAGCTGATATTGTCAACGCTCTGTGGTGATGTTCTCTAACGGAACCGAACATGAGACGGGGCAGCAGGTGGCGTGGTGGCTACTGACGTTGCGTTTCCGCGTGGAGGCTGCAGGTCTGGATACCAATTCCTACTGTAGAACCCTTGAGAAAGGTACTGAAGCAAAATTACCCAGCTGTAAAAGTGGGTAAATAATTGTACTTGTGAGTTAACATCATAATTTATTGTGGAGCAAAGTGTCAAAGTGACAAATAAATAAATGTCAACTGGAATGGGGACTTGCAGCCCTACCTTAACACGTTTACCTTTGTAAACATTTAATGATGTTATTCAACATGTTTAGTGTAGTAGAGGGAGTGCAAAATAAATCACATGGATATCAAAATAATATTAATACAGTCAGTTAATTTTCAGTTACAGTGCTGTGCTCTGATTTGCTGATCTAGATAGAAGGGCTGTCCACCAAACGTCCTTCCCTGCCAGTCCTCGCAAACGTGGCACTTCCTGTAAACGCTTTGGACATGTGAATGTAGAAAGCACGTAAAGTGATTCTACCATGATAAATGATCATCTAAGCCATTCTTTGAAAACACGGTACGGCACCATCCAGAACTGTGATTGCACCGAAGCCTCAAAGAGCAGTTTGCAGAAACAACTGGGACACGGTCTTCCATCTTTGGACAGACAAAGGTAAACTGGGCCTCTTGCACAGCAGACCTGTACATTTTCTCCCCTCACGGTTCCTGTGGAGGACAATCTGCTTATCAATGGCGGCACACAGCAGCAGTTTCTAAAGCTCTGGCAACATATCCAAAGACAAGCAGAAGGAAAGAGAAAATGGGTCAGACCTACCCCTCCAAAACGTGAAAAAGAAAGCACTAGATGTTCATTGGTACACAGCTCCATGTGCTTCCATTGCGTCAGGTAACAGAAGTAGCCCATTGATGGACCGATGTACACTCCCATGGTTGAAAGGTTCAAACACACACATTATGAGACCAATGACACATTTATATGTATTCGTTTAGCCAACAGTTCTATCCAAAGCAACTTACAATTATTTACTCATTTATACATACTGGGGCAATTTAGGGTATGTACCTTGCTCAAGGGTACTACAGCTAGAGATGGGATTGAAATCTGCAGCCTTTGGGTCTAAAGGCAGTCGATGTAACCACTATGCTACCGGCTGCCCCATTTATCTGATGCTTCTCTCTAAAGTGATTTACAGTGTTAAGTGACTTACAGTTATTTATCCATTTACACAACTGGGTACTTGACTGGAGCATTTACAATTGCATTTACATTTATTCATTTAACAGACACTTTTGTCCAAAGCGATGTACATCTCAGCAAAACTACAATTTATGCATTACATTAAGAGAGGGGGCAATTTAGGGTAGGTACCTTGCTCAAAGGTATGATAGCCAGACTGGGATTTGAACCTGTAGGTCCAAAGGCAGCACTTCTAACCACTACACTACCAGGTGCTCCACTCTTCCTCGTCACAGAGAGGCTGAGGCTCTCAATATGGTACCCTCACCAGAGCACATGAAGTGATGGCACTTGGCGGATTATGTCTAAATAAAGCTTTCTCACTCACTGTGAATCACGGTGCCACGCATCCAAAAGCAGAGAGACAACAGGTGGCCTGTCTCTCTCGTGTCTGGGAGCTACCTCTGTTATCCTACACTTTCTCTTTCCGAGTTATGGCAAAGACAGGGAGCGTGAGCGCACCAGTGTGTGTGTGTGTGTGTGTGTGTGTGTGCGCGCCTGCGCTCGTGTTGCCAGAACCTTAGCTTTCCCTAAGAGGCTTGAATAATCAGTAGTTAAGCTGTCAGCCCAGCCCAAGCACTTACCGAGGGAAATGTACTCCGGTACGCCTTTAATCAACGGCAAAAGCTTAGATCCAGCATGAGCCCTAGTGCTGCCTTGTGGGAAAGGTACAGGACAGCCCTCTGTGCTCGTACGACGGCCACAAACAGAACACACACATACGGGGAAGCGATTCTGCCTTCGATCTTCAGAGCTGAAGACTTCATCACAAAACCTAGTGAGTCACCACAGACCAACTGCATCTGAGCGCACGGGTCTAAGTTAACTGTCGACCTGCTGTTGCGATTAGGTAGAGACTCATCTGTGTGTTGCGTGGAATCCGGTGGCCGCCCCATGGCCCTTCCATCTGAGTGCAACAACAGGAAATGAGGTCTTGGCCAACAAAACATTTGCACTTCATCCATGAAATCACTGGATGGTTACCACAGGTTACACAAACACACGTGTTCCTGAGCAAAATGCTGCTCAGAATACATTCTAGCACTTTGGTGCCCGCTGTGTGGTGGGTCTGGGGTTCGAGTCCTGCTTGGGGTGCCTTCCCACGGACTGGCGTCCCGTCCTGGGTGTGTGTCCCCTTCCCCTTCGGTCTTGCACCCTGTGTTGCCAGGTGAAGTTCCAGCTTGTGGCGACCCTGCTCGGGACAAGTGGTTGTTGACGATGGATGGATGGACTTTCAAAAAGGAGCTTCTGAAATTGTCCTCCTCTTTCTAGCGGTCACAAAACCGTAACACCAACAGTCGCGCAAAGCCATCGGAAACAGATGCCCCCCAGACTAGTCCTGCAGTCCTCTGGATTGTGAGCGGTACTCCCCCGCCCCCGCCCAATCAGCAGGTTAAATTACAGCCCCACAGAGAGGTTTGCAAAGACAGAGCCCTCCAGAATGGGCTGTAGACCGTAATTTCCCCCAACTGTAACGTCTTTGAAAGAGGTGAGGCATTCGATTTCAGCCTTCCTGGATCGCTTTACATCCTCTTATGAGTTATGACATGTGAACAGGCTTTTAAGCTGCAACATTTCTGCAGAGGAGACTGGCTTTCCAATCAGGCCCAGATGGAGGTTGAGAATATACTGCACAATCTTCTGGTCAATAACTGGCCCTGCAGTGCAGGCAGCATGAGCTAAGTGCTCTAAGATGCTCGCCGGAGGAGCCTTCTGATGCTGGGAGAAGAAGTTGAGATAGGTGTAGGTCTATCCAACACAGAGGACGGGAAGACATTACCCTCCTCAAAAAACCCTCCAAATAAATGGCGAGTAAGAGGAAATGTAGTCCAACTCATCTGGTAAGTAATAGCTTTTCCTCAAGACTTTGTGCATCTGTTTCGGGGCTGATGAAAATATAAAGGCAGAGGGGAAAAAAAATCCACCATATTAATCTGTGGAAGTTCTACAGACTTAAGTCTCTCGGGTTGACATTTCCAATTTATCAACGCTATTTTTGCACACATGCACTTAAGACCCTGCCTACAATATATAATGTGCTCAATTTGTATGATAAATCCATTTTACAACTTTTTTGCATTGCTGACATGAAGTAACTCTGCTTTATTCAAGGGCTCATTATTTTGCACTACCCATCAAAGACAGAGATCAGCACCTTTCCGGAGAGCCACAGGGGGAAACCTTCAGGATAAGGTCTCAGAACTGCCAAATATATTCATCTAATGAGAGAAAGTTGGGAAACAGAATCCAAGCGCTACAACTATTTAGGGAAATATTACAAAAAACTCACCACTGTGTTACGAGTTAATCTTTTATGAAAGATTTCAAGTTCTGCAAAGCCTGAAGTTTTGCAAAAAAAATAAATAAATAAATAAATAGCTATTATAATTTATTGTTCCAAATAGGCACAAGGGACCCTCATGCAGGACCTCAAGAAGCTGTCCATCCTGGCTTCCCGGGACGAATCTGCCACGTTCGTCTTACACGTAGATGGAACTCTTCTACTACCAGTCAGTTCACCTTGGACACATTGGTCCATCGCCAACTAGGTGGCAGCTGATTAAAAGACAAGGTATGTTCCACTATTCTCACTGCTGGATCTTCCCTGATGAACACTGCAAATTAGGTGTAAGCATCTTTTCTTGTATGTTTGGACTCAATGACTAATCCCTTTGTGTTTCCAATTAAATTATATAGAATCTTGATTGTTCTTCGATTGATATGTACTGGTTGCATGATTGCATATGAAAAAGCCGTAAGAGGGACATTGTTATCCCTATTAATTTTTTCCATTGCTTTCCATTTTTCCATGTTTTTACTTCCTTCACAAAAACAATTCTTTCTCTGCAAACAAAGTGACTTGTGTTTTGCTTACATAGGTTGACGCTCGCAACGTGAAATGAATGGTCACATTCAAAACTCTCAACAGATTTTGAAAAAGCTGCTTTGCAAGTTGACCTTCCTAAAGCGGCTGTAGGTCTCAGTTTGCTATAGTCCCCGAATCACGTTTACAGTATCCACTGCCACTAAAGGTGCTCTCCAGGATTAGCTCCTCCAATGGCAAAAATGGAATTAGAGGAATTCTCAGATCACCGCTGAGAAAAGGAAAGAGTCAGGTCTCACTCAGCAGGAGGTAAAGAGAAATACATATCACCTTGCTAATGATTCCACTGACACAGTGCATGATGTGGACCTGCTCGCATGGTGCTTGAAAGAAGTCCTCACAAGGCATGATAGTTTATTAAACGCATTAATAATGATTAAATAATGATTGGATTTGGGCAATTCAGGCAACAGCTCCAGTGTATGCTAATTAACACCTTATAAATAGGAAATAAAGAGCAGGGTAACAACTGAAAGCATATATTGATCCAGTTTGTACTCCTGCTCTTAATTCGTGGCTTTAAGAGTCGGTTCTTCATCAAAAGAAATGCTTTAATCGAAATATTCTTTCCAAATGGATTTAGCATATTTGGAGTGCAGTCAGATTGTCTCCTTTGGGAAATTGGTGTTAATTAAAATCTTCAGATGGACTATTACTCCAAATAAGTATTTATTTTGAATTTACCCACACCTCGTAAGCCTGTTAGCTGCACCGTTTACACATCACACACACACACACTGGCAGAAGCCTCTTGTCCTGAGCGGGGCCGCGGCGAACCGGGGCCACGGCGAACCAGAGCCTAACCTGGCAACACAGGGCGCAGGCTGGAGGGGGAGGGGACACACCCAGGACGGGACACCAGTCCATCGCAAGGCACCCCAACCAGGACTTGAATCCCAGACCCACCAGAAAGCAGGACCCGGTCAAACCCGCTGTGCCACCACACCCCCCTGTTTACATGTATGCGACACAAAACATCGATTGCATTTAACGTACTTTGCACATCCATGTTTACATTCCGGCCCCAGAGCCCTTTTGAGCCGCATTTCTGCGGAAACACAGATAGCAGGACTTGCGTTATTTCAAAAGAACTGTCTCCAGCATGATGATCTATGTGGCGGGGAATCCGGGGAACATCTGAGGTCCTAAGAGCAATATATTCCCCAGAAAAGAAGGGAAGCCTGTGTTACCTCCGTACCCCAAAGCTCAGTTCTGTGCTGTGAACTCCAAGATGTCCAAACAAGCACCAAGGGGTCTGTGATTCCTTAGGATGTGACCATGTAAAGACCATGTGGATATTTTTGATGACCTAATGAAACCCTTTCCTTGATTTGATGGGGTTAGTTGTAAAGGTGAAGCCATTACTCCTTCAACAATGTCATGCCCCTGCTTTTACCTCGCTTCTTCTTCTGCGTTTGAGAGAACTCAGCAAAACTCATGAGAAAAGCACAGCCGAATCGCATTCGTACTGCGTCTTGCTATTCGAAATTAGTTGAGGACACAAAGTTAGAGGACCGTGTGGATTGCGAAGAGAAAGTGAATGCGAGCTTGCGGAAGAAAAAGGTGATTTCCCCCGGCTATAAATCCCCTTTTCCCATTAAGCCGGAGAGGATCCGCTGGAGCGAGGACTTGAAAGGGAGAGAGGGGGCAATGGGGGGGGGGGGGGGGGGGGGGTAATGTGAGAGCAAAGAGAAAAAGAGAAAGACCTGGCTTTCCTACAGTGAGGCAGCCAGGTTTGTGAAAGAGGATCTTACCTGCTCAGCTGACAGGGTGGGATGGAGAAGTGAGGAGAGTCAAAAGGGCTGTGGGCAGCGGGTTCAGGGAGGTCCGGTCCAGTTAAAGATGGGTGGTCCAGGAGGGAGGAAGGATGGAAGGAAGGAGTGACAGGGAGCAAGGAGAATGGGAAGCCAAAGGGGGAAGATGAGATGCTGTTCCCGTCTCTCTCTCTCTGTGCAGGTCTCTCTCTCTCTCTCTCTCTCTCTCTCGCTCTCTCGCCCACTCTCTCTCCTTTACACTCTCTCTCTCATAGGCAGAAAGCAATACCTGCAGTCACTCAAATGATGGCAGAGAAAGAGCCCTCACTCACGCTCCAGCGGGAGGAGGAAAGGCCACAGTCTCCGCCCACTGACTTTCCCGGGCCAATCGCACGCAGCCAAACTGAGCCCCGGCCAACGAATCGGAGGCCAGGCTGCCGACGCCACGCCCCAGCCAATAAGTGCAATTGCTCATATCCAATCGGAATAATTACAGAGGAAGCTGCGCGGCGGTGCTTCCTGCTGAAGGACAGATGGACCACTGCACTTAGCCGGTAGCGGTGATTTAAGGCTGCAGTCCACATTAGAGTAATTAGATTGTGAAGCACTTAACCCAGCACAGTAACAGGGCATGTTCCACTGCACAACTGGTGAAGTCAGAGCTCACAAATGTGTTTGACCCCCCCCCCGTAACTGTATAATAATAATAACAATAACAATAGTAACAAACACTAATACTAATACTAAAATAAACAATAACAATAAAAAAACTATTAAAATCATTATAAGGGCTTCTGCGTGTGTATATACATATATACATGTATGTATATATGTCTGTACACACAGAGAAGCCCTTATATATGTATATAAATATATATAATATATACTGTATATGTGTATGTATGTATGTATGTGCATGTGTGCGTTTGTACATATGTGCATACAGCACCCATATTTACATATGACCAAACCATAATACAATGCAGTTCTATGACAGAATTAGCAAAGAAGGCATAAAGAATTTTTTTTTCAGCTCAAAAGTCCAGAAAACACCAGAGCTTGATAAATGGTCTCTGAAAAGTTGTCCGAATGAAAACTAATCAGGACAATAAAAACACTTACCTGTCATTCAGCTGTGTGCGTAATCTCGATTTATTTTTATATTGCTTTTCATTTATTAGTTTGTATTAGTTTTTATTTACATAGCTGACACTTTTCTCCAAAAAAGATTAGAATTACTCAGCCATTTATACAGCTGAGTGATTTTTACTATATGAATTGAGGGTTAGTGCCATGCTAAAGGGTGCTGTGGCAGGAGGCAAGACTTGAACCCTGGTCTTTTGTGTGCAAGCTCTTGATGGCATGCCAAGGCACTGATATTTTTCAGGAAGACTTTGCCATCTTTCAGCTGCAGTTTTTTTTCATTTTTTTTTTTTTAAAGTTTCCCAGAAGACAGAAGTTCCAGACTTTTCTGTTGAGTACCCCAATGCTGAACGCTCCGGTGCTCCTGCACAGCAGCCTGAAATCAATCAAGCGTCAATATGAATTATGTGGCTCACTATGCAAGGCAAGCACAGAGCCAGCGGAAGCGCTGCAATGGAGTTCATCTTTTTTCTGAAGCGTAGGACATCATAAAGTCAGAAAATCAGTTTTGACCACAACAAGACATCAAGGGTACCATCATGCTGCTGAGATCAAATATGAAATGTTTTACAGAACTTCAAAAACAGAGTCATGCAAATAAAAAAAGGAATATGCAACAAAGCTTCACCTTCTTGGGTCATAAGAGTGATGTTTGGAAAATAACAGAATTTTCACAGCATTTAAGAGTATGTCTTCAAAATGTAAACTCAACGTGCAGCGTGTCCTTTTTCTAAGCCGGAAGGGAAGGATCTATAAAAAATTCATGGCGATGGGGGGCAATGTCAGATCAGATATGTATCCTGCCAAAGAGCAAGTGAAGCGTGGAGAGCAGTGAATGTGCAAGGTAACCACAAGCCTGAAACAAAGGCAGAACACAGGGGAAGAGACAATGGGACGCAAACGGTTCTTTTGCATGTGTACCTGTGGAGACACGCAACAGGTGTGTGCAGCCGGTAAGCGTGGGTGTTAGATTGTACAGGTATAGGAGTCCCTATAAGCCGCATGTGTAGCCAAGCGCCTGCAAGTGTTCATGTGACTTTCAGATTTACTTAGTCATTTGGACAACATTTGGCATGTCCCCTACAGCTGCGGAACACCGTATTGTGACGTTAATGTTTATTCTGCTCTGTCCTGAAGAAATCCAACTGCTCTAATTACCTAATCAAAGCCATACCCACTGCTGGGCTGGAAAGCATCTACTGCCAGCCTCCAATGCCCACTCCAGGAGCACCGGTGTGGGAGAAATGGAGTGTGTGTGCATGGACTCACTGGGATGTTTGACGGAAGGAGGGAGAGCCACTAAAGATGGACCCATTCTCATTAAATATTTAACCTAAGACTATGATTTAAATGTCATAGTGGGATTCCTCGATATGAAGGCTGGGGCAGGGATAGATTTCACAAGCAGAAATTGGATTGAGCAGAATACTCGCTCAGAACAGCATGTTGATATATACCAGCGATGTCCACCTCCAGTCGTTCTTCCTCGGCGCTTAATTGCTTTACTGAAGGGATTATGTGGGTACAAACCGATTCAGCAAACAGCGCTGTGCTCAGTGAAATGCATTTCCAAAAAATGAGCAGAAATGCAGCTGTAGTAGGCCAGGGCTGACCAATGCTGCCACTGATCAAAAGGTGAAACAACAGTAAAACACACACACACACATTTTCAGAACCGCTTGTCCCATACGGGGTCACGGGGAACCGGAGCCTAACCCGGCAACTCAGGGCGGAAGGCCGGAGGGGGAGGGGACACACCCAGGACGGGACGCCAGTCCATCGCAAGGCACCCCAAGCAGGACTCGAACCCCAGACCCACCGAAAAGCAGGACTGTGGTCCAACCCACTGCGCCACTGCACCCCCTTCAACAGTAAAACATATACATAGAATAAACAATGATGAAAGGACTTAATTTTTCATGTAGAAATTATTGCTGCTGTTACGGGGTGCATGGTGGTGCGGCTGGTTTGACCAGTGCCGGTTGTGCTGTAAGTCTGGGCTTCGAGTCCTGCTTGGAGTGCCTTGTGGTGGACTGGTGTCCCATCCAGGGTGTGTTCCCTCCCTCCTTGCCATTGGGGTTAGGCTCAGGACAAGCAGCTGTTAACATCGGCTGGCTGCTGCTGTCATACCTATATGTACTCTCATGTGTCACGGTGAACCGGGACAGAAGGACCCAAGAGCAGGGTCGTTCATCTCGATTCAGAGGATCAGGCAAGTTCTCGATGTCAGGGACAGGCGGGTGGTCGGTTGATTGGCGTTCAGGGTCAGAACGAAGATCCATGGAAGTGGTCGAGAAACAAAGCGAAGGGTCAACAACCGGAGAACGTGAACTGAGAACTGGAGATGAGCGAGGAGCCACAAGGAAAGGGCAGTTGTCTCTGATGAGATTCTGCAAAGGTATGGGAGCTGAGGAGGGTCTTTTAAAGGGTGAGCGGTTAATCTGGTGCTGGAGCAGAGTCAGGTGTTGTCGTTTGAGGTGTGGGCGTGGATGTGACATCATGGTCTTCAATGTATTTGAATTTTACTGTAATCAAATGTTGTATCGGGGAACAGAAATTACATACTGTAAGTTCTATGAAACTTAATTTTGCATGTGTGTATGTACTCATTATATATATATGCATTTAAATAAATATAAATTTGTACTGTCCGTACAAAAACAGCTAATACCGTAAGCCACCTTCGATAAAGACCTCTGTATAAAGAAATAAATAAAAAATAATTCCATGCACCATTCTTATGTTTGCTTAGTGTCAGCTGCTATGCTGAGTTGCACATATTGTAGTGGGTATAACTTCTCTCTGCTGAGGTGCCAAGAACTGGTTCATATCCCACTCTAACAACAATGTAGTGACTCCACAGGCGGTAGCCTGTATCAGTTTATTATAATATCGTAAATATACATGTGGAGGGGCAGAAACCAGTCCTGAAGAATACTACCAGCACCGTTAATCACCCAAAGCAGTTTAAATGCCACTAAATCAAAGGCTTTGCATTTGGCCTGTCTCCATTTCTCGGGTCTCATGTATAGTGAAACGCTCATCACGCAATGTCACCGTAAAACATTGCAGAGGTGATCATAAGCCATCCTGTGCTGTGTGTTAGTTGAAACTCTATGTAAGCAGTTGGTCTGTGATGCTGGGACCGGGTGAGTAACTCCAGAGCTGAAGGATCATGCATCAGGACATTTTTATCTAAGATCAGATAACGAACATCAACATTATGTACTGAATATTAAACATACAAACATTATTGACAAACATACCCTTCCCCCATTATACAGACAACTGTGACATGAGAATTCATCAATCTGGACTATAAGAGCATGGATCACTCACCCTGGTATGAAGGGTCTGTGATGCTGTGGCTCTGTTCAGTAATTAGTCCAAAGGTACAAACCCGCAAGCAGCTGTGCATACAAGCTGATGCTGCTAGGAATATCAAGCTTATCTGGCAAATACACACACACACACATCTTCTGAACCACTTGTCCCATAGGGGGTCGCGGGGAACAGGAGCCTACCCAGCAACACAGGGCGTAAGGCCGGAGGGGGGGACACACAACCAGGACGGGATGCCAGTCCGTCACAAGGCACCCCAAGCGGGACTCGAACCCCAGACCCACTGGAGAGCAGGACCCGGTCCAACCCACTGCGCCACTGCGCCACTGCACCCCCTCTGGCAAATATTACAAAGAAAAAATTAAGAGAACCTCTCATATTTTCATAATAAAATTGGATGTGTTGAAGTGTATTGATAGGAGTGTGAGAAACCAGCGCTGTAAAAAATAACTATCATCCTCCAAACAAAATTCATGTTTACTTACTTTCTAATGTATTATATTAAAGCCAAAAGTAATCAGTCCAGGTACTGAACTAAAATAAACTAAGTGAAATATTCTTCTGGTGCAGTTTGTTGCATTTCTGTTTTCCACTATGCCATTCCATTGAAATGTTAAAATTCGCCGCTTTTCCATGTAATTGTTTAACTGAAAACTGTGGTGGAAGCTGCGCTCTGCTGCAGGAATATAAAGAACAAACCCACACCAAACTCAAGAATTCATGATGCGAAAAGCAAAAGCATTAATCTTATTGCATCAAAAAAATGGTTATTTGCATGACTGCTAAGGTTTCAGTTGCTTTCACTGGTACAATTTTGATTTATAAATATTAATAACATACATGGACAGGGTCCTTTTTCTATGTGCTTTCCTATTGTATTTGGATGTTTTAACTCCCTGTAATGTAATTAATTAAAATATTCAATAATATGGCTAATTGAATCTAAATTCATTATTTTACCCCAGCTTCACAAACTGAAGAATTTGGGCAATTACCAACATCCAAAACTCTCTCTCCTTTGAGGGTGATACAATGTCCCTGCAACCACTTGCAATTTCTCTGTTATTGCTGGAGTGCAGAGGAGTGCTGCTCCTCAGATGATCCAGGTAATGTTATCAGTCCAGGGGCTGAAATGTAAAGAACTGGCCCTGAAACAAGATTATATATAATTTAAAACTAAATCCCATTTAAAATGACTGAACACAGAAACAGCTCATCAACAAAAGCTTATATGCAGTACCAGTAGCTGACCAGTTCATGACACAAGCATATAGTATATAATCATCTTCTGCAACTTTCAACTTTCTTTACGATCAACACAGTCAATAAAAGCTTAATAAAAGCTGTCACTTGATTTATTTCCTAGTTTGGTTGTGTAAGAAACTTGGGTATAGGAATAATAAATAAAAATAATTTGCAAGCTATTTCAGCATTTTTGTTGTCTTTGACGTACAGAAAACAGGCAGAATCTTAAAAAAAAACTTGTCAATAAATTTTTATTCGATGTTGATTGTTGACAGATTTATTCCATAAGCATTTGCCACGTTCATCATCTAATTACCGGCAAACACAAAAATCACACACCAGTTGCACTACGTGTTGAACAGAATTACTCTGGGTATTTTTGGGTGCTATTTAGCAACTAACGGCCGAGCACAGAAACACAGTTCAAATTCACTCCGCAGAACAAAGGAATTTTACAAAATGTAATGGCGAAAAAAATGGGGGAAAAAAAATAAAAATCAACTGCTAACAGTTTATTAACATTTCTGAAAATTCATAACTTGAAAGTTCGTAACATGAGCAGCCTTTCAGTGTAGCGAAGCCACAATTTCACCCTAAAGATTACAAAGAGAAAACGTAATGTGAAAAAATAATTTACAATAGTTCTTCACACATATATTGCCTTTTCCAAAAGGAAAAAAAAATAAGGGTTTTCCTTTGTCTTGATCTCCTGTATGAGACCTGTGTATTTGGCAGGAGCAATTCCCTTGCTCAGATGTACTGCAATCGTGTTGAAGTTTGACTTCAGCTGGATGCCAGCAGGTTAACAATCTCAGTCTTTAACCGCTATGCGCCCTCCTGCCCTATCTGTCTCAGGAAAGGGGGAATCACAGCGCATGTAACAACTGTATTCTTGAGAACTCTCAGAAGAAAAGGCAGTGCCTGATGTGCTCAGCAAAACAGGAGAAGCTCTGGAAAATTGTATATTATTTAAATTGAGCACTCAGATGGAGGAGCTGCAAGTAACAGTCCTGGGGCCCATCTAGGTTCAGAAAGTCTACTGCTGCGGGTTAAAGGTACCACTTAATTTGAATAAAGCAACCTGCATTAATTCAAAGACAATTCAAATAGTAAGCAATAAAATAATAATAATAATAATAATAATAAAAAAAAATAAGACCAAATGGATGGATAATCATGTTTACATTGGGAATCACACCTTCTTCCCCTCACAGCACAAGCATTTGTGCTCAACCTATTAAGGTACATTTTATTTAGTTGTTAATTTGCACTGATTTATTTAGCTGACACTTCTCTCCAAAGCAAATTACAATTTATTTACCTTTTGATATAGCAGGGCAAGTTTACCAGCAATGTAGGATAAGTACCTTGCTTGCTCAAGTGTACTACAGCTAGAGGTGGGATTCAAACCTGCAACCTTGGTTGTAGAGCCAGCAGCGCGAACCACCGTGTTACCAGCTGATTTATCATCTACTTTCCTTTCTTCAGTATTTGCACCAATGAGTAAACACAAGCTATTTATTTACTGAAATGTTCCTCCATTGTTAGGCCACCAACTTGATTGAAGGTACAGACTCCTCATTGTTTCACTCATTGCACTGAAACTTGACTACCTTTGACTAGTTATGTTACATATAGTAATAGCACAGTAACGTTTTCGTTTTGTTTTAATTTTTATTTAGTGAGACTTCAGTCGCATAAAAGCTTTACAGTCAACCTAAAGAACCCGGAAACTAGACGGAGCTCCAGATTTGGACGGGGGATCCTGAAGAGCCAATCGCTGCGTTCCAAAGTGCATGACGGTTCTTGTAGTTTTTAGCTCCTCCTTTAAGACACGGCGAGAGCGTAAATAAAACTACACTTCTCAGAATTCTTCCTGAGAGCTCAGCCATTCAGGAGTAAATAACCGAAGAGACAAGAGTGAGAAAACAAAGAATAAAGGTAAACGGCGATAATTTGTTTGTGTATTAAGGTGTATCGTAGTCCTGTACTATCGCTCCCTTACTGTTGAATGAGAATGAGTTTTATTTGGCAAAGGCAAGGCAAGTGAAGTGAAGTGACACTGACTGACGACGTGACAGTACTGAAGCACGCAGCATCAGAACATTATGTTCTTCACTGAAGAACATCGTGTTCTTGATGCTTCTATTTTACAACAACACGTTTCACTTCACTTGCCTTGACCAATTATATATATAATTATAAAACTCACTCTCATTCAGCGATATATAGCAAAATTCATAGCAAAAAAAGGAATTTCGTTGCGGTTGATGCTTCCTGCCTGGCTACAGATTACGCTGTCAATCCGACCGAGAGCAAAGAAAAAACAACAACGACAGTATGAGTATGTTATTCGCTTCGCTTAGTCACGCTTCTACTCAACAAATCCATGTTGTTATTCTAACTCTAATAACATCCTGCTCTTCCTTCCTTCTTTGTCACTCTTCTCCTTTTCCCGCGCTTCATTCTTGATGACTGTGCGCGCGAGCACGACTCACTTCTTCTTAATTAATCTTTGCTCCCTCCCTGCGACCATCATCTCCTGCTGCTTTCTTTCATAAGCCTTTCGTAATAAATAGGGTTGAGGAAATTAGAGGATCACCTAACAATGTATTAAAATAAAGGATCCACTGTTAGTCTTCAGCTCTCATACTGAATTCTGTGTATTACGCCTACACCACTCATGTATTTTCATTCATTTAGCTGATCCTTTTCTCCAAAGTGTAGTCTAACTACAGTTATTTACCCATTTATACAGCTGGGTAATTTTACTGGAGCGGTTTATGGTAAGTACCTTGTTCATGGGTACTGCAGCTGGAGGAGGGGATTGAACATGTGATCTTTGGGTCCAAAGGCAGCAGCTCTAACCACTCCACTACCAGCGCTACTGTTCTTCAAGAAGAAAGGCCTCCAGCTTTTTTGAGGGAAGAAGGCGGTGGAAATCCATATGAGATTGAAACATTTGTCTTTATTAATTTAAAATGGGGACATTTTTCAGGTGAACATTCAGGCTGAACAGGCTGCACTGTGGTGGAATGATCTCCCCCTGTCACTCAGAACTGCTGAAACTCTGTCTGCATTCCAGAAGGGTCTGAAGACTCACCTTTTCAGGACTTACTTTGCCTATGATTTCTCAAGTTTATGTATGGTGTAAATGTTCATACACCATAACTTTATGATCATGCCCAGATAAACCTTTACACAGCTGCTAATCCTGTATTGTATGTAAATGTTTGTGCACCTTTTTTTTTTTTAAAGGAAAAAAAAATTGTAGGAAGGTGAGCAGGATTAGTCTATCCTGAGTTTTGTGCACCTACTCATGTGATGAACATCGGTGCATAAAGCGGAAAGAAACAAACTAGGTTTACTTAAGAATCACATGTCTGCATCTGTGTCTCTCTTCCTCCTAATGTAATGAACACATTGTATTTTCTGTGAGATGTACATCACTTTGGAGAAAAGCATCTGCTAAATGAATAAATGTAAATGAACAAAGGCGCACTGTCTCATTAGAAAGTTGGATAAGGGTAAAGCTTACATTGAAGTCCTCAACCATATTCTAGTCATATTTGACAGTTATTGCATCAGGTTCAAGTTCAAAGACCTGCCTGCTCAAAGCAGAGTTTATGTTTACCTGCCGAAAATAATACCTGCTTCTGTGCTGTTCATGTTTCTGAACTTTTATGAACATGGAATCCAGGTTCCTGAGAGCTGCTGGTGGGCACGGATTCAGTCCTGCAGGACAGTTCAGGGAAACATGGTGGAAGCAGTCGAAGCAGATGACACCGAGGAGACCCAGAAGGAGCTCAACAGCGAACCGTGCCACATGGACGACACAGAGACGGCTCCCCCAGCTCTGCCAGCAGGTGTCACACGGGCACCTCGAATGCACAGGTGGTCTGTCGCCTTCCTGTGCTTCTACGGCTTCATAGTGCACCTGAGGCCTGGGGAGGCATTCATCACTCCACTGCTGCTCAGCGCCGAGAAGAACTTTACGAGGGAACAGGTCAGGTGGTACACGTCAACTTAAAAGGTCCTTTTGTGGTGCAGACAGCGAGGACTGTTAAAAAAAAAAAAAAAAACACTGTTTTACACACACTATATGTGAAAATACCTTCTAGCGCACAGTGTAGAACGTCTTTTGAACATGAAATGGAACATGAATGGCAGCCTGTTACATCCCTTCGGTATCCTCTTGTACCAATAAATGTGGCTGTTCTCAAAGAGAAGAAGAAGAAGACAATTCGTTTCACCTTTAATGAGCGTTCGCCTTCTGTTCTGTTCACCATGTTAATTTTTTATCAGTCGTTGAGTTTCGCAGAATTACCGAACCTGCTGGAGAATTATTATGTTATTATATGACCATCTTCAACCAGGTGCCTTGATGACATTTTGCCAATGTGGGGTCAATCTTCTCATGAAGCCTGCCTACCTGTATGGGCAGAGCGCCTGAAACACTGTTTTCGTGGCACTTGAAAGACGTGTCCCCCTCCATGTTCTCATGGGTTTCCTCCGAGTTCTCTGGTTTCCTCCTGCAGTCCAAACACATGTGTTTCAGGAGAATTCACTCTAGATTGCCCGTGTGTGTGTGTGTGTGTGTGTGATTTCCCTGTGTTGGGGGTGTGTACTCTGTCACATGCCCTATGCTTCTGGGACAGACTCCAGACCACTGTGACCCTGTAGTAGGACAAGCCATTACTGACTGCGGGTCGATGCTTTATTATATAATGAATAAATGGAATTTACACTCATGGATGCACAGCACTAGCACTTAGAATTAAGTGCACACAGTGTAGCTTTACACCGTCAGTGTATTAGTGTACATAGTGTACGTTCACTGTCGCTGTTGAAATAAATAAAACCAGGGAGTACAGTAAACACAGTACTGCACACATTGTTCTTTCACAATGTTCACATTTTGTTTCTCGTTAGTGTTTGTCTCGGGGAAACCTCCGGTTGTCACGGCTGTTTAACAGATTCCTGCTGCTCCCGGAGTGGGCGACTGCTGCGAGGCATTCAGTGGGGTTGAAGTTCACATTCCCCTGAAGTGGGTCAGGTGTAGACCTTGTTGTTGAACTTTTTCGCTCTCGAGAAAAGAAGCTTACACTTTCCCTGTGCTCCATGCCATTCGTGTGGGTTTAAAGCAGAAATAGAATGAAACGGTATTAATAACTGTTTGAAATTTTCATACATATACTTTGAATTTATATATGTTACAGTTTGAGATGTCAGAATGGCTGATTTCCCACCGATTACACTGTTAAATACACTGCCTTCGGAGAATATTCGCCTCTCTCGAAAGTCTTGAGGGTAGAGGTGGTCCAGAGCCTATGTTGGAAGCACAGGGCTCATCATCTGCAACATTTTTGCCCCCTGAAAAGTTCAATCTGAAGTTCCACAGGCACTTCGTGGGCCTTCGTGACAATATTTTGTATCTGATCTCACCAGCTGTTTCCCGTGTGCAATTTCGCAGTCGTATTCATTTTTCATGCATCCAGCTGAACATGGCAGGGTTCCTCACAAGCACCGCTGGGTCTCGTTTACATTTTAGTGCGTGTGCCTCAATACTTGTCTGGCAAAATGAAATAACTGTCAAGTTTTTTGTTTCTAATATGATTCCAAAAATGTCTTCGTATCTCATTTTAATGTGAAATTGTGGAAATGACATTGATGGAAATAACACTGCACCACACTAGAACAGGAAGCTATCAGTGGCTGTATAAACGTTCAGAAGGCACGGGGTTACTTTTTAGGGAAGGATGCCTTGATAGAACCAGCTGTATGAATCTAAAGAGTGTGTGTCGGGCTTCTTCTGCTCTATCTTGCCTTGTAGGTGACGAACGAAATCAGCCCGATGCTACCCTACTCCTACATGGCAGTGCTGGTGCCCGTCTTCCTGCTCACAGACTACCTGCGCTATAAGCCCTTTCTAGTGCTGCAGAGCCTCAGCCATGTGTCTGTCTGGCTCTTACTTCTCCTGGGCACCACGTTGCTTCAGATGCAGTGGATGGAGGTCTTCTATGGCATCACGATGGCGACGCGTATCGCCTACTCCTCCTACATCTTTTCCCTGGTGACGCCAGCACTCTACCAGCGTGTGGCCGGCTACTCGCGCTCCGCTGTGCTGCTGGGCGTCTTCCTCAGCTCGGTGCTCGGCCAGCTGTGCATGTCATTCGGAGGGGTTTCCTACGCGACGCTCAGCACTGTCTCGCTGGGCTTTGTTTCCTTTGGACTGCTGCTCTCCATCTTCCTGCCCTGGCCCAAACGCAGCCTGTTCTTCAACCGGGAGTGGCGGGAGGAGGGCGCTGCCCACTTTGAGCTGGACAAAATGAAGTGCAGCGAGACCACTGGTCAGACTGATCAATCTCCAGCTTCGTCCTGGAAGAGTTCACTGTTTGTTCAAATGCTGAAAGAGCTGCGGAATGTGGTTAGGGTCCCCTGCCTTCGGCTCTGGAGCCTCTGGATGGTCTTCAGCTCTGCCGGGTACTACCTAGTGCTCTTATACGTGCATCTTCTTTGGAACAAGGTCTATCCTGCTGCTGAAAACAAGCACGTCTACAACGGGGGTGTGGAGGCAGCCTCTACTCTGCTAGGTAGGTGCTTTAAATAAGAACTCAGTGTCTCCAAAGGGTGGTTTAAATGCAGACCAATGTGACACAGCATCGTGTGTAATGTGTGAACATTCCTCGTACAAAAGATACTTATAAATTTTCATGCCGTATTTTCAGAAAAATCCGTCCTAATGTTAATATTTGAAGCTTAATTTAGTTTCCAAGAAAATTGTTTTAAGTCACATGGATTTTGAGCTGAATCATAAGCTAGGGATCACGACCGGCAGGTTTGGGTGGTGGTTAAAGATGCTGCTTATGGACCCGTAGTTTACGGGTTCAAATCCCACTTACTGCTGTGATACCGTTGATCTCGGAACTTGGCCTGAGTTACTCCATTAAAAATGACCCTATGGTAGACCATTGTAAGCTGCTTTGGAGAAAAGCATCGGCAGAATGAATGAAGCAAATGTGTTTTATCCAATAGCTGAAATGTGGCCTTTGTCCATGGTGTAACAAGTGTGTTTGTAAGTGCTGTCAGTTTTACCATGCTTCAGGTGATAACTGTCTTATTTTGTCCCTGGTTTTTGAGAAAGTGTGTCCTGGCTGTGCCCAGGTGCTGTCACCGCCTTTTCAGCGGGCTTTGTGAAGATCCGCTGGAACCTCTGGTCAGAGCTGGTGATTGGGATTATCACTGCCCTGCAAGCCGGCCTGCTGCTCCTCATGGGCACGACCAGCAGCATCTGGGTCTGCTATGTGTCCTATGTCCTTTTCAAGGGCTTCTACCAGTTTCTGGTGCCTCTTGCCAAGTGAGTTCCATAAGTCTTTTTCAGCATGGGGGGAAAGCAGCCGAGGGGGCCATGCAGCTCACCTTACTGCTTGTTTCTTTTTATCCTGTTAGTGATAATACACGGTCCTTTATTTTCACACCGGTACGGAGTGATAAGTAAAGGAGATGGACTTTCTTGACATAGAGATGGACACATGATTTTAATACGCTTCATGTTAACTTAGATACGTAGTAAACAGAGAGTGCTGATGGCTCTTTTCCCTGGAAGGATTGTTTTCATGAGCTGAGCCATGGTTTGCGTATTTAAAAAAAAAAAAAAAAAAAAAAAGGGAAAAATCTGCAAGATTCAAAACCTGATGCATTCCTGGCTCTGGTTATTTTAGCTGCAGTTTGTTTGAAATATACGCGCACCCTTCTGTGTCCAGTTTCCAGATTGCCTCGTCTCTTACGAAAGAGCTGTGCGCCTTGGTGTTCGGAGTCAATACGTTCCTCGGGACCATTCTGAAGTCCATCATCACCATCGTCGTGGCGGACAAGAGGGGTCTGGCGCTGTCTGTTCACTCCCAGGTGGGCTGATCCTTCTCACATCCATCCAAGTAAACATCATCAGCCGAGCTCTACAATGTCTTCCAGAATAATCTGCTTGCTGACTAATGTTCAAGTAAAGAATATCCTGAACGCATTCATTTGTCAGTGTTTTCAGAACCATACAATACCTGGTAATGCTCCTGTTCCAAGTCACTTTCTTCCTAGATGCTCAAGTGAAAGTTTATAGGAAGCTGTACATTTGTAATGTTACATCACAATAGAAATGATCACTTTCATTCTAATTTGATGCTGCGGTTGAATTCAAGCAACATTTCCCTTGTTTGCAGTTCTCAGTTTACTTCTGCTACTTTATGCTGCTGACCATCATCTTCCTGGGCTCTGCGGCCGTGGTCCTTATCCGGCACTACCGCACCCACAGGAGGGACGATCTGGCCAAAGACCCCTCGTGTAAGGAACTCGCTCCACTGGAGGGGGGTGACACCAAGTCAAAGCCGATGGACAGTGGGGCCTCAGTGAAGGTTTGACATGGAATACAATGGGTACATTTTTCAGGTTGACAGTACACGCCGTTCCCATTCAGGTTTTTTTTTTTTTTTTTACATTTTTCATTTTGTATTGAATATAACATTCTCATGACAGAAGCAAACTGCAGTTCCCATGTAGTGTTCTCTTCTGTAACCTAGAATTAGGAATAAAAACATAATATACATGTGGACACTTTAGAGGGACGATTATTTTAGGTGAGGACGTACTTATTAAGCAAACTTACTATGCAAACTTTTAAAAGGAAAGAACAATAGTGAAGCTGTAAAGTACATTAAACAGCACAACTTGCGAACACCGTGATGGTCAAAAACTTGTGGGAAACATTTGAAGATCTATTATACATTCATTTTTTATTTTGGGGGACCAGAATTATAGGAGGCAGATGGAAATTAAATCTAAATGTTTAATGGATTAAAGTGATTCAGTGGGGAGTAACACTCATGCAGTTGATGGAGATGGCAGTGTTACTGGTGGAACTTGTTTGGAATTGCGCAATATTGGGAACTGTACTTTGCTCAGCTCTGAGCACATGGGACGGATGTACGGCTGAGCTCTTCTAAGGGCTGATTCTTATGCTTCTCTTTTTTTTAAAAAAAATTCTGTAGTGTTTACCACTGCCGTTTGGTGCATAGGTAATTACCATTTTGAGCTTCTAATTGTGGGGACAGCATCGTTTGAATCATGCTAAAATAATCTGAAAAACATTCAGTTTGTAAAGGTTGTCATTTTTATTAATTGTGGAATCCCTATGAAAGGTGAAAAAGGTTAACGGGTTTCTATTTAATTTGTGCCAGAACAAACTGAACAAATAATTTGCAAATACAATCATTACGTGCAACATGCTCAGTTTTTTTGGTGTAATATTTTGTCATGTACTTGCTCTTTGTATGCTGCTAAAACAAAGGAAATAATCATCTGAATGTATTTTCTACATACTTTCTAAATTGTACGGACCTCTTTTATCCGTTTTGGAAAACACCTGATTACTTATATTTCATGGTATTAAATGGAGTCTTTTTTTTTTTTTTTTTTTAGAAAAATCAAAGCATTTAAACACAATTTAGTAGCACAGTCTGAACTAAACTTTCATAGAGACTATACAGCATTTATATTGGATTTATAGCTTTATGGATATTTTGCATGCAATTTTTTTAAATATAATTAAATAGCCTCTGAGAAGAAAGGTGTTTTTAGTCTACAGAAAGTTTAATGGCTGTAACATTATTTAACAGTATCTGTTTCTAGCTTGCTGATGGAAGAGTCCGAAGATAAATAAAACAATAAAGTAAAACTAGGAAGGTAGGTAGGTTGCTGTCAATTTACCTGTTGTGTAACTGACCTGTCGCCTAATGTTAGTTTCATATGAAAACTGGCTAATAGGAATTTTTTACACTATTCCACTCTATGACACTGGGAAAAAATGTGTGCATTTGACCATATACAGTACTGTGCAAAAGTCTTAGGCACTTAGATGTTTCACAAAAGTATTTGTTTTAGACTGTTATTTAATGTCTTGTGCAGTAGTGTCAATGGGAAAGAGCATATTTTAGATTTCCAGGCATTCCTTTTGCAAAAAGTTACAGTATTACAGTAAGGGTTTTGTATGCCATTAAAGAAAGAAAGTACACATGCACACACACAGTCTGAAGCCGCTTGTCCCAAGCGGGGTCGTAGCAAGCCGGAGCCTAACCCGGCAACACAGGGGACAGGGTTGGGGGTGGGGGCACACCCAGGACGGGGTGCCAGTCCATTGCATGGCACCCCAAGCGGGACTCAAACCCCAGACCCACCAGAGAGCGGGACCCAGCCAAACCCGCCGCAACCCCACTTGGGACAAGTGGTTGTTGATGATGGATGGTTACTAAGCTTTGTAGGAAGTTTACTAAGAGCTTTATTTTTGGAGGCGTTTTCACTTTACAGCTTTATTCCCCAACCAAGTGCTTAAAACTTTTGCACAGTACTTTCGTACAGTACCTGACTAATAAATTGAATGGGTAATCTGTAGTCCAGTTTTGCCAGATAAATGTTGCTGAAGTATTTAGATAATTTTTCATACATACACATTATAAAAGGCTTATTGTGTCAGCAGTCACATAGATTTTGATGACAGTAAGAGCCAATGAATTCATTTGAAATCAACTGAATACATTTTTAAAAGGTTCAAATCACAGATAAGTTACCTTGAGAAAGCCTGAAGTATTTACAAAAATGGTTCAAGACTTCATTTTAGAAGCTATTGAATGTGTATTAAACTGTTATTGGAAGTAACATATTTTATGAAGACATTATAGTGGTATTTCAACACACCAGAAGGCAGCTTTATTGCTGCTATGTCTTCCTTTTCAGGAGCTCTGCACTGTATGGTATCAGATGGGGAAAAAAAACTACTTTTTTAAAATAATTTTTCAGCCCAAATATGACATCTTAGAAGCTGATTATGAAATATCTCACTGCTGTGAATTGTTCCTTTTAGAAAATTTGATATTTTTTTAGCTCAATTAATGTTTGATTTACAAATAAAAATATTTTGTGCAATACATATCTTTTACTGGTTCTTATTCTTATATTTTCTTAAATATATGTTTTGCTGGTGAAAACTTGTAAAAATGGATAAAAGTGTATTTTCATGGAAACGTGTTTTGCTCATGCTTGTTCTCACTGGTAAGAAAAGCTAATATAGGTAAAAATATTTTAACTGATGCAAAGGCACATGTAATTTACGCAACTTTTAGGGCGTATGGTAAACAAAAGAGCCGCAGGGAGCATGGTGGTTGCAGCTGCTGCCTGGCACTACAAAGCTCTCTGGTACAAATCCATTCTTGCTTTAGTACCCTCGAGCAAGGTGTCTCCCCTAAATTGCTCCAGTAAGAACACCCTGCTCTATAATTGGGTAAATTATTGTGGAGTGGTTTATCTAACATTGTATTTTGCCATGAACAAAGGAATAATGTGAAAAAACAGTGCTATGTAAAGTGTCTTTAAAGACAAAATTAATTTATTCAGTGCCTCAGAGAAATACAGCACATACTGGTTACAAAACGCATGGAAATCCGCAGGTTGGTACTAGTCCTGCCTGGATGCATCAGTAGCATTACAGCAGTCGATCCCAGACAAGCGCATGTAATGAGGAGACGCCACAAAATGTCTTGTCTGCATTGGTATGCCTCTGGCTGTCCAAACACAACTTAATGGCAATGGTTCCTTTAAACGTAGCACCAAATGAAGCTTAACCTTTAGAAACCAAGTGGGCAAAATGTTCTCGATGTGCTGCAGCACACGCAACTATCCTACACTTCTGTTACCAAACTCCGTGCAACGTGTCTATTGTGTGGGAATAAGATGAGAAACTCCAGAATCAAATGGTACGTTCTACGTCCTGTGGGTATTTACCACTGTGGGGAATGGTAAGCACAAAAAAGGACAAATGCACATTCAATATGAAATTTAAAATGAAAAAAAATCATAATATCACATTTTTACATGTCAGTGGTCCTGTATATACAGTTATAACAATGTTCCTTTGTGAAATGTTTTGCTGATGTTTTTTTTTAACAGAATTCCGATTTGGAAAGAAAAGGAAAAAAAACTTTGTGGAAGCATGTTATGTTTCAAAATCTGCTTTCTCTAATACATTTCCCAAAATACTGTTCTTTGTCCAACACTACCACCGAGGACAATTTTACAAAGACTCTGAGGAAAAAGTGCCTCCATTTTTTTTTTCTAAATAGTTTGTTGTTTTGTCACATTTTAATTTCAAAATAAATACCTATCTTTTCTTTTGTCCTACAATATTCTTTCGCTTTGCTCAACAACCACAAATCCTCAAAAAAAAAAAAGAACTGGAACAAAAATAAAAGTGTTACACAACAGAAATGTAGCTAAGACTGGTTAAATATACCAATTATATCTTTAACAATTACATTAAAGAGTAGCATCATTAACAAAAAACAACTCCAACACTTATTATACAACGTTTCAAATGGATACGATTGAAAACTGCGGCAAGGCAAGGTTAGACTTTAGTTTCTGTGGTTCGACCCCTAAGGCAATATGTGCCAGTGCCCCCAGGAGAGAGTGTGTGTCTTGTCAGACTCATCTCTTTGGCATAACTGAGGCACATCAACAGTGGGCATCTTCTTTGTCAAACAGGGTCTCCAGACCAAGGTGAAACAGAGTATGTGTGTTGTTCTGGAGGGAAAGGGACGGGGGCGGGGAGGTGGTGAGGAGAGGGCCATCAGGAATCGGTCTCCTCTGATGAAGAAGAAGCTGGCTTTACTTTTTGGACGGTGCAATGTAGCTGTTCTCGATGCACAGCACGATGTAAGATCTGGAGCAGCTGCTGGTGGTCTGCTGCAGGAGCTGCCCGGTCTGCAGAGAGGACGCCAGGCCTGTCACGGCCTGGTCTCCCATCCGCCAAGTCTCACAGTAGTTGTCGGTCTGACGGTGACCCCTGGTACTTGAGCCATGCCACACCATCTTTTCAGGCCTTCAAAACGACATGTGAGGACGATGATTATTATTATTATTATTATTATTATTATTATTACCACACCTGACAGCTTTATATAAAGACAGATACAACCTCTCTGTTACAGTAAAATAAAATTTCGAGGAAAGGAAAATAACGCTTTTGAGAAAAGCGTCTGCTGAATAAATAAATGTAAAATATTACGAACCATACAACTGAAGCTAAAAAAGTGTCCTAAATTATAAAGTATAAACAGAGTACACATTCCTCATAAACCCTAAGATATAAACAATAAAAACATCCAGGAGTTTTTCATGAATGTGATTATGTGTCTACAGTACTAATGTTACAAATACATTATGAAATGCTGCATACAGATGTTTAATATCATATATATATATATACACACACATATCACCCATGTGGATCAAGGGAAAAATAAATAAATAACCTATGGGCCAATATAACCTTCACATACACTACGAGATCAATTTATATATGTAGGACATTACAAGTCTTAGAACTGCACTTAAAGAGACTGTGTAGCATCTTTTTGAAAGTCAACGTGAACAAATGTGAACATAAACTTAAAAAATTGTTTACAGATGTTATATATGAACAGCATTCATGTCATTTCTGAATCTTAAATCAGAGCCATGAAACTCCCTTTGTGATAAAAACGAACACACAAAAACGTGAAACATCACGTGTCTCTTTCATGCATCTCTTATCTAAAGAACTTGTGTGAATCCTGTATTTTAATTTTCCCCTCTGAAACTAATTCAGGCCATGATTTATCTTCTGAGTGGGAGCATATTACACTGGTATGCAGAGGTAAGGGTACATTTACTAACCATGCACTATCCCTGAGGACATCCCTCCCATCAAAGGAGTAGATGGGTACATTCTCCTTCATCCTCCCCTCTGAGTCTCTGAAGAGAGACTCCCAGCTGCTGAACAACACCTGGTCCTGAAGAATGGGAAGCAACCACAACAAGGATCTCAATAAAGTGATATCTGAAGAGCCGATTCATGCGTTTGTCTTGAAAATTAATTATATACAAATGTTATTAATATTGGTGTCAGAAATGGGATCCTGGCATTACCTTGAGATTTAAGATGGGCAGACTGTCTCTGTCAGACTTGCGGACAATACTGTAGATATCCTGCAGCTTGGAAGACAGGAATGCACGGAAGGTACCGCTCAGTCCAACTGCTCGGGCCTGTTGGAAGCACAGGAAGTCTGCTCCCCGGATGCCACGCATGTTTCCCACTTGTGGCGCATTTAAGGCAATCAGGTGCAGCTGGCGATAAGGTAAAGAAAAATCCAAATGACATATAAAAACAGACTTTAACTGTTAAAAATTACAGTAAAAATGACTCTACACAAAATATTTACCCCTGGTCCAAATGTGTGCACATGGCCAGCTGGCTGGGGTTCCGGAACACTAGGTCTGCGGTAGGGAGTGTTGTGGTACCTATTGTCTGTTTGTACAGGACTGTACCTGTTGTCTGGTTGTGGGGGGTATCTGGAGTCAGGATAGGAGGGATATCTATGGTCAGGCGGGGAGGTGTATCTGGGATCTGTTTTTGGGGGGTATCTGCTATCAGGCTGAACAGGGTTGCGTTGCTCTGGCTCCGTTCTTGAGACTTCAACAGGGTGGCGAGGTGGAGGCTCTATAGGCCGGGTGGCGGTACCAATGTGTGACAAGTGCTCCGCCCCACTGTTGGCAGAGTGGTCCTGTGAGTAATGCACGACTGGAGGTGGCTTGACTGCTGCCACTTCATTGTCCTGTAGATTGAAACACAGCAGCAGTGATACCAGATATATCTATTTAACCCTTTCAGGGCTAAATTAATACCAGCATTAGAAAAAAATCTGTACCAGCTGATGCCAATTTGCAACATCTGCCTGGAGAGGGTTAAGTCAGCATGTATTTGAAGAATACACATTCATACTCAGAGTTAATAGGTTCTTTGGTTTTTTAGGTAATTAGGTTTACTTAAGAATGACATGTCTGCAGCCATGTCTACTTCTCTTAATGTAATGCACAAATTGTATTTTTGCTGAGATGTACGTCGCTTTGGAGAAAAGCGTCTGCTAAATGAATACTGTAAATGTAAATATTTTTCATTTATATTTGACTTACCAGATCTCTGGCGTACGGTTTGTACTCTCCAAGCTGGAAAAAATTTAAAAAAAAAAAAAAAAAAGAAAAAATCAAGATCATGTGTGCATACAAATATTATTGTGCATCATTACAATGCCATGCTTTCAGTAGAGAACAGTACCGTCACTTGACGGAATCCTTCCCGAACTCGAATGTAGAGGTCCCCGTTGTCTTCAATGAAAATGAGTGTGCCCTCAGCCTGTCGTCTTGCCGTGGAAATCATGGTGTCATATGATCTCAAAACAGTGACCTGTAAGTCCACCAAAATATAATTCATTTATGAAATGTTTTACATGACTGCACAAGTCAACTGTAAAGCCAGTAAAGCCGTGACAAAAATGCAAAAATGCAAAATTATTTTTTAAGCTTCAGAAGAGGAATCAATCAATCGGATAAATTTAATTTCTGCATATCAGTTCTCATTCAATAGATCACGGCGCACACTATTTCCTACTAAACACAGCAGACGGTGCCACTTTACCCCAGAAGACAGTCCAGGAATTCCAGGAGGACCAGGAGGACCAGGGGGACCAGGGATATTGATTGCTAAAACAGGACAATTAATTCATCATCTTTCAACCAGTCTCAAAGTATTAGCCTTAACAAAAAAGTTTAGATTTACTGTTCATTAAAAAATGTTGAAATTTAGTTAAATATTATTTTGTTAACAGGGGGCGCGGTGGGTTGGACCAGGTCCTGCTCTCTGGTGGGTCTGGGGTTCGAGTCCCGCTTGGGGTGCCTTGCGGCGGACTGGCGTCCTGTCCTGGTTGTGTCCCCTCCCCCTCCAGCCTTACGCCCTGAGTTGCCGGGTTAGGCTCTGGTTCCCCGTGACCCCGTATGGGACAAGCGGTTCTGAAAATGTGTGTGTGTGTATTATTTTGTTAAGTTTAGCTCATGCTCCTCCCCCCATTTTTAATGATTTATACAGCCACGTAATTTTTACTGGTACAATTCAGGATAAGTACCTTGCTCAAGGGCACTATAGCAGGAATGGGGATTCAAACCTGTGTCCTTCAATGCAGGACAGCTGTTCTAACCACTATGCCACCTGCTGCCGCAGAGCTGTCTACCACTCCTCTATGTACTCACTGTGTGTAGGTCTGTATGCCCCAGGCAATGAGGGTGAGCCTGGAGGACCAGGGGGGCCCGGAGGGCCCGGAGGGCCAGGGCTTCCCGGTCGACCATCATAACCAATCCCTGTGGATCCTGGTGGCCCCTGGGGACCAGGGGGACCTCTGATAGAATCTCCTTTCGGACCCTGCAGATACAACAGGTGACAGTGAAGACAAGGAAAGCGTTTGCATGAAGGATCTTATTTCAATCTGTAGCCAGCATTTCTTACCGGTAGCCCTGGGATTCCTGGAGGTCCAGGCGGACCCTGTGCTCCTCCATAGCGGGGGTCATAGTACCCCCCACCTGGCTCTCCTTTCTCCCCTTTGGTACCAGTTTCTCCCCGCTCTCCCTTCAGCTCATTCTGTGCAAATAAACATCTCACTGATCTGTTTTGCATCGCATTCAGACAAATGTCACTCACGGAAACACAGGAAATGTCTAAAACCCTACCTTTAGTGTGTAGAAGTCAAAATTTGAAGCAACACCTACATTGAAAACAATGTAGTCATTATTTTGACATTTTATAATGCAGCAATGACTATAATAATGATGGGGCTTAAAAAGTAACTGAAATTATTGAAAATACGTGGATATTTTGTGCAGTTTTACCAGGTGTCCCAGGAATGCCAGGAGCTCCACGATCACCTTTCTCACCCTTCGTAGCTGGAAAAAAGCAAAACAATGTAAATGAAACAGCAGAACGCTGACTCCAACTATGAATTAATACTCTCACTTCTACTAGTTATTATTTATCAGTTGTTGATGCATGAAAGTTGTAGTTAGAACTGATTAGAGGACACTGACAATCTATGGCAATATTTTATTAACTGTAAATACTAGATAAGTTCAAAATAACTGAACATGTTGCATGATTTACACAGGTGAAGGGTGTTTTTCATTTTGCCTTTAAAATCCAAGACAAAGCCTATGCATGAACTTCCTTAAAAGCGGTTTGGAAGCTTAAAACATTTTCAGCAAACTGAACTTTTATTTAGTGCATTATAATTGTTTAAATTTTACATATCTAAATGATACCTGTAATTAATGTACAATAAAAAGCTAAAAATAATTTAAATTTCCAATATTTATTAAGCCACATTTGGCAGATTTCGACCGACCTGGATAAAGTCTTGAGACATCATCATACCGCTGAAATGAAAAAATAACAAACGCATAAATTAGAAGGAAAAAAGGTAAGTAAATAAAACATTAGTAAATAATGGATTTATTCTGAATATGCTGATCTTGAACAAAGTTTCTCAGTTCCGTTCCCTCTCCTTGGAACCCCTAAATATTCTACATGTTGTGTTCCAAGTGGCAGTAAGCAAAACTAAGGGCTTCATGGTAACTTCAACAGCTTGAATCAGGAAAAATTGGGTGGAAAAATTGAACAAATACATGAAATGGCTAGAAGTGTAGAGGAGATTTAAGAACCAGTGCTTTGTCTGAGAAGAAACTTCATGCAAAAGTAATTTAATGATTACGGTGGTTCTGACATGTCTATATGAAACCTACTCTTATGAAACTTTCTTAATTAAACTCTTAATGGGAAGTGTTTTGTCTACTCACTAAAAACCTGTCCAATGCTACTGGGGATCCAGGAGGTCCCGGTGGTCCCGGTGGTCCAGGAGGACCCTGAGAGGCATAAAACAGATTTATTCACACCACTGCATCCACATATGTTCAACTGAGATTTCTGCACAATCAGTTCCAAATTTTGCTCTTACAGGATAGCCATATCCTGATCCAGATCCTGGCTCCCCTTTTCCTCCTTTGTACCCGTTCACACCAGGGCGACCCTGAAATTAACGAGAAATGAAACAGACAGCATAAGCGTACATTTAGACTAACAGTACAGTTTTTTATTTAACAGACCCTTTTCTCCAAAGCAGAGTACAACATATGTATAAAACACGGGCCAGTCGCTGCACTGATGTGATTTTCTATCTGTGTAACACTGAGGCACTTACTGGTCGGCCTGGCATTCCAATTTCACCCTTAACTCCAGGAGGACCATACTGACCCTGGAAAAATGCAATGAGCGGTAAATTAGTTATACCAACCAAACTCAAGTTGCATATTATTTGTAGTGGCTGTCTTTTCATTTATAGACCGCTGAAACAGATCTATTTTTAACAGGACTGGTTTGGGGACAGTCACAAAAAGGACTTCAGTCTAATTGCTCCCGTGATTTAGCGCCACTTTATGGAAACAGATTTTAAATCATTACTCACAGATGGTCCAACTAGCCCAGGGGGTCCCCTGTCTCCCTGTGAAATTTTGGGTCACAAAAAAGTCCAGATGAAACCACACATCAAACTTAAACAAGAGGAAAGACTCAGTTGTGTGACATTCTTACCTTCTCTCCCTTCAGACTTCCCTGAAAGAAGGGACTGCCATCAGGTCCAATGATCAGCCCTGGTTCTCCTTTCTCGCCCTTAGTAAGGGATACAGAAAGCAAGAAAAACTAAAAGTGCTTCACAGAACTTTAATTTTAAAAGCTAAATGTGTAAAACCACAAAAGGGACATTTAGACTAAATTCTTCAGACCTTAACTCCATAGCCTGGATGACCTGGATCCCCTCGTTCACCCTTTGGTCCAGCTGGGCCCTTTTACAAAAAATATATATGCAATAAAACTGAGAAACCTGACATTGAGTGCCTTAGAGACCTGAAATCATGCGTTCAAATTTATAAATTACAGACACATCTTTGGGAATGTATATTGTCTCGAGGATGATAACACTTACAGGGAAACCTGGTTGTCCAGGAATACCAGCTCCACCCTGACAAGGTATACAGAATCAAGAGTGAAAAGATCACCTCATGGAAATGTGCTTAATTTAATGTTTATTGGAGTGTTTAGATTAGACGTAAAATAGTCACGGTCATGGATTAGATGTTAAGGGTCTAACCTGAAGTCCTTGTCTTCCAATGATTCCATCCAACTTAATTGAAAAGAAAACAAAAAGAAATCATATGTGAATGAATGATGAGCAAGATGAAGAATAAGTAAAATGAAGGTGGTACAAAGAACTACGTTTGCAGACTTACAGAGTCTGAGGACTTGAAGATGACCTGACCTGGGGGGCCAGGAGGCCCTGGAGGTCCAGGAATTGACGCTCCATCTCGACCAGGTTCCCCCTAAAAAAGACACACAAGCACATACTCTATAAAATACCCCTTATTGTTATACCTGTCATTCAGATCTAATAAATAAATTAAAAATATGAAATATGTATGGAAAAACTTACTCTGTCACCTTTGTCTCCTCTATCACCCTTTGGTCCCTATGAATGAAAAGGTTGAGAACAAAATACAGCCATTCATCCCTGAGATCATAATACCATGTGGTACAGGCAGAATGACATAGACTCTTAATCAGCAGTGGACAAACTCCCCCATTGCTATTTATTCAACACTTACCTACGAATGAAAAACTAGTTGACAACTCATAATCTCGCCCTTTACATAAATATTAAAGTAGCGAATGTAAAACTCATTAATATGGCTGTATGATGTCATTACAAGTGAAAGAAAAACTTCCTCCTCTGTAGTAGATGTTCAAACAGACAAAGACAGAGTGAAAGAGAGAGAGTTTAAGCCTCACCTGAGGTCCTGGGAAGCCCTTCAGTCCTGGTTTGCCATCCTGTCCCTGGGGCCCTTCACTTCCCTTCTCACCAGGCAGCCCAGGCAACCCCGGATTGCCCTATGAAGTGACACAACATATTAACTTTTACTTGCCCAACCAGCCTTGCAGGACATTTTTACTGCTAGCATTCCTAATTTTTTCACACTTTGCATCTAAAACCACCAGATCTATACTCACTGGCAGGCCTGGAATTCCAGGAGGACCCTTAAGTGAAAAACAAAGTGAAACGATGTGTCACCTTGACGGAAATAAATTTGCATGGCCTTCAGCAAGACATGAAGGGATTACAGAGAGCTACCTGGATTCCTTCCGGTCCTCTCACTCCAGTAAGCCCTGTGAACATTCCCACTCCAGAACCTTCCATGTCCATATCATCCTTTAAACACAAGATTCTGGTCAGTAAGTCAAAGAAAATCCTAGTATGTGATCTAGTATGACTAATATGAAAAGAACCATTTTGTTTTGCTCTCCAAAATGCACCAACAATGTGGAAAAGTATATAGTTCACAGAAAGGTTGATCCATGGTTGATTGAAGAAAACCCTAACCCTAAACCTGATAGTTGGTGTTACTCACAAAGCCAACACGGTAGCCTGGTCCTGGTGGTCCTGGTGGCCCAGGTGGCCCAACAGGCCCCATTGGTCCAGGAAGTCCAGCAAGCCCAGTTTCTCCTGGACGACCTGATACCCCAGGTGCACCCTGAGAGCCCTAGGAAACATCAGACAGAAGGAACAAACAAGAGCTTCAACTTCGAAAACAAAAAAATACCACACTCTCCTCCGGATGAGGAAACACAGCTCAACACCAAACTGAGATGATTAAGACACAGTCTTCTGGAGACACAACTCAGGGGTAGACCTGGTAAAACAAAATGACAGAGTTTCACATTCAAACTCCAACTTCTTGATACATCCTCTAAGCGATCACATCGATTTTCCGATAAATAATTAAGGAACATGTGCCCATGCCAGGAAATGCAAAAAAAAAAAAAAAAATAGAAATTTGTAATGCAATAATATGTTAGAAAACAGTTTAAAGACAGTTGCTAGTTATTTTCCACTAACAGCTGAAGTGTGTTATTGCTTTCCATTCGTGCATCGCTTTCAAGCCTTAATGCTAAACACAGCAACTGTTTTATCATGCAGGTCACCTGGTACCTGCAACCCAGCTGATCCCGAAGAAGAGGAGGTATAGTGAGACAGCAAGTCTAAGAGATAGGTGGGTGCAAGGAAGTAGGAGCCTTGCTGAGATGAGAAGAACACAAAGAGGAATCCTGAAAACTCGTGGGGAAGAACGAGCTCTGTTCATGGCCGACACAACACTTCATTCCGTTTTCAGCAACGCTGTTCAACTGCTGCTCTTTGGTAGCAAACACTTAAGAAAAGGTACAGCTTTGGTGAAATCTGCCACTGCTTCTGGGACCACGTCGAGCATGAGCCCATGAGCCAGCAGTTCTCTAACGTTGCTGTAGGAGCACAAACTAAAAAGCAAAACTTGGTTGATTTTGTCTTCATCTGTATATTAACATAAATGCACTTTTATCTTTGAAGATTCACCACCCAGGATCTAATTGTTGACTTGATTTATGAAACAAGGACAAAAGGCTCAAGGCTGAGAAGCGGCGACATAGAGGACGGGAGTGTGTGGGCTCCACCTCTCACCTTCTCCCCCAGTGGTCCAGGAAGACCCAGCTCACCTGGATCACCCTGCAAGAGAGAACAGATTTTAACCTCAGGGCACCAGGAATGATTAATGCTCCCGAGATAACAAGATTCTTTAAGCAAGGAGCCTTGGAATTTAAGGGGCGTTTTTGCTATGAAATGCTTTGTGGTTCCTTACTTTTTCTCCTTTTGTTCCAGGTAGGCCTGGAAGCCCATCTTTACCTGATGGGCCAGGGGGTCCCTAAACAATACAGAAATATAAGAGCAGTGCGAAATTATACTGTAATGTTCACAGTCTAACTGTAGTAACGAGAGGTCCATATTACAGCGGCAGAACTGTGTTTGAGCATCGCCTGCAATCCCACGAGCCCCTACCTGTTTGCCAGGGGCCCCATCCTTTCCCGGAGGTCCGGTTGCTCCAGACGACCCTGCAGTGCTGACTGACCCTGGGGGACCTGGAGGCCCAGGTGGTCCAGGAGGACCTGGCAAACCCTATCATAAGCGACAGAACAACATTCCGCATTTTATCTGGCTGATTCAAATGATGAGACCGACTTGTGTTCTGTACTGCTGTTTGGTCCATGAGTTCAACGCACTGAGTGCAAATTTAAAAAATGTTAGTCAAAATGTATTCAGAGCTCTGCTTGACTTCATATGAATGGTAATAAATGGATATGAAGTTTCTTTTTCTGATACATGAAATTCACAATCTGTTGGAGTTCATTTATTCCAAAAGGAGTAAAAAAATGTATAGAAAATGTGAAATCTGGGAAGTCTAATTTACCACTGAAATCATACACCCACGTGTGTAAGAAGTCATGTAAAATTGACTATAACAAGCAGGCTCGAAAAGTGTGTGTGCTCTTATACTGGAAACAGATAATGACCCGAATGAAATGTATTCAAACCTACCCGTAAACTTTCCAAATCTAGTAAACCGGATCCCTCCATGTCCACAAAGGTCTTAAAATGAAGAATAGGGACAGTGAGACACTTACTAGCAATATGTGTGGATGACATCGTAACAAGTGTGGATGGCATCATGCATGAACACATCATTCAAAGTATCCGTACGTCTTAAAAATACACGTAATCGGACACAAAGCTCTACTAAACATGACGTTGATGGCCTTCGGGAGAAACTCTGGATGTAGATTCACCTGCTTGTCTGATCGGAATGAGCCTGGGGGGCCAGGGGGCCCTGGTGGTCCCCTGGGGCCAGGTTGTCCCTCTCCAGGGTCACCCTAAAAGTGAAGGACACAAACGAAAAGCCCCATGGGCGAAGAATGCCATGACACGTTGAAATTGCAGGAAACACACGGCTCTGTGAAGAACGCCTTGATCGTGATGATGCTTCTACATCAATCCTTACCTTCTCGCCTTTGGCTCCAGGTTCTCCTGAGGTGCCTGGAAAACCCGGGGGTCCAACAGGACCCTGTTGATAGAACAGAGAAATGTGTAACAGCGAAGACCCCCGCAAGATGTAAAACATTGCTATTTTACAGGCTGCCATGAGTAAAAGCGAGGTAATCGACTTACTGCAGTGCCATCTTCACCAGGATCACCCTACGAACGAGAACGCGGACCACAGAACATACTGTTTATATGATCTCGTACTTTCAGCTCTAACACGATGCTGCATTTTCACAAGAATCACAGTAAATTCACTGGATTTTCATGACACGTGACCCCATTCTTTTAAGCAACGTGAAACAGAGTCACAAAAACTCGTGAGACATCTTTTAAGAAATCAATACTGCTCAACAGATGGAGGGATTCTCCATCAACATTTAGTCATCACTCTGTCCCCTTAAAGTATATCGGTAAATCGATGCTGACTGTGTTTCACGTATTTATTTACAGATGTATTCTTTTTTAAATCTAACATATATATGTTGTGGTTTTGGTCAGTTATTTGTTTGCAGTTTGTCATTTGCTTATTGTGTAAGATTGTGAAAGTGCTCTGATTCGGTCTTCAGGCTCGAGCTCTATATAAGAATAAGTTATACTGTGTTGCGCCACATTGTATAGTATTTTAGGCATAAAATAACCTTTAATATTCCATGCTATTTATATATTTTTTTTTTCTATATCAAGTAAACAACAAATGGACCATTTCAGCTGAGAAATGCATCTCAATAGGTAGATGTGCAATGTAAACGATGAATACGATGATGGCCAAGATGAAGATCCTATGAGACAAATTTGTCACTTACCGGTTCTCCATCGGCTCCCGGGGGTCCAAGAGGGCCGGGTGGCCCAGCAGGACCCGGTGGTCCCCTTGGTCCCGTCACCTGCTGCACCACCGAGCCGTCCCCACGCTTCAAAACCTCAGTTCCAGAACCCGGGGGCCCAGGTGGACCCGGGAGCCCGGGTGGCCCGGGTGGCCCACGGTCACCTTTGGCACCAGGATATCCAAAACCAGCATTTCCCTGTGGATGAGAGCAACAGCAGCGTTCTAAGAATAGCGCCCCTAGCTGGATGCTACAGCTAATTTGGTACATAAAAAAATTCTGAGATCACTTTGTGTCGTGATTTTAGCCCAGTTTAGTCGTCCCCGGTTTTAGAAATGAGGCTGGACAGCCTGTCGGTATAGAGACGGCAGCAGAGGTGTGTTCCTCCAGTTCGCATCCCTCTCGATGCACCATCTTATTCATACTGTATGTCACATCATGTCATTTTGGAGCAGTACAGTAAGGACCAAGTGGAGGAAGAGGACAGCTCTTAACCACCCTCCCAGCAAGCAATTCAAAGGTAGCAGACAGATTATTGTGAGACAGCAGAAGACTGCAGCCAACAAAGAGATAATCTCATATTTTTTGCTCCCTCACCATTTTTATTTTTTTTTTTACATTCCAGATAGATTTCCAGTTTAAATAAGCAAATAGCACGATTCAAATTTAAATCACAGTCATTCTGTAAGCAGGCAGAGTCTATCTCTGGGGATGCCCATTAATGAAATTTTTCTATTTTTAGCAGGTATCAAAGAGAGATTTTGAGAAAATTTGGTGTTCACAAAGATTTTTCATTATTGACGACATGAGTCTATGACCAAGTACCTGCAAAGAAATAATAAGATGTTTATTTACATAATTCAATCTGTAACGTTCTTGCTTTTTTCTTCACTACAGACATCTTATAAAATGCTAAAAAAAAATTTTTGGATTTTTAAAAATTAACCATAACACTGTCAGAATTAATGAAGATGACCAGTCACACGTAAAGTGAAAAGTTAAAACTATTTTAAACATTAAGCTACAACAAAAAGCATCTTAAAAATGTTTCTGAGAACCATTTAACCATTTTCACTATTTTAAATCAATGACTGGAATGTATAAAATATTAAAAATTACAGTAATTCAGCATATTGTGTCAACTGTTGATTAATAATAATATGTACCTTCATTCCTTTCTCTCCAGGGTCACCCTGAAAAACATGCTACAAGTTATAATCCACGTCATTCTTCATTCTCTAAGAACTTTGTCACACATAACTGGTTTTCCTACGCAGAGACAAAAGAAAAATTTTCGGGAAATTCCTCAACATTCTCTAATATCACTTTCCACACTGTATAGCTCTCGTTAAAAACAGCTCCACCTGTCTGCAAAGCATCATTATTCTTAATCATCATCAATAAATCATAAATGCATGCACCATAGGTGTGCTACTTCTAACTGAAATGCAGGTTTAATTTACAACCAAAGTGATTTCCTTGCACAATAAGTTGAGTAGAGGTCCATGTGGAGGACGGCACGTGCCGTACATGTCGTAGGTATGTCCTTGCATACAGGTGGCAAACAAACTTCTTACCTTTTCTCCGTGGGGTACACCTTGCAACCCAAGGCCGGCGCCCACGTTCGGCCCTGAATCTCCCTTTGCTCCTGCAGGACCCCTGTCCCCTTTAGTGCCCTTCTCCCCTTGGTCCCCCTTCTCTCCTTTGGAGACAGTGGGCCCTGGAAAAGAGAGCAAAGTAGAGGTTTCCATACTGCCCCACAATGATCATTCACCTTAGCTGACATCATAACCCTTCCGCACTTCATTCCACTCCAGCTTGTGCTGAGAAATGTTTCCAGGGCTTTCTTAGTGGGCTGGGGTGGCTCCCGGTCACAGGGTACTGACACCCAAACGCACCCACATAACCCGGCTACCCTTGCCCCTCACCTTCATCCTGCACAGGCTCATCCCGTGGTCAGCTGTCCCACACAGGTCACCTACTGCAACACTCGGATGGGGGGCTCAGAAAGCAACACCTACAGCCACAAACCCCGTCGTGTCCCCTGGAGACCAACCTTGCGGACCTTGCGCTCCGGGCCTGGACTCCACAGACTCCAAGCGAGTTTCTTCAACTAAAGCAAAGGAAACTAGAACTCTAATCTCTGCTAAACATAGTCAATATTTTTTATCTACATGGGTAATTTTTCATAATGTCTGTGCACATAAACAGTTCTGAGTAAAAGCAGATACATTTCATTGCACTGCGAAATTTTACAGTGCTTGATCTCAGTGCAAACAGTAAATGACAAAAGGCCACTGATAACACAATAACACATCTGATTAATGCAGCATGTAATATAATAATATGTTAATATTAATATATAGTATGTTAATATATTAATGTATTTCATAATACAATAATATGTTAATAAAATTAAATTAAAATGTTTGTGTGCCTTCACAAAAAAAAAAAAAAAATTGTAGGAAGCTGATCAGGATTTGTCTATCCTGAGTTTTATGCACCTACTAGAGCGATGAACATTGGTGCATTTGATGGAAAGTAACAAACTGGGTTTACTTAAGAAACAAATAGTCTGCAACTATGTCTCTTTCTCGTAATGTTATGCACAAATTGTATTTCTCTGAGATGTACGTAGCTTTGGAGAAAAGCCTCTGCTAAATGAATAAATGTAAATATAAATATAATAATTGTTGTAAACTGTGACATGGAAATACTACTTCTGTCCAACAGAGGGAGCTGTCTCTCAAGTAATAATACATACTCATTTATTTATAATTGGATATTAGATATACATATATGTTGCTAAGCTATAGAGCTGTTTCAAACAGCCCTGTAGCAAACAGCAATAACCATATATACAAATGATACATAAATTATATATTATATGAGCATATATAGCTGAGCTATAGCCATGTGTATATATTGCTGAGTTATAGAGCTGTCTCACAAGCAACAATAACATATACAAATTACATTTATAGGTATATACACACATTTAAGACACACACACATATACAGGTATAATGTATAAAAAAATTGATATAATTTCAATGTTTCAATATTTCATGTGCCCTTCAGTGTCATGTTAAAATTTAAAAAAATAAGTAAATGATAAACTCCCATTGCAATATTTGATTGCATGGGACCTCACAAACTCAACAAACCCGATGCACTGAACCCGCTCAACACCCTAAACCCACTCAACGCGCTCAATGTACTCAACGCACTAACCTGCCGGTCGCTCTGCTGCCACAGTGGAGAAAGGCTTGGAGGTCACGGGAGGCTGCTGAATGGGACGTAGCGATGGAGGCTTTGCCTGTAGAGACACACAGACAGGAGGCCCAGAGTTCCCAATTGTGCAGCTGGGAGAAAAACCATCAGTCCAGAGCCTTTAACCACAAATGTAAAACACACACTATAGGGAGGAAGAATATGATACGCATAGTTCCAAATATCTTGAGGTCTCATGATCTAAAAGATTACACAACTTGTTTCGCTCTTTTATTTGCATGGTAATTTACTATGTACTTCTACCACCCACTGAGACTTTTACGAAAAATTTTTTGTTGACAGCAGGTATTTGTCACAGTTAAGAAGAGCAGGGCCAGGGTTGTAGGCTATACAATTCTCCATATGGACCTTTTGATGTTACCGAATGGAGAAACACCTTGATGGAAATATCTCATACGCAAATTTAGTAAAACATGTCAAAAACGGTACTAAAAAAATCCTGTGTGTGCAGAGTACTGTATGAGATGAAGTGTGTGCACTCTGCAGAGGCATCGCTGGGCTCCCCAGTAATGGTGTGAAGCATGTCTTCGCAATCTCTAATGCATTCGTGTGTCTCCTCGCCGTGGGAGGAATGTGGATGAAACACACACACACACACACACACATAGGCACAGACATACACAAACTCATGTACTGAACATGGCTTTAAAGATCTCAACGAAACCTGCAGACCTGCTCGCTAGAGCTAAAGCGATGTCACTGTCACCATCACAGTTGGACACATGAAATGCAAGAGTTCCCGTATTTGAACGGAAAACGGTTTCCCGGAGCTGCCCACCGTACTCGGATACTGCAACTTTCACTGTTCCTCAGGTGAAAACCATGACTTGAAGCAGGACTTTGCAGAAATGAGAAGGTAAAACAGCGATTTTGTAGTATGTTTATTCCACTGTGCCATAGCCCTCAAGTTCATTTTTACATTAAGTCCTTGAACGGCTCACAAAACTAAAGTAAAAACCTCTCTCTAAACACTCAGCTGTGCCGGGATGTCTGCAAGCTGTCTCGAACATTTAGTCCAAATATTGTCTTAAGAATAAAACCACTTGAGGACAGAAAAAGTCTTTTAATCTTTTCCACCACAAAATTATGGATTTAAATCTGAATATGTCAAAAGCCTAAATTATCCTTTGTATTACTATACCATAGTAAGCATGAACCCAACATTGAAAAATGGCACAAATGGTTGTTTCACCTCTGAAATCGCTGTGATATTGATGTTAAGTTGCGACATGTAGTGATAAATATAGATAATTTGTAGCTAAAAGGATCCTCCCAGAGTATGAGCGCAAGCCAGGTTTTTAGAAAGCAGGATTTATTTGGGGTACACACTAAATGCATTACAGGAGATGACAAGGAGCGTGAAACTCCAAAGGGAAGCAGTCGTTACTGAGAGTTTTGTCATGTCGGGCCTTAACCCTAATGGAAAAATGGCTAAACACAGTAAATGACCCTGAAAGTCAGAAGCTTCAGATCATGTGGTCGACTCCTCCACTGCAAACGGGGCGAGCTGGGCAGCCATGTGTAGGTGTGTGGTGGGCCTCTCTATATCGTTGTAGGATCTGTCGAGAGTCTGATGGACTTCCTGGAGTCCCATGTGGCCCACCTGAGGGTTCGACAAGTATCGGGCTGCCACGTTCGATGAAGTGAGACAGCGTTCAGGTATGGTGTGTAAAACTCAACAGGAGGACTTCTAACGAAGAGGGACGATACCGTTACAGTGCGACGTCTGTCCTCTCCCTGGCCGCTGTCTTCATAGCCACTTCCGTAATCTCCAGAGGCCTGAGGGAGAGGAGATATGAAGCTGAGCGCTGTGGTCATGTCTGCTTAAAAAAAAACCAAGCACATGTGATCATTTGGGGAGGGATGCACAAAACCTCGTATTTTTCATAACCTCGTATATCAAAATGTAAAATACAGAAGAAGTGAATGACACCATTCATTTGTACACCTTGGATAGGGCACCAGTCCATCCAACGCAAAACAACATTCTCACTCGCTCACTTTCGGCAACTGCTTGTTTTGAACTTCATATCCTGTTTAATAATGAGTATGCATTACAGAAAAATCTGTATTTTGATTTTTTGATGTTACAAAACTGAGTCAAACGTTACATACCATCTGAAAAAATACTGGAATACAGATGTATTTCATTTACAGACTTTTTATTGGACATTTATGAAGCACATGGTATTACTGGGAATGCGATCTGAGGAATCTAAATAACACAATGTTAACTTCAACCGAGAAAGGTTGAAAACGGCAAAAAAAATGAGAGGCGGTCAACAGGCATATTTAGGCAATAACTGGTAGAATGCAAACTCTCCAGTGAACTTTGGAAAAACCCCACAGAGGCAATTTACTACTCTTCTGTGGAAGGCCAGGTACTCACTGGTTAAAGTGCAGTAACATCAAACTGACCGACCCAACAGAAGTTAGTGATTAAGTGTTTTCCGCTCAGCTCAGCATGTAGAGGATCAGTGATGAAACATTAACTCTGTCGCATCATATGCCATCTGCAGCGTATACACAATTACACATCGCCTGAACCGCTTGTCCCATACGGGGTCGCGGGGAACCGGAGCCTAACCCGGCAACTCAGGGCGTAAGGCTGGAGGGGGAGGGGACACACCCAGGACAGGACACCAGTCCATTGCAAGGCACCCCAAGCGGGACTCGAACCCCAGACCCACACAAGCAGGACCCAGTCCAACACACTGTGCCACCACGCTCCCCCATACACAACTATGTTTTATAAAAATTCAAGAGAAAAGAATGAGCACCATGAGTAATTCACACGATCATGGGCACAACAGCAGGAGCATGGATATGAAAAATGGACCATGAGATTGCAAAGGGAACAGGCCTAACCACTGTAGTACCTACTGTCACAATCAAATGCGTGTATTGACCGCTTTTCACCGCTTTCGTCCCCTTTCATGGTGGGGACCACTGCGAAACTGACCTTTGGAAGTGTTAACCCTGGGCCTCGTGTGCCAGATGGACCACCTCTGTCACAACACTAAGGATGACTGGTGTGGGGATAATGAGTGCGGTAACCCAGTGATGATGCAGTGTACCTTATGAACACAGGAAACGACCGGTTAGGTTGAACGAATGTCACTCACTGCGTCCGAGTCATCTTCTTCCTCCTCACAGTAGCGCTCAGCCGCTCGGGAGTCGCCCACCACCTTCAGGTCTCCAATGACACCCTGAGACACACATATGATAACACATGCAAATTTGGATGACAGTTTTAACCCATTCTGATGAATTATGTTAGTAAACATTAGAACTGATATCCTCAGTAATTACCAGGACCAATAAGTGCCACCTCTAATCCCCTGTCAATTAATTGCAAATTTTCAGCAAAGGCTTTTTAATGGCTTCATTGAGAGACACTACCTCACATCCCAGAGAGTCAAGGCATGACAACCCTACACACAGCAGATGCTTTATTTTCTCTATGAATGGACAGCCCCTAGGAGAGATGGGGCACCGGTGAGCCCCGCAACCCTGATCAGAGGCGATACGGCCTGTCACTCACGTGGCCACCAAAATCTAGCAACACTTATAACCCCATGACGACCACCGCTGACTCACTTTGAATCCTGTTTCTCACTGAAGAATTTTAATTCATATTAATTCATGCAATCACTCTAATGTCTACGGGTATTGTAATGGTTGCTGAGGATTTCTGAAAACAGCACATAAAGGCATAAGAATGTGTGGCACAGCACGGAGAATGTCCTCAGAGTTCAAAACACAAGTCAGTAAAAATGGTCAAAAACTGTGTCCAGCCAAACAATAAATTGTCCTTTTCTGGACCATTATGTTTAGCTCATTGTGAAATAACTCATCTGAAAAATCACTGCTTTTGTCCTTGCAAAGACCACTATGGTAAATCAAACTTGAACATTTTTAAAGATGCACTCTATACAAGTACCTAAATTTAAAGTAGGTTATTTTTTTATGTCCCCCTGATAACAACACCATTTACCACTCTGTATTGTACATATTTTTCGGTGGTAGTAATGAAGTCCACAAAGGAAACATCAGTGCCCAGTGCAGCAGTTTCCCTTCTTATGTGAGTGACAGGTACTAGAGCATTCCACAGTTACAGTGTCTGCAAACACCTTTCAGTCGTTTCAACTTCCTTGAAGAGCGGGCTGGGGGGAGAGAAAAAAACACTGCCGTGTTGTGACAACACAGCTCAAAGGGACGTCTGACCTCTCAGGTGGTCAGACCCTACAACCCCAAGACCTCAAGACTAGTTCTTGAGGCCTTGACTCAGAAAAAAATCTGAAGGCTTAGTGAAGGACATGCACTGTTCATTTAGGGAGAAGTAGAGAGCAGGTAAAACACTGCATGGTGACACAATGTGTGTCCGAACAGGGTTCTCGAAACATACCTGAAAGCGACGGCAGTTTCGCATGCAATGCAATACACATTTTAGCCCAATACTTCGCTTTTAGTGCCTCTTGCACCCAAACAATGTTCAAGTATAATGGAGCAGCGATCCTAAACTAACGTTCCCCCATCAGTAAAATCACCTGCTTTACTCCTCCACCCATTCTATCCTGAACCTTTGTTTAGTTATCTCAGTCGCTCAAAGTCAGACTTCATTTAAAAATCAGAGGGGAGCCTAAACAAATCAGCCGACAAACACAGGAGAGATGGTCAGCGGGAGATAATTTTCTCCGACTGGTTATCCTCAGCAATTAATTCTCATGCCCCCATAGAGGGGAAGATGTCTGCTTTCAGTGCCTATGTGTGTTTTGATTTACGGCAGGCCAATTTAATGAATCAAATCACAGGCAAATTATCCAACCAAAGCCTCATATGTTTCACTTTCGCTCCTTAAAGCATGACATTCATTTGAGCCCATGGTTGCATCAAGACTCGTCCTCAATGTCCAGTGTATTTCTAAACAGTGATATAAACAGCGGCATAAAAATATCTGCCATGTCTGAAATCCAAAATGTATGGATGAGTGACCCAGTGTAAATAGTGTATCTAGCAGTGTAAGTCACCACGGTGAATAAGGTGTGTGGGCTGGAAACACTACATAGTATCCATTGTAAGTTGCTTTGGAGAAGAACGTCTGCTAAGTAAATGAATGTAAATGTAAAACATATGCATTTATCTACAATTAGCATGCTACTCGGTAAGGGTGTCATTGACATGCACGTACACCTACTCATATTGATTATACTCAATTTCTACCAGCATTAAAATGTCTTTTGTGATTGAACCTCCTGTTATGTTCACAGGGATACATCAATGCTTTCATGATGCATTTCCGTATCAACATTCTGCTTCATTCATAAAGTAATAAAGCATAACAAACATCACAGCTACATCTGGCATCTTTTGGACATTTTGATCAAATAGGCTTGTTATGTATTTTAAGCAGCATATCTCATTACGAACAGCACATTAAACGTGGACTCAAGACCAACGTGAAACCTGTATAAAACTAGCAGTTTAGACCCCGCAAACATCATTAAAACCACAGAGCTATGCGACTAGCTGGGTACGTTCTGAATATCTACATGGGCGCTAATTTATTTTAAACATCTCCACATAACATTAACTCAACTATATTCTTCATATTAACAATTCTTGGCTTACATTTGCAGTTACATATTCCCCAAAGTGAAGTACAACTCAAACATTGTGCACTTCACCGACAGACGAGGGACCCAGGTGCGTGGTTTTGTTTGTGTTGATATGGCTGCTATAGGTATGTGCTGGAAACCATTTTTAAGCACACAAATCAAGCACGTTCAGCAAACTGATGGAACGGATTCATACCAGAAACTTGTCTGGGTCTGCCCCTCCAGCCTGGCCCACGAACAAGCCTGTTCCGGCCTCAAGGTCCATGTTGTCGGGTGAACGCTCAAAGCGCATCACCTGAGGCTCCCCATCGCAATTCATGTAAAAAGTGACCTGGTCCTCAAACACAGCGATGGAAAAGCGAGTCCAGACGTTGACCAAGGAAGACACACTGAAACTGGCTGCTTCGTAGGAGGTGTCTGAATCTGGCTCCGTGTAGTAGAAGATGACCTTCTGTTTTCCGCCTTGCACGGCTGACAGCTTGACAGCAACATACATGACCTTCTGGTTTGGATCGGTAATAGAGAATATAACGCCAGCCTTGGGAGATGTTGGCTGCAGGTGGAAGAGGAGAGAAAAGTGGCGGAAAAAGGGGCTGCGGAAGTGGGCACGTGCCAGTTGGCCCGTGTTGGCATCCGGGCCGAACACATAGCCAGGGCTGTTGTCCGGGCTGTAGACCTGGGTGATCTCATCTGGCGGTGGGTCTCCAATCATTTGCAGGAGGGACACAACATTATCATCTGTATAAGGAAGACAGAAAGACATTATTACTCGGGGCACACATTCTAGATGCAACATCAGCTTTAGAGTCAGCAGAGCAACATCAGCTTAGGACGCACCTTCTACTAGTCAGCTTCTCCTATTACCCATCCAGTTGGAATTAAAACATCTAAATGGGTGAGGAAGAGAGTCCGTGTACGTTGTGATCATTCGTTTTTTGATTTGAAATTGAAAAACAAAATGCAAATTACGATACCTTTGTTCATTTTGGGTTTTAAAAACGAAAAATAAATTATGTTATTAAACTATTAACTACGTTGAAAAACCATTTTTTTGGTCAAAATGTAAAATATTTAAATTATGCCTCATTTATGTTTCTTCCCATATTATCTTTTGACTGAGTTATTTTGTTTTGTGGTATTCTTACAACCTGGATGTAAATTAATTGAAACTGCTCATAATCCATCAGTGGTTTCATCAAACATGCTGCCTTCGCTCCGAGTTGTTCATGGGTTATTATGGATCACTACATGCTTTTCGAAAGCAGCAAGACAGTGACAGTAAGGGAGGATGACATGTCCACCGAGAAAATCGGCAGGATTTTTCAGGCGCTACTTCTTAAGAATCTTATTACTGATTAATCAAAGGTGTTAAAAGCACCCTGATGTTCTGGTTCCAGTTCTAGGTTAGGCTACTTGTTAACTGGAAATATTGTGCACTTAGGGCATTCATCATATTTGGTATTGTGGGATTTTGATTTCTACAATTTGTATGATTACACAAAAAGAGAAAATTAATAAACAAGTCCTTTTCTTTTTTTGTGTGTGTGCTCAGAAAGAATTAAAAGTGTTTTTTTCTCATTTTTCTGCTTTCAATATTAAATCAAAAAACGAATGAAGGCATCTTAATTTGTATTTAGTTCAAATCAAGAAACGAATGAACGCAACATACACGGACCAAAGAGATTATGTTAAGTGGCGTGATATGAACAAATTAAAAAGTCATGGCTGCCTTTGGAATGCATCTCAGGATGTAGTATTCTGAACATATCACCTGCTCCACAGTGATCTACTGAAAAACTCAACTGTAAGGTATCTCCAGGATCACAAAATGATAAGTAAACTATATAAAAATAAAAGCTATGTTTAAAAATCAATTACTGTCCAGTTATGGCAGGTCTTTGGACAACAAATGTAAAAAGAAATAAAATGGAGAATTTACCACCATCTGCCAGTAAGATGAAACTAGATTCCTTTATCATTCATTGATTCAGTCGTTCTTTCATTCATTCATTCATTCATTCATTCATTATCACTACCTACTTGCCTACTGCAAGGTTGTGGTAGATCCTATCCCAGATGCACAGAACATGAGACAGGGTATGCCCTAATTGGGTTGCTAGTCCATCAGAGGGCAATCACACACACTCATTCCCTCATACATGCACATACTAAAGGGCATTTTAGGGTGACCAGTTCAAGTGAAACATGTATTTGAATTGCAGGAGGAAACGAGAGAACCTGAGGGAAACCCACATGAACACTATCAAGTCTGTCTTAAAAACCTCTGGCCAAACTCAGAAAACGAGACCTTCACTGTGCCAATACCCTCACCCTCACTGCACTTTACCAGTTCCTGTGCTACAGTTCCTCTGTTGGGAGTCTCAAGACTTGAAATATAATTTGATGGAGCACCCTGTTTTTGTCCAAAGCACGAGAGCTGTAGCCAAAACCAAAAACACTTCAGAAACACCTTCTTTCAGAGTGGCCATTTAAAGTGTATATTCAACAAGACTGTAGTCTTTGAAGGATCCTTGAGAGACTTGTACTGAAATTCTTGTGCCGACACGCTCACTATTTCCGAAATAACGTTCAAAGATGCTGCTGTGGTCTTTATACATCATCGCACTCTCCATGGGGGGTTCGACAGTCAAAACACACGAGACGCCCCACTGAACACAAGGTCTTCAGTCTCTTCCCCAGCCACCTCAGAGCATGTGATGAACAGGGAGAGCATGTGATGCCAAGACATGCACGGGGCTCTTTTTTGAGTCAAGCCTTCTGCATTTCAATCATACACATACTCCACCACAAAATCTCAACATTGCGCAAATGATTACTTCATTTTCAGGTTCCTGATCTACGTATATGTCCCACGATATGATATGATACATGATAAATGTACAGAAACAAAGGAATGGAAATCAGTGCCTTGACGCTTGCTTGAAAAAACTGCAAAGTGATTAAGTATTGCCTTTTTTGATTGATTGTGCTACATACATTTTCTCTGTTAAACGCTCTGCGGCAACGTTTTGGGAAAGGGTGCTATACAAAAGAAATGCAGCAAAAAAGATAGAAAAGCATTCCTAAAAAAAGTAGGGCATTATAGTCATTGTTTCATATGAGCCTACGGTTTAGCAGCTTCTGGAGTCTCAGTCTTCGGACTGGTGCTTCCTTGACAACATGTAATTAATCTCTCATGTGCAATACTTACATCTGTTTGGATAATATGTGACTAGGATATCCTCAGGCAGCATGGGTCTGTTTTTGTGAAAGGCCAGTGGTATCAGAAAGACACTCTCTCCCCTGCATTATCTGGAGCTCAGGAGCTTGTAAACAAAGACTTAATCATTCCATTTGGTTTGATTTTTCGTCAGCAGTTTGAACAGATTTTTTTAATAATCGGCTATAAGTCTGCATGTATTTGTCAATAAACAACACTTCCATTAATTCCCTAACAAATTAGACCTGATCCTGGACAGTGGGTGAAAATGTGGGACAGATCTGTCAGTCCCACACATTAACCTGCTTTTGATACATTTACATTTTTTCATAGCTGAAACTTTCCTAATGAACTGTCCCAAACGACTTACAATGTAAAGCTACTTACAGTTATTTGCCCATTTACATATTACCCACTTACAGTTATTTACCACCCAGCCTTTAGATTTACAAAACACTGCTTGTACCCTGGCATTATGTACAGCCTCTTTGCACATCCCATGCCTTCGAGCACAAGTGCTCTTCAGTGCAAAGTCAACCTCTTATGTGTTCCAGATGGTGACCCTCTCCTCTGCTCCCTGCCAAGGAAGCTGGAAGCAGCTGTACCCTCCACCATGCCTCAGCCGGGCCGCTCAAATAGCTGCCACCTGCAGGCATCCTCACTATGCAGGAGAGAAGCATGGCCCTGCAGAGCAAAACGACCCTTCCTATAATTATCTGCAACAGCAATGTCATTTAAGTCACCTTGAGAACAGACAATGGGGGTGTAGGGGCATGGTGGCACAGCAGGTTTGGCTGGGTCCTGCTCTCTGGTGGGTCTGGGGTTCGAGTCCTGCTTGGGGTGCCTTGTGATGGACTGGCGTCCCGTCCTGGGTGTGTTCCCTCCCCCTTGCGCCCTGTGTTGCTGGGTTAGGCTCTGGTTTGCCGCAACCCCACTTGGGACAAGCAGTTGTAGCCATTGTGTGTGTGTGTGTGTGTGTGTGTGAGAACATACAGTCCAAGGGCGTGCAGGACCCCAGCAACACTGTAACCATGGACAGAGTGAAATCCTTTTGAGGATAACAAATGGATAGCTTTTGGTTCCTAGACAAGAAGAAGGAATCGTACTTTCATACTGCAATGGTTCAACCCTTAACACCACTGCAATCACTCACTGACTTTATAATACAAATGTCTTTGTCGCTTTGGGGCAAATCGGCTGAGTGGACGAAAGGATCACCTTGAATGCACCAAAGGAAAGGTTTGCAGAAGGGCGGCATGTCAGTGTCTTTAATAATTAAAGACTGCCCAGACGGGACTGAGCGGTTAAATTGGAATATCTGTTCATGCAATGAGGCTCATTACATATTAACCTCTGACAGCAGCACAAGAGATCCAGCTCAGTCAAACCCGACACCATCTCTGAGTGCCTGGACAGAGTTTGCCATACTGGTCCTTTCAGTTGCCTCACTTTGTTCTTACAGCCACAAAAAGTCCTTTGAGTCCTTTTGTGTAAGCAGCCAAGGGAATAAGAGTCAGAACAAAAATGTGGAAATAGTTAAATACGCTTCAGGATACCGTGTACGTGAGAAAATGTCTTTTTTTCTTATTTTACACAGTGTACATTAAGTCAAATCCACCAAGGCTCAGAAGCCTCTGTCGTTAAAAATTATTTTTAAAAAAATGCCAGCTGAGGACTTTCCCCATAGCTACAGTGGGAAACAAAGTAAAACATGGGACTCCTGGTAATTGCCACAATTTATACTCTCATACTGCAAGTAAGTAGTCAGGAATTTGGTTTTTAGAACAAGCAGTAAAAAATTAAAGGAAAACAGCAATACATGGATGTTTCCATTTTTGGCAGACTAGCAGAATATCCTTTCAGCGTATAACTGAGCGCATGCAAAACACACATCACTTTCTCCTAACCTCTAATATCAGGAGGGCCAAGAACATGACTGCAATTTTCAGACCTTTAGGCAGAAAAAGCTAAAAGCCAAAACTTTTGTTGCCCATAATATAGTACAGAGGAGCAGTAGGTAGCATAGAAGTTGAAGTTGCCATCTGTCAAATCCCACCTCTTGTTATACTCAACTCTTTTACATAGCACTTGCCCATAGATGTTCAAGTTAAAAAAAAAATAAACAGTACCCTCCTGTATGAATGTAAGTACCATAAGATTAACTGTAAGTAGAATAAGGTTACAAGTTAGGAGAAAAGCATCAGCTAATTGTAAACGTGTTAAAAAACCTGAACATGTACATCTCCGACGTTTCTTTGTTTTTTTTGGAAACATTGGGTTAACAATTAACAACATTATATGAAACTGTTACAAAGCAGGTCAGACATGGTAAATCTTTCCAGCAATTCTTTATTCCTGTCCTTTTATTCCCCGCACCTTGCAATAAATCTTTACTTGGCATAGTGCGGGGAGTTTTGCTGTAGCTCAATGCAAAGTCCGGTGTGACGACACACACTCAACGACCATGAAAGTTTTAGAAAGAAGCTCATGGACATCATGGCCACTCTCTTGAGATGTGACAGTGTGCTCAACGCGCTGCAAGGACACAGCTGTAATGAACACCCGGCAACGTGTGTGTGTGTGTGTGTGCCTGAGGACTGCTTTCAGATGAATCCTCCAAAGGCTGGGCCAAAGCAGTGCTACAGGGCTGCAAACCCAGAAGCTCCCAGAATATCTTTTCTCACCTGCAACGGACGGAGTGCAGCTGTACCAGCTGTGAATCCTCCCACACACACTACATGAATCCATCTGTGAACACTTCCAAATATTCTGTGATTTCAATAGGGGCAGCACGGTTGCGGCGTGTAAGGTCGTGTATAAGAACTGTGGAGGGGGGGACGGTAAAATCATTCTGTTTAAAAAAGCTTTCTGAAAGCTTGTATTAATGCCATTGCACTTGTCCACCAGCCCATGTCTTGGTATCTTCTCTGGATCTGTGTCTATCCACTCCCTTTATAGGTACAACAAAGCATTGGTCCAAGGCTAGAATATTTCATTACTCATACTTGTTATTGGACTGGCTGCCCTGCGATATAACTGATCCAAGACAGCAACACGTTTTTGGCAAAGGCACATTCTGCCCATAATTGGAAGGCCCTTAAAGTGTGTTTCCACTGGGAAACTGGTATATAGCAGTGCCAGCGGTACAGCTGTTTGCCTACACTACGTATCATCATTTAACCCCTCGAGAGATTTTGGGAAGCACTGCGAGTCACACAACAGATGGCGCAATGGATCTGAATTGAGACTCTCGTTGCAAAGAAAACATTTATTTTAATTAATTCAGCGGACACTTTTCTCCAAAGCAACACACACACACACACACGCACACACTGTCTGAGACCGCTTGTCCCACGTGGGGGTGCAGGGAGCCGGAGCCTAGCCCGGCACCACGGGAAGTAGGGCCGGAGGGGGATGGGACACACCCAGGACGGGATGCCAGTCTGTTGCAAGGCATCCCAAGCGGGACTTGAACCCCAGACCCACCAGAAAGCAAGACCCAGGCAAACCCAGTGTGCCACCACACCCCCCCTCCAAAGCAACATACAATGATTATTAACTAGTATTTAGGGGACACCTTTATCCATGGTGACTTACAGTACTGAATAGACTACACTAAACATCTCACACTCTTTGACCCAAGTGCAATGTAACACACACACACACACACACACACACACACACACACACACACACACACACACACACACACATTTTCAGAACCGCTCGTCCCATACGGGGTCGCGGGGAACCGGAGCCTACCCGGCAACACAGGGCGTAAGGCCGGAGGGGGAGGGGACACACCCAGGACGGGATGCTAGTCCGTCACAAGGCACCCCAAGTGGGACTTGAACCCCAGACCCACTACAGAGCAGGACTGTGGTCCAACCCACTGCGCCACCGCACCCCCGTAATACACACAATATGAGTAATTTTAGCATCGCCATTTCACCTAAACATTTATCCTTTTCACGACTTACAGTGTTAAGCTACCTGTAATGACCACAGGTGTGCAACTTTTTTCTTTACTGAAGCAATTTCAGGGTAGGTGCCTTACTCAGGGGTACTACAGCAGGGGGGGTCCAAAGTCTGCAGTGGTACCCTTTACATCACCTGCTGTCCCGTACCATATTTTTGGACTCTGGGAGGAAAAAGCAGCACCCGGAGGAAACCCACACAAGCATGGGGAGAACATGCAAAGTCCATACACACTGACGGGGGGGGGGGGGGGGTCAAAACTCTGTCAAGACGTACCATCCAGGTGCTGTGAAGCCCAAGCAGTGCTCACTGCACCTTCCACCCACCCACTGTAAGAGCTTCAAGACCAAGATCCACATAAAGTACAGCTGTGACTCTATTCAGCATCCATGAGACCTGTCATGTGGTTACACAACAGTATCTTTCACAAGCAGTTCTTCCTCCCGCTGTGACCCACATGACTAATTTTCAGCAGTCTGAAAGAAAGGGCAGTCGCACCCGCAGACATGTAAGGAAGCTGCGTGCCCTCGCCCCCTGACTCTGACCTGGGGCTGCTCTGTTCTCCTCCAGCGTGGAGTCACTCGAAAGCAGACTTGTTGTCGAGATCGCGCACATTAGCGGACTCTCGACCTCTCTTCCCACGCTGATGGACTCCGGTCGTGCCTTTTCCCATCACAGAAGGCCGGGCACCATGCCTCATCCTCATTGTTCATGGATGCTGTTATTAGGGCTGATGACAGATTCCCTCCTATGGGTAATGGCTGATACCAACCCATGGCAGATAAGGAACAACTTCAAGTGTTGGGGGAAATTTTCCATTCGCACACACATACTTCCACTGGAGTTGATGTTAGCTGTGTGCTTTGCTGCACATTTTCGAGTGTCCAGAGCTACTCAGGATTTAGGGATAAAGAGGCATGGCAAACAGAGACTATCTGCATCAAGAGCACCAGAACCTCTGGAAAATCACAACAGGTTCGAGCGTTACAGTTCAGCTGATACACTTATTGAATTAAGAGACGCAGGCTTGAGCTATATTGCAACCGAACTGCACTTAACAGCAGTGTTTGCTAAGGTGCAGAAACACCTTAGTTACTGGATTTTTACGGAATTTATGAAGGAGAGCTCGTTGCCGTGTTTTCCGAGACCACTTCTCAGATGTGCCGCACCCAGGGGGTTAAATCTTCAACAATGCCGGCTACGATCGCTTTGGACCCATCTCTCCGTGCCAAACAGCCGGGTACGTGACCTGTCACGTGACCCCAGTGCAGAGACGGCACAGAGTCGCCGTGGTTTCTGTCCACATTCACAGGACTGCTGCACTTGCCTGTGCATCATCACACTCACCACCCTTGGTGACATCGGGACTAGGAATTCACTGCAGACTGTCAGCACGATGACCGGCCCGAGCGATACAAGGTCTTAAAATAAACTTTCTTTGAAGCATGAAGACACGACACTGCAGAGAACAGAAGCTCTAGAGTCGATAAGCTGCGTCTGGATAACAGCGTCAGAAAGAATTGCACAGAAACAGCAGATCTGCATCAAATTCCATGCAAACTCCATCAATGAATTCTTCCACAATTCCCTTAATATCCATCTACACTAAAATACAGCCATGGATTGGCAACTTGGACTAATACTATGTGCAGCATCTCTGTTACATGAAAGAGAATGACTATATCTGATTTAGCACTAAAACAATACAAAGAAAAAATCTGCTGTTCTGCAGTTTTACCAAGTGAAAGTTATAACTCACAGTTATTACTTTTCTCAACATTCCCATGAGAATAATATTATCACAAAATAAAATTTTTCATTTATTAAAATGTGTTTCTTTCCTAAAGTACAGTGATATAGTGAGTAATATGCACTACGAGATGCATACAGAACAAGTCCTAATGCAATGCATTAATTTCAATATTTACTGTATAATGGAAAGAACTAATGTCCCAGAAGAACACTTAATATTCATCTCGAAGTGGCATGCAGGAAACTACTTGACTAAATTAGCTTCAGTCTGGATAGCTTCAGATTTCTCGTGATACATCCAAAAACTTTCTTTTTTTTGTGAGAATCTTGTATTTCTGGAAACTTGATACAAAGTACAAGTAGTATATTTTGAAAAAATATGGGGATGTGTGCTCTCCCCACTGCTCTTCTCCCTGTACAACAACGACTGCACCGCTAAAGACCCCTCTGTCAAGCTCCTGAAGTTCGCAGATGACACCACACTCATCGGCCTCATCCGGGATGGTGACGAGTCTGCTTACAGACAGGAGGTCCAAGAGCTGACTGTCTGGTGCAGTCATAACAACCTGGAGCTGAACACGCTCAAAACAGTGGAGATGATCGTAGACTTTAGGAGAAACACCTCAGCATTATCCCCACTCACCATCATGAACAGCACTGTGGCAACAGTGGAGTCATTCAGGTTCCTGGGTACCACCATCTCACAGGACCTGAAGTGGGAGCCCCACATAGACTCTATTGTGAAAAAGGCCTTGGCAGAGGTTGTACTTCCTTCGCCAGCTGAGGAAGTTCAACCTGCCACAGGAGCTACTGATGCAATTCTACTCCGCAGTCATTGAGTCCGTCCTCTGCACCTCTATAACTGTCTGGTTCGGCTCAGCTACGAAGTCAGACATCAGAAGACTGCAGCGGATAGTTCGGACTGCTGGAAGAATCATCGGCACATCCCGCCCAGCTCTCCAAGAACTGCACTCGTCCAGAGTCAGTAAAAGGGCTAGCAAAATCATTCTAGACCCCTCACATCCAGGCCACTTCCTCTTCGAACCCTTGCCATCTGGCCGGCGCTACAGAGCACTGAGCACCAGGACAGCCAGGCATAAGAAAAGTTTCTTTCCCCAAGCCATCTACCTCATGAACAGCTAAATCTCTCCCCTAGAGAGTTAACCAGTGCAATACATAATGCTATTTATATTTATAACTTTTTATCACATCATATCTCTTCTCACACTCCCTTGCATTTGTAACTAGTGACTATTTTTGTATATAATATTGGGTACTGTATATTTTTATATATTTTTCATCCCTTATTCACATACTCTATCTTCTCATCTATCTTGCCACTGTCATTCTATCTGTGCTGTGGAAGTTTCTGTCACCAAGACAAATTCCTTGTATGTGTGAACATACTTGGCAATAAAGCTCGTTCTGATTCTAAAAAAATCAGTATCTTCACTTTTGTCAGTGTTTGTACTGTAAACCATGCATTCATTTATTCATTATCAATAACTGTCAGTCTGCTCTCAATTCTAGAAGCACAGACTATGAGATAACCTGGGATGGGACCATTGGGTCCATTACTGCGGAACTGTAAAACAATATTTACATCAGGATTTTGAAATGTTATTAATGTTGTGGTCAGAGGCCCTGCATTTGGACTCAAGTGACTTGAAGGACCAGAAAAATCCAAGTTCAGATCCCACCTCTGGCTGTAGTAATCTTGAGCAAGGTACTTACTGTAAATAGCTCAGCTCTACAAACGTGTAAATGATTGCAAAAAGCTTCACACTAAGTTGCTTTGAAGAAAAGCATCCACAACAGCTCTAGTCTCTTAATTCTATACAGGACCTCAACCCTGACACCATACTGGTAACAACTTAACTAAAAACTGCCTTAAACTCCTTCAGGGCACTACAAAAAAGAAAAAAAAAAAAAACATTAGGTGTCAAAATGGAAAGCAACAGTAGTTACTTCACATTCTTCTGTTTCCTTTCCAAATTAGTTGCAAAAAAAAAGAAAAAAAAACTGTGTAACCTAAATCCTATTAAAATTTTTAATAAGTGTATTGCATATTTTAAATGACACTTAAGTGTAGAATTTTGATCATGCGTTCATATAATTTTTTGACAACGTCTAAAAGAACACTTGACATAATACAAGACAATGGATTATACACAACAAAAGGATGTGGCCATTAACGCTCCTCGTGCACACGGAGAGGACACTGGAGCCCAAACAGGGAAACAAGGCTTTGCATGCGTGCTCAAAATTCATGCCCACGTCTCTGAGCTCGTGCAGAGCAGTTACCCAGAAGTCAGTGCGTGACAATGGAAGAACGCTGTGATTAGGGCCAAAGTGGTCCCACACCACAATTTTTAACACCAACATGTGCTCCAGCCATAGCAAGCAAACTGTGCCATTGGGGTGAAATTTAGTAGTACATGTGCCCTCATTTCGAAAGCTGGGCGACAGACAGACAGTCGGGTTCAGAATGCGTACCAAAAGGCACTCATTCTAACTCGCATTTACCTTTCTGGTTACTAATTGACAAGCACTGATACCCACTGTCCTCCTCCTCAGGGAGAGTGTGGCAGGGTACTGGGAAGTGGCCTTCCTGCAGAAGCCCCCAGCAGCTGTCTCGCAGGAGCTCGCAGGAGCTACGGCAGGGCAGTTCTGGTGCCAGGCCTGGCAACCCACAGCGTGGCACCAGCAGCAGGCAGAGAAACCAATCCAAACTATGGTGGCAGCGTGACCTCAGGAGCCACTCCCACTCATCCAGGACCACCTGGACCTCCTCTACGCTGCTGTGGTTGAAGAAATTGGGCACCGCAAAGCTTTTCATGCCCTTCTGTGAGCAAAATGGCAAATTTGAGTCTAAGAGCAGACAACGGGGGGTCCCCAGATTGGGAGCATTGCTATTTACAAAAAACTGATCAGCTTCTTGAGGGATTAGTAAATCCCCTGAGACAGGTCTGTGAGTGCGTCCCATAACCTCATCATTAGTTTCATACATTTTATATTCGGTACTAAAGCTACCAGTCGAACTACTGTTGCTAAAAGTTATCTCCTCAGAGTTAAGAGAGACATTAAAGCTTTGGATCAACTGGTTGTCGGCTTGATTACCCATGAGGCCAGTACCATTCCCCCCAGCTGTCCTTAGGTCTTCTTTTGCCATTTCCAGCTTCACCATCTGTTTCCCAGCTTTTATGTTACTATTAGTCACAGCCTCTGTTGTAATGATGGAGATGAACATGCCCTCTTGAGTATCCCCCATGGAGGATCTAGATCCAGACCCATTCTCCTCCTCTGGAGATCTCCCTTTTTCAGATGTAGATACTCTAATCTGGTGTATTGATGTGCTGTTTTCTTGCACATCTCCTTTGGTTCTCATCTCCAACAGCCTGGAAGTGCCATTTCTGCTGTTGTTCATCAGATGCTCAGCCTTATTTGAAGATGAAGTTGGTGCTGCAGTAGTGAGGTTGGGTGCTTCCGTTTCTGGATCCCGGTCCCATGTTTCCACAATCTTTTGAATCTCACTGGTCACAGTTATGATTTCTTCTCCTACCCCAGCAACATTCTCATCCGGTGTTACTTCTGTAGGAACAGATGTTCCGGACTTTCCCCTGTTTACAGACGGTGTCTCCTTGGCAGGCAAGCTCCAGGACCAGAGCCAAGTATCCACTTGCCCAAAAGAAAGTGCCAGCAGGAAGAATAGGCCCAGCCAGTGTCCCATCTTAGGTATAGTGCTCACTGGTGATCATTCAGCAGTGTATTAGAGACCCCAAGCACTCACTGGCATCCCTGCTGCCACAGCTCTGTATGCGTTTCCTCTTCCAGATCCCTGCAGAAGCCCCTCACAACCGGCAAGCAAGACAGTAAAAGCTTAAAGGAGTGGCTTTCTCAGGGTGAAACCGGGGGAGGTAATAAAACTTCTCCCTCCACACTCTTGGCCCCTCCCAGTCTTCCTCCCACAGACCCTCCTCTAGTGCGTATCTTACAAATTTTAGAAGTACTGCTGCTGATAAATCCTCTACATGTAAGTGCAGGTTCCTTTAACGATTTCACGTCACCAAGATTTATAATGGACTTGCAGCATTTATACTGGCGTGTTTCACTCATATACTGTAGAATTGATGTCACAGTGCTGTAAAACCTATGGATGTGTGAGAAGAGAGAAACAGAACATAAAGCAAGTCATTGCTTTAATTTCTCTCTCCCTCTGTGTAATTTCACCCCAAAACACTATTAGACATTCAATATTACAAGCAAATTACAGAATACCTTCTCTGCCTTGAGCATGTTTCATTTTTCCAGCATTTTTCCAGTGACTATAAATCATCATCTTCAGAAGTACTTTGCAATTAGCTTTCTTGTGGCCCCACCCTCACACTCTGCCTTCCTGTTATGTGACAATAAAGCTCCTCACTTTCAGGCACACACTGGTTCAGAACAACAGAGAGGGAGACTGATGGCTTCCAAACTGCAAAAAAAGTAATCAGGACAGGAGAAGACTATGAATAAACACACTTTGAAATAAATGACTTGTGGGTGAATGTAGAGGGGGTGCGGTGGCACAGCAGGTTTGGCCAGAGCCTGCTTTGTGGTGGGTCTGGGGTTCAAGTCCTGCTTGGGGTGCCCTGTAGCAGAGTGGCGTCCCCTCCAGGGTGTATACGTTGCATCTTGTGTTGTTGCGATAGGCTCTGGCTTGCCGTGACCCCACTCGGGACAAGCAGTTGTGGACATTGTGCATGCCTGAATGTCCAAACAAGGGGTGTGCATGCACCAAAACTTTAGAGAATAAGATGCCCAAAGCGGTGAGCGGATCCCTTGTTTTAAAAAGTCTTTTCAACAATAAAGTCCAGGAAGACCCCTTCTCTACAGCATTACTGTAAACCCAGGCATGTTGAAACCCTGCACTGCAGTACAGGGGATCTGCACTACAAGGCCCACAAAGCATTTGTGGAGAAGGGTAGAACAAGAAGTGGGGTAGGTGTCTCTGATGGGCTATTCCAGCATCAGTCTTTCAAGGAACTGCAGGCTTATCATGTGTCTTGAATAGTACAAAACAAGCCTGTAATGTCATTTAGACTCTCACACACACACATTTTCTGAACTGCTTGTCCCATACAGGGTTGTGGGGAACCGGAGCCTAACCCAGCAACTCAGGGCATAAGGCTGGAGGGGGAGGGGACACACCCAGATCAGGACGCCAGTCCGTCGCAAGGCGACCCAAGCAGGACTCGAACCGCAGACCCACTGGAGAGCAGGACCCCGTCCAACCCAGTGCACCACCGCACCCCCTGTCATTTAGGCTCATCGAACAGAATTTTTTTGTAGATACTTGTAGATGGGCCAAAAACTTGTGTTGGCAGTCTTTGTAATTTTTAAATTTTGTTCGGCTTGTAAAGGGGTAAGGCACACAAGAACTGACAAAAACGGGTAAATTAATTAGAAATTCCTTCTGATCCCTGATATTCAGAACACCTTTTCTAATAGAATAAAAATAAACAGACACTTTGAGTTTAGGAGCTGATTTTTATCCTATCCTGAAAGAGCATCCAGCTGGAACACAACCGGAACACAAAGAGTGGTGATTAATGTGGAAGTCGTCCCCTGGGGGCACGTGTGTGCAACACGCCCCTTCTAGGTAACACTGTAAATTGGCATCCGCTCGCTGGCCTTTGTGAAATCACAGTTGTTATGCAGCATATGATATCCAGTCAACGCAGACATAACAATTGCACTGGCTCATTTGCAGGAATCTCAAGCAATGGCATTGACTGGAAATAAATCAGTCAAGTATGGAAAAACTTATATCGCTTGTAGACATGACATGCTTGACATGACCAGTCCCGTACTACTCATGACATGATGAGAAATTCTCATTAGAACTGCAATTTGCTGTTCTCAGATGCAAAACGCCAGATAATTCACGGTATGGCGGCACAGCGGGTAGCACTGGTACCTCACAGCTCCTGGACTGTGGGTTCAAACGTGAATTTAAATTCAACTCTCTGTGTGGAGTTTGGACATTCACCTCAGGTGGGCTTCCTCTGAGGGCTCTGGTTTCCTTCCACAGTCTAAAGATATATGTTTGTTAAATTGCTTTGATTTATGGACAGGTGAATAATTTGGGGGGGGGGGGGGGGGGGGGGGTTGGTGCAGTACATCCAAGAAATAGTCTTTCTATCTGCCTCAGTCTGCACAGTGAGGATGACTGCAAACAGGGTTCACCTGGTACTTGCATTCCATTTTTCCCTCTCCCATATGTTTCACACTTACTTACTATAACTGCTATAACCTGTGAGCAGCAGGAGCCACATTTCCTGAGCATTAATGCTGGTATGAAGACTTTAAAAAAGCAAGGTTTAAATGCATAGCCATCATGAAGCTGTTAATTATAGGTAGGGAATGCAGAAGTAAATACTATATAAACACAGCAGAAAGGATTTCAAACCCTAGCATTTGAGAGCAATGAAAGTGACCAGTTTAACACACACACACACACACACTTTCTGAACTGCTTGTCCCATACGGGGTCGCGGGGAACCGGAGCTGAACCCGGCAACACAGGGTGTAAGGCTGGAGGGGGAGGGGACACACCCAGGCAGGACGCCAGTCCATTGCAAGGCACCCCAAGTGGGACTCGAACCCCAGACCCACCAGAGAGCAGTACCCGGTCCAACCCACTGCGCCCACCGGTTTAATAATATGGTGTAATATTAAACATCATGGCATTCAATTTTTAAATCATATTTTGCGTGCTCCAAGTCTTGCAGCATTTATCTCATAGTGTTTTTCCAGATATGATCCAGTTATGGCGATGAAGTTTCAAGTGCAGTTCAGGCAGTAAGTAAACCACTAGAGTGTAAAACAAGGTATGCGCTGTCACTTTTCTTCTTATTGTTTTTTTTTTGGAAACAGAACTTAGAGGACTATTTGCACAACTTTTTTTGTTTGTTTTTTGTTGTTATAGGCACAAGACAAAAAACTATAATTTGCGCTTCTTTTCATTTCATCTACAGTTTCATTGTTCCATTCATACAAATTCTTTATTCCTCCAGCTTCTGCGAGTTTTAAGGGCCAATAGCCAAAAGAGAATTTTTAAAAACATTTCTCCTAGAAGAAAAAACAAGCGCAGCTGAAGACCCCAGATGTTTCCAGCCATTTCCTATATTTAATGTGATCAGCTACTAAAATATACCAGTTTAACGTTTCTTTGCCACTGTAAGTGCAATCATACATGTATTATATACGATCTTTACCTTTATTCATTCGACTGGTGTGATTTATTTATTTCTCTCATGATTAAAAGCTATTTCCTGGTTCGTTGCCCGTAAGCACAATCCCCCAGATATTCCTTACAGCGCAACAAAAAGACTGAATGTCTCAACCCACACATTTTTTGCAGAATATGCAGTACTAGTGTATGACCAAATTAATTAAACATTAATTACAGCACAGCAATTTTCACAAAAGCAGTGCAGTTCAAAACGGACGGAGCTTTCTGATTCTATTCTGCAGGGGTAGTTGCATAAAATTTCTAACTTTAGTTTACTGTTATGCACAGCAGGAGGTCATGCGGGTAAAACAACCGTTCAGGAGACTCCTCTCCACGAAAGACTGGTGTTATGAATGTAGCATTTCAGCATGTTCACTACACCACTAACTCTGTGTGTGGGACTCTGAGGGGTAAAAAAAAAAAAAAAAAAAAAAAGGGAACATCTGCTCACAGTAGGGAGAGGGAACAGAGTTTGATGGATTTCATGCTTCCGGTCCTCCCCGCATTGTGTCTCCCTGGTGGTGAAAAGCCCGTTCATCACGCAACGCTCTGCGTTCTAGAGGCTTGGCCCACACACTAGTGACCGTATCCCTCGTGTCCCCAGTACCAGTGTTTCCCATGTGCCATTCCCAGCCCTCCTTTGCCCCGAGCAGCTGTCTGTAGATTTCTGGCACCTTAGATATTAAAACCCTCTCCATCCTTTCTCTCCGCTTCGCCCTCCGTCCTACTCTGGCTCCCTGGAGACAGCTGTGCAGGCAGGCCTGTGGGGCAGCTGGGAAAACAGTTGGACAAGGCAGCTGCACAGTCAGAGATCGACCCGCTCTGGGTTGCGTGCTGACATTTCGCTGTCCCGCCATCCCATCGTTTCATCGTTCCAACGTTGCACCATCTCAACATCCAACCGTATCAGAGTCCCACCATCCCACCCTTCCCACCCCCATCAATTTGTCAAAACCTTGCTGATGGTTGTTGAGAGTCTGACCTTTTCCCCATTTCCACCATCGCGCAGATGTTATTTTAATTGAATTATTGTAATACAACAGAAGCAGTAGAGACGCGAAAGAAGGGAAGCACACAGTTCCACAGGATGCGCACACATTGAAGCTCAGCTGGTCCAGGAAAACACAGCTTTCTCAGCAGGACATCTTTCTGTGCCTTTAATGTTCATCGTTCAGCACCTTCCAGCGTAAGCGGATTAAAGAGGAGAAACAAATTCCATTCTGCCACTATATCTGTTTAAGACAAGCCTCAGCACCCAGTTACAAACATTAGTCCAATTTGTAGCTGAAATCTTCCTACTGCTAATTGCTTGTCCTCAAAACATAAGATGCTTGACCAATTTGGACACCCTAACTCAGATGAAAGTCCATTACTGCATAATCCCCCCCTCACTCATACACACCTTATGGTGAAGTTAGAGTGACAAGTTCACCTGAAACAGGTCTTTGGACCAGAGCATCTACATTTGTTTATTTAGTAGACACTTTGTCCAAAGCAACTTCCAATGAACTCTGTGTAGTGTTATGAGCCCACACACCTTATTCACCACGGTGACTTACACTGCTAGATAACACTACTTACACTGGGTCACTCATCCATACATCACTGGAACACACTCTCTCTGTCACTCCCACACTATGGGGAACCTGCACATCATGTCTTTAGAGTGTGGGAGGAAACCAGAGCACCCAAAGACTTACACTGGGTCACTCACCCATATACATCAGTGGAACACACACACTCTCTCTCTGTCACTCACACGCTATGGGGAACCTGAACAGCATGTCTTTGGACTGTGGGAGGAAACCCACACAGCCACAGGGAGAACATGAAAACTCCACAGACTGAGCAGGGACCGAACCCATGACCTCTCGCACCACCCAGGCACTGTGAGACAGCAGTACTACCTGCTGTGCCACCATGCTGCCCATTTAGAGGCAACTGCTACAAACACGGGGCAAACATGCACCGAACAGGGTTCGAACTTAATACGAAAGGTGAAACCTCATGCATGAAACAAGACAGGTGAAATGAAAAATATTTTAAGGAGCTGCAGAAGCCCCCAGCATTGCTAAGGCAACACCATCATGAGAAACACAAGAGAATGGGTGAAGGAAAAGGTGCCAGTCTCCAGACATGAGCCCACTCTCAAAAAAATGTTTCCCAAGAGCCGGGTGCAAATAGTCTGAGAGTGAGGTAAGGTCCTGAAAGATTTAGGTCCTCGGCAGTACTAATTCTCAGCAGCTGCCTCTGTGGACGTGTGCCAGAGCACCCTCGGTCCCGTAGTTAAAGTTCCGGAACAGCAACGTGAGGGAATGACTGAGGACTCTAACCAGCTGTAACCAACTGCTTGAACACACACCAGCTAACAGCCTGTGTGTCACTGACACCACACTCTAATACAGTCATACAATTAAACTGGAACTGCCCTGTATTTACAGTTCTTTTATATGATGATTTTATTTATTTGTGACTTGGCATGATTTAGTTTTTGATTTGCCTTTTATTTATTAAACATTGTGTCCATTTATGCGTAACACAAGTAATCACGCATTACGTTTCACGTAAATAATTTATTTAATGTTTTCTTGTTTTTAAACAACCCCTTCAAAACGCAGTTTTCAAGGAACGAGCCCAGTATCAGGAATGTCATCACATGAAGCAAGTACGACAGCCTGGATTGCGCAGGCGGGGAAGCACTTTGCTGAACATGGTATCACGTTGTCAGACACCAGATATGAAAAAAAACTGAAAAAACTTTTAGTGGCAGCAATAAAAAGAGAAAAACTGTGATTTTGCTTTGCCATCTGAGGACAATACAGTAAGATGAACCATTCTGAATTTACCATCATCACGTCAGGCAGTTCTCTCGTGAGCTGTAGGAAAGCAGTAACGAACGCATGCGTGTACTGTCTGTAGGGCAGCTGGTTGTGTGGTGCTTAGAGCTGCTGCCTTTGGACCCAAAGGTCACAGGTTTGCATCCCACCTCCAGCACTAGTACCCTTGAGCAAGGTACTTACCCTGAACTGCTCCAGTACAATTACCCAGCTTTATAGATGGGTAAATAAGTGTAAGTTGTTCTGGAGAAACAGCTGTAAGGAGTGCGACCTCCGAGGTGAGGTCCCAGGTTCCCCGCAATGAGCGCAATGTCGGCGGGGGGTGCTCCACATTCCTGAGCTTGATGTGCCTCAGCAAAGCACAGCTGAAGGGAGGGGTGCTCTGAGATCCATTTTTCAGACCTTTCACGGGCCCTTCCTTCTAAGATAAATGCCCTGCAGCGTCCAAACACACACGGGGTCTCGGAGTGTTGCCCAGACAGGAGGACCTCCCCCAGCGTTACCCAAAACAAAAAAAATTCCTCAAGTTGGGGAGCGACGATCAAAGCCGAGACGGATCCCTGACGTTTGAGACTTTCCCTCATAAATTATGAGTTGTTTCAACCCACAGATTTATCAGTGACCTGTATGCAAGAATTACAAATCCACAGGCGGCTCGTCAGACAGGGCCTCGCCACGTTACGCTGCCCTCGGAACAATAGCGCCATTGATGCCAAAGTTTCCCTTTCACCGAGCGGGTGTTTACCTTCGAAAAGCATCTTCATCAAACGTGATTTTAAAGAATCGTATAAGAATAGAAACACCGACACATAACAGCAGTCTGATTTAAACAGAGCTCCATTGTTCTGTGTTTGGGAAAACACACTTGCATTACGGTTCGAATCTGTATCAAACAAGTGTGTTCCACTTAGCAAGCGGTCCACACACACACTCCAAATGCCCCACCGCTGCTTCGCCCCCGCCTTTGACATTGCTCTCGTAACGCTGCCTCGCTGATTTATACATTTAATTAAATGGGAAGGAAAGCACCCTTTCCGCCATACACGGATGAAAAAAATACTTTTTTTTTTTTTATTAAAGTGGTGCCTTCTTGTGGCTTGTGAAGAGTGGAAAAATGTTTTCAAATGCAAGCAAAGTCGTCTGTCAGAGGTAGCAGACCGAAAAACAGGGTCATGCGCAGGTTACCTTGAGTCCTGGGGTTGAGAAAAAGAGCACCAAAAATGTACATTAATTCCAAGGCTAATAAGGATATTTAGGCCACAGGGAGCCACAGGACAGGTACTGTCCTCATGTAGGGCGGCATGGTGGCACAGTGCCTGGGTGGTGTGAAAGAACGTGGGTTTGAGTCCCACTCAGTCTGTGTAGAGTTTGTGTGGGTTTCCTCTGGGTGCTCTGGTTTTCTCCCACAATCCAAAGACATGCTGTTCAGGTTTCCCTATAGTGTGTGAATGACAGAGAGTGTGTTCCACTCATGTATGGATGAGTGACCCAGTGTAAATAGTGTAGCAGTGTAAGTCTTTGGGTGCTCTGGTTTCCTCCCACAGTCAAAAAACATGCTGTTCAGGTTCCCCCATAGTGTGTGAGTGACAGAGAGCGTGTGTTCCACTGATGTACAGACGAGTGACCCATTGTAAGTAGTGTATCTAGCAGTGTAAGTCACCGCGGTGAATAAGGTGTGTGGGCTGGTAACACTACATAGAGTTAATTGAGAGTCACTTTGGAGAGAAGTGTCTGCTAAATAAATAAATGTAAATGTCCCACTTCAGCAGGGGGCGCGGTGGCGCAGTGGGTTGGACCGGGTCCTGCTCTCCAGTGGGTCTGGGGTTTGAGTCCCGCCTGGGGTGCCTTGCGGCGGACTGGCGTCCTGTCCTGGGTGTGTCCCCTCCCCCTCCGGCCTTACGCGCTGTGTTGCCGGGTAGGCTCCGGTTCCCCGCGACCCTGTATGGGACAAGCGGTTCAGAAAGTGTGTGTGTGTGTGTGTGTGTGTGTGTGTGTGTGTGTGTGTGTGTGTGTGTGTGTCCGTCCCACTTCAGTTCTCGTGATAACCTTGACTTTTTTACTACTACCACCCTCTGCTGTTGGCCCATGATACTGCATGTCCACAAGTGCACCAGCGTAGGGAGCAAAAAGACTTACGTTTACAGCACATCTATTAATCTAGCAGACACTTTTCTCCAAAGCGAAATACATCTTAGAGAAAAAAAATACAAACATGCATAACATCATAAGGAGGAGAGATTTGGATGCACACACGTGATTCCGGAGTGCAGTGCATTTGTCACATAACTCCATATGAACCAGCATACGTTACACGAGGAGTAGCTGCACATAGGCGTTTTCATTATAAAACAATTTATTCAGAATTATGAAACATACCAAACATGTACACATTCATGACACCCATGCGAGATAAGGAGAAACCTGAGTCTGAAAGAGTTTTGAGACCATTCTTAAATGCAAAGATTCAGTAACTCTGAGTGAAGGGCGAGGGTGACGACGACTTGCTTTTCAATGTCAAAAAAACCTGAATGTACATTTACTTATATGTATCCAGATCATCTGAAACCCTTGAATCACTGTGCAAAGAGTGGGTAAAAAACTGTGGATATGCCTTGTGACAACCACAACTCCGAAGCAAAATGTATCACTCGAATCTTAGGGTGCCACTTCAAGCCTTGAACAAGTGACATGAAGTTCCTTTAAAAATATCCTGCAGAATAAATAGATCATACTGTTTACAGCTTTGCACAACTGTTTCAGCAAAGTAATAATAATACATTTACATTTATTCACTTAGCAGATGCTTTTCTCCAAAGCGACTTACAATGAACACTATGTTGTGTTTTTAGCCCACACACCTTATTCACCAGGGTAACTTACACTGCTAGATACACTACTTACACTGGGTCACTCATCCATACATCAGTGGAACACGCACACTCTCTCTCTGTCACTCACACACTATGGGGGAACCTGAACAGCATGTCTTTGGACTGTGAGAGGAAACCAGAGCACCCAGAGGAAACCCACGCAGACACGAGGAGAACATGCAAACTCCACACAGACTGAGCGGGGAGCAAACCCACATTCCCTTGTGCCACTCAGCTTTTGTGAAACAGCAACACTACTCGCTGTGCCACCAATAATAATAATCATAATAACAACAACCTGCAGGAGTGCTACACATGTTAGAAGTATTAAAGAGCAGAGAAGGACCAGTGAAAATTCACAGTCATAACAGAGCTGAAACTAGAAGAGTCCGAATCCAAACTGAAAAAAATAATTCCTACTATTTCTAAAGAAGAGGTGCGAACTGAAATCTGAAAATTTCCAACAATAATCATCTCTTCTCTCTGGGTCATTTCATCAGCAGGCAATGATTCACTGCTAAGCCGATACTCCCTACGATGACTCTTAACTGAGCAGCGGTAACTCATCACTGCCGCTGCTGATCTGAAATGCACAGGCATAATGAAAGATGACAATCAATCCTCCACTCGGATTTGTCTTCCTATCTCATGGACCACTGAAGAGGAACGAGGGCGATTGTCCCGCGGGGGAAATTTTGCCGCCGTCCCAACAAAGGGGCACCTGTCCAAACAAAGGTCTGCGCTAACAGAGAGTGTTAAAAAGGTACGTCAGTGGACGCACTCCGTGTTCCATTCCCCAGAAAGAACGCGCAGTTACACAGCTGTAGGATGGAAGCGGCGCATCGGCGACCAGGTGGCCGAGCAGGCTGGGCGGGGCGGCACTTTCCCAGCTCCAGTCGTCATCAGCCCCTATGCTGCAGACAAATAATTTTAAGTGAAATTACAAAAAAGCACAGTCACGGCATTATCACAGTGATTTATATCTTCTGTTCTACCGACGGTGGAAATACAATAGGAATTAGACGTGTTGAAAGCACTAAATGTCAAAACCAAGAATACGGGGACAGCCAAGAGCATAATTCTTCAACTGTAATTTCCCGAAACAAACAAAAAACCCCAGATCTGTGCAAAAAAGGATACCGAAAACCGCCTATACATGCCCTGCATTAATCCGTTTACTGGCGGAACTAAACTCCCAGCTGCTTCGGCTCTGTTTATGGCTAACCCTGGGGTGAAAGGAAATTGGATCGGGCTGAAAGACAAGTGCGCGTTTTCCGCCGAGAAGCGTCAACACGGCGAGCGCTTCCTTCCAGCTCATGCGCACCCCAGCAGAGGGAGACACCGGAGCACCAGAGATACTCTTTGACATGCTGCGGTGCTTTGCAGGGAGTACGATCTGACCTGGGAAGTGGTGGCTGTGCAATAGGAGAGCTGCAGAAGATAGGGGCGGTTGGTTGCGTAGTGGTCCGCCCTGCCACCTTTGGACCTGAAGGTTGCAGGTTTGAATCCCGTCTTCAGCAGTAGTACCCTTGATCAAAGTACTTACCTAAAGCTGCCCAGCCGTATAAAGGGGTTAATGTAATTTAACACCGGAGGTCATTTGGAGAAAAGTTTTAACTAAATGAATAAATTTAAAGTCACTGTTAGTTGAGGCGAGCAGTTCGTTGAAAAGGAAAGTGTGTTTTGCAGAACGCAAAGCTCCAGTTACCGGAGAGGTGTGGCTGTAGCCTTGAGGCTCCTCTGTCAATTGTTGGAAATACACTGCGGCTACAAGGTACGTTAATCATTCACCTGCATCCAGACCTCTGACTGTCCCAACCACATCTTGTCTGGATTGCAGGGAAGGGTGTGTCAGCGACCAGGGTTTTCAAAAGGCTGCACATGGAACTTGGGGTATAATGGGCTCCTGCTGGCTCAACAGATAAGATCTCAGTCCCACCGAGGCCCTACAAGGGAGGATTGATGGACACGGTAAAGGGATCCAGGTAAAAATGACAAGAAGGCAAATACTGCTGTCGGAGGGTTTACTTCATGTTAAATGTTCATTTGTTATAAAATTTTTTTTTAAAAAAAAGCTCAAACTGTGTCAATAGGCGGATTCTCCAGGTTCTTTGGTAGAGGTTCAGTCCTGCCGCAAAAGGCACGTCCCGTATCGCTGCTGAGAGATGCTGACCAGTAAGAGATATCTGACCCTTCTCTCCGTTGCCGAAGCCAACGCCGGGGTCGGCGTCGCTGAGTGATAAGGTGAAAGTCAACCATTGCTGGCAACCAAGACACCAGCTTCGGAAGTGTATTGTGCATTGAAAAACAGGCGGCACACCCACCTGATGCACGTGACACAGAGACCCGGAGAGGTGATACAGACACCCGCACCTCCAGTCCACAGGGCTTTAAACTGGCCAGAGGACCAGCCCCCCCGGTGCAGACCCCTCACCACTTTTCAAACTGCACCGCAAAGAAAATGTCGACGGGGGGATGGGCCAGGGGCTGCAAACAATAGGTGTCTGTTCTGAAATGCTTTGGCCTTTGAAGGGCTGCCCCTCGGAGAAAGAGCGCCAGCGCTTTGAACTGCGTAGAGAAGTGGTAGCACAAGGGTGAGCTGGAGATACAAGCACACCGATGGCCTGACACACCCCTGGGGTAAGTGGGAGGCACAGTGGATGGCAAAGGGGGCCCTCCTTAGGCCTGATGGGACAAGGAATGACATGAGGGTTTCCCACGGGCTTTGGCTTTGCATCCCTTGCCATACACCAAAAACACTACAAACCCTAACCCTAACTTCCAAGCCTGAAAGACTAAAAAGATATACAGTTTGGCAGCAGACTTACTCCAACGGCAGTCTGCCTCTTCCAATAGTCTCTTAAAAATACACACACTGTCTGAAGCCACCTGTCCCAAGCAGAGTAGTGGCAAACCAGAGCGTAACCCGGCAACACAGGGTGCAAGGCTGGAGGGGGGAGGGGACACACCCAGGATGGGACGCCAGTCCATCTCAAGTCACCCCAAGCAGGACTCGAACCCCAGACCCACCAGAGAGCAGGAATAATTTCAGTTAGCAGCGAAACCCGCTGCGCCACCGCCCCCTCTTCTTACAAATATAATTGGCTGTATTTTTTTTTGAAAAGTCATTAAAAATGTTGTTTTCGAGAGGCGACTGAATACAAGACTCCTTAAAGAAAGAACATGGGAAGTAACAGACTCACCACACTCGGGTCAGCATGACCCAGAGGGGGGAAAGGGAGGCTGCTGCACCCTGGACTGATGCTGATGTCCAAGCGGAGCTCACACGCGTACGTTCAGCCTTGCTCATTTGTCCTCATCTCAGACCGATCACACGCACAAAGTTGTGAGGGAAGATGTGGAGTTCATAGAAAGGATTTCAGCTTGAGTGAAAGGAAAGAAGGAAATTGTACACGTATTAATGAAGAAGGATTTCCACCAAGCGAAGCCCAGCGCAGTTTCCGGTCTCCCAGTTCCATCTTTTTTTTTGTGTTTTCATTAGCATGTTTCCGGCAATCACAGAAAGCTGACTGATGTGGCAACATCATTTCGAAATAGCATTTCCCCTTGCGACATTTTCTAACAAATATTTGTATAAAATATTGGCTGCTCCTTCGCAGATAAGACCTTCGACACCCGTCAAAATAATGACGCCCCTGCGTGTTTTGGTAGGAATCAGTACTGCTTCTTACGCTAATTTAAAAAATAATTCCAGTTACCAGGTCTTCGACACCAGGCTTACATTTTAAAAGGGCGGGTGGGGGATGTTCATCACACCCGATAGCAACTTTGAGCAGAGGAACAAAGGCTGATGTAGGAGAGCTCATCAGAATGAAGGAAAGGAAAGGGGGTGGGGGACACGGCACTCGCCTGTCGGGGAATAGCTGGCCCCGTTCGCCCTCCTCACACACACTGCACTGGTCACTCTTTTCAGTTTGCATTCACAATGAACTCTGTATTCACTCACTCGCCGACTCATATTTCTAGCCGTCACCGTGTGAGCAAGAACTGCTGCCCTTTTTCACGGGCCCATTAGCGCGACGCTGCTCATGCGGAGGCAATTCTAGAAAAATTCGGATAAATGGATATGTCTTGGAAGCGATTAAACCATCAGGAAGCTGCTCATCACTGCCGTTGTTGAAGACTCAAATGTGGCGTTGCGAAAGTTAGAGATGACGGGAGTTACAGCAGTGTTGTCAGCGGCAACAACGGGTAGCGCCGGTGCCTCGCAGCTCTTTGGTCGCGGTTTTTTACCGCGCTCCATCTGTTCGGAGCTTGCAGGTTCTCCCAGTGCTTGCATGGGTTTCCGCCACAGTCCAAAGAAGGGGGCAATAGTAAACCACTTCCGGACCCTCCCTTTACCCGAAAACCTCAAGAGAGGTCCCCAGCAGTCAACTGAAATGACGGCACGTACCCCATGTACCCTACACTCGCTACAGGCAGAGCGATGAACTCCAGCAGTGTTTCCAGCAGGTGCAGCGAGAGCCACCCATGTTGCTAATGGTGAATTGTCAAAGGAAGCATGTGACACATAGGGGTTCCACACAGGCTAGAGGAAACACCGACATGAGAACATCAGGACACACTGTATATATTTATATTAATAGGTACATCTCAAGAACATGTCGTCACCAAGGTGAGACATAACATCTCCACGTTTGATGTCAGGGGCTCCTTTGTGTAGAGTTTTAACCAACATTTCTGCTTTATTTCCAGTTGACATTCCCACTGGCCCTGACCCTCTCCTCTTCTTATATGTCAGCCTGCATAATTAAACTGACGGATGATCTGGCTCTCAGACAAGGAGCCCCTGTGTATTTTTTTTTAAATGTCCTCGACCTGTGTATTGCTGTATCTTGTAAGCGCTGTATTTTTCAAAAAGCCAAGATTCTACGGGGGAAAAAAAAATTTCTTTTGCACCTGAGGAATTGCTGGCAAAGCGGTTGCTATGCGGAGACATGTATAGACTTGAGGTGCTTGAATGACTTTGTGGAAATCATTTTTATATGCCATTTTTTTTGGGCAACTGACAGTTTTCCATGACTCACATTCGAGGTTTGTTCAGTACTCAGATATGGCATACCCCCCACCTCGCGACCCTTGAAATTCCAAGCTTAATCCGTGAACGTCTTCACAAAATGTAGCCCCGTGTGGTGTGTTTACCATACCTGCAATAATACCATTTCAATACACGTCTGAACATTCAACTCAATGTAAGTGAGCACACAGTGCATGGTCTAAGACTCCCTCAAAGACCCCTTGAACACCTGTAGCTGCCTCACACCCAAGGCTAAAATCAAATTTGTATTTACACGATCTGGAAAACATCTCCAAACGTATCATCTGATGTAGAGCAGCCAAAGCCAATAAAGGGAAGACTAAAGGCCCAAGGCTGAGTTAAGAGAAGTGCATACAAATCAGAACACAACATCAGTGCCTCACTTTTTCCCCTGAGTCATAGTGTCAAATGGAACCCAGGGGTCTGATGATAAAAGCACTGACGAACGCAAGGATTCTCAGGAACTCCTCTCGTTCAAAATCACCCATGTAAATATTTATGCCTTATCGTGGACAGTTTACATTGCTTCCCATGGCTTACTTGGATGGCGAAAGAAAATCGGCGTCACTGACGAACTTCGGTGGGGGGACGCTGTAAAATGGGAAAATCCAGCAAAACCCACAGTCTCCCGTGAAGCGCCGGCATCAACAAGATCTGCCACAATCCATAATTTTGGGTGTCAGCTGTGTTGGTGCCTCATTTCGGAGGGCTTCGGGTCATTACTGCCACAGCATTGGCCATTACTCTCAACGAGACCCTACAGTCACCGACCTTCGAGATCAACCACACTGGAGGCTGCGGTGAGGAAGTGCCGCACCGTGTGTGCTGAGCAGGACACATGCCAATGGTAAACAGCACCAACTTCACACTATCAGTGCTTCTATATGTGCATGGACCTCAGATCATGGAGCATCAGACAGATGTTTAAAAATCTAAGCTGTTTCAATGGACTCTAACCCAGCATTTGGCAACTGGAACATATACTCACCTTTCAACCAATCAAGAACTTAGAAAGTTTTAGCTCATTTAGTCTATTTACATCCGCAAAAGGAAAGTCAATAAAAACACGGCTCATATAAGGAAAGGTAACTGATCAGCTAACTAAAAGGCAGACGGACAATTCGGTGTAAGAGGACCAATCGTGGCCTCAAGTGACCCTGAAATGCAGCTGTGTGTGGTGATACGGAGTGAATCTCTTCCCCCGGGGGGAAAAACCCTGAGTCAGACTACACTGGTAGAAACAAGCCCCGTCGGGCCACAAAGAATCCCTCGCTGCATTCCCTTCATCTTTTACTTATTAAAAAGGATTCGGCTTTCACAGAAACTTTCCCAGGCCCGGCCAAAATAAAGCTGGAGAAAAGCCGGCTTTAAAACAGGAAAAGGAACGGAGGTGCTGCTGTTTTGATGCTAACATCAACTGTATTAACACAAGGCCCTGTTCCCGCGGCACGCGGCTGTAGTGTTTGTTTATAGAGGAGAGCGCACGAAAGTGGGGATAATGAACATGCTGAGAGAGCTTCTTTAAACACCCGGGCCCTGATGAGTCATGCGGACCAGGCAGGCAGCTGCGCACGGTGCCTTTCTCATTGAAGGCTCTCGGTCGGGGAGGCGCCGGAGAATCGGCAGCGGAGAAACGGCACGGCCGAGATCGCCGCTCCCCACGCCTCGGCACAGTTCCCCCGGCCACACGGGTACGGTGAATGGATCGGAGGGAGGAGACCTTTCGACCCCCCTCCACCCTCCTTCCCATACGACATCACTAAGGCCGCCTGGTGGGAAGCATTCCAACTTAATTATCCTGCTGGAACAAAAGACTTTCCAAAAAAAGAAAGAAAGAAGAAAAAAAAAACCTTCCAGTCATGTCGCTGCGGTCCGAGGCGTTATCGCAGCGGCCCGTGAACAAAATTGTTCGTGACCCAACACAGGATGAAGCCCTCAGGACTAACATGCATGGCCACCAATTCATGTCTGGATTCGCTAACAACAAAGTGCGCAGGGAAACAGACAGACAGACAGACATCGCCCCGAGCACTTTGCTCTTCTGGCTAACAAGCTCACAGACGCAGCAACTTACTTAGTCACAATTACCATCGCATGCGTATGAATCAGTTTAACTGAACCACTTAAATGTACTTGCCTTGCATTCAGTTAATATTCCAGAAAGGACTGCAGAGATTCAGTAACTCCCTCTCAATAAGCAAGAGGGGAAAGGTGCCTTAGAGTGGCTTTACTAATGTACCATATCTTCCACCAGAGAAATGCATCGTAAGCCCATATACTTTGAGAAACTGATTCCTGAAACACGAGGGGAACTACAGCATGTATCATCGTAAACAAGAGAGCGTTCTGTGAAAAATTCAACTCAGTTTCTGGGGAGTTTGCATGTTTTCCCCGTGTCTGCATGGGTTTCCTCTGGGTGCTCTGGTTTTCTCCCACAATCCAAAGACATGCTGTTGAGGTTCACCCATAGTGTGTGAATGACAGAGAGTGTGTTCCACTCATGTATGGATGAGTGACCCAGTGTAAATAGTGTAGCAGTGTAAGTCTTTGGGTGCTCTGGTTTCCTCCCACAGTCCGAAGACATGCTGTTCAGGTTCACGCATAGTGTGTGAGTGACAGAGAGAGAGTGTGTGTGTGTGTTCCATGATGTATGGATGAGTGACCCAGTGTAAGTAGTGTATCTAGCAGTGTAAGTCACCTTGGTGAATAAGGTGTGTGGGCTGATAACACTACATAGAGTTCATTGGAAGTCATTTTGGAGAAAAGTCTGCTAAATAAGTAAATCTAAACTCTTATTTGGGGGAACTGGGAAACAATAGTGCTGCCGTGTCTTGCGTAAGATTTGATTTTCCTTTCATTTCCCCATATGGCATGTCACTGATGACTTGCGGTTGAGTTTACATGCATAACATTTCAGAAAAATGTGAAAAAGGCATTATGATTTACAAGATAACAGAAAGAGAAAGAATCTCCCACCATGAAAACCAATGCGAAAACCATCGGTACTGAACTAAAATCGTCCCATTTCTTTTTCCTTGACAAAAAGAAATCGTTTTTTCAGTTATTTACAGAACGTGGTGATCGTAAATGGCTTTTGTAAATAGATTCTACTAAAGCTGTACATCCGAATTTGTTGCTGCCTGGCAAATAACTTAAACTGTATTAACGAACCTCCTTGTTTCACATGCTGAAAAAAATTTCACTGTAGCAACAGGAGGCTTACATTGCACACTCAGTAATGGGCCAGCACTTGACAGGGTCTGCTGCACATGAATGTGTAAAGTTACAATTAAACCCTTTTTAAAAATAGTTCACTGTTGTCCAAACATAGTTTCACGAGGACGACCGTTCTCACATTTGACAATGATCAAAAAGTCCAACTCCTCGTACCTGTAACATCAATTGCAATTGAACTTGCCCTGCTATTATTTGAATTTTAGCCCAGTCTAAATTAACTCAGATAGATGGGATCTAACAAGAACATGCCCAGATTTTTTTTTTTTTTTTTTAAAAAAACCTTACTTTTAAACTCCCTGACCTACTACTGTCCTCCCTTACTGGCCCTCGGTGTGAAACGGAGGTGAGAGAGGCGCCTCTGAAACACATTCCTCAGAGAATCAGCTCTTCCCCTAGGAGACTTGCCGGCAGCCTCTGAGAATGGCCTCTGCTTAAATTTCAGCTGCCGTTCTAATGGCCATTTAAAACCAGCGGAGGGGAGCAAAATCTGGGGGGGTTTCAATGCCGGTCAGACACCCTGTGGGAAGCAATCCCCCACCCCAGCGGAGCACCCCGGAGTGGGATTTTGGCAAGCTTAGGGAGAAGCAGAGCTGGAGAGGCATGGAGTGAGCGGCCTGTTTCTTCTTTTCCCCACCGCTGACAATGCGCCATTCATGAGAGAATAAGTACGACAGAAAACAACAATGCGAGAGCCAATTTGTAATGGGGCGCTTTCAAAGAGTTAGTGTAATTGGGAAACAACAGAGCGGGAACATACATTAGCACGTTAACACACCGGGTGTTCTCCGGTTTATGAGCGACCAAAACGGTCAAAACTTTAGCTAAATCCAGAGCAGGCTAAGCAGGGATGGAGAAAAGCCAAGAGCAGAACCTCAAACAGAACAAGCGGTCAAAGTGACCATTTTTAATTGGTAACATAATATAAGACTCCATTCAGATGAATGACAAAGCATCATGTACGCTGTTGTCAAAACAAAGAACAAAATCCTTATAAATGTTAAAACAAAGTGAAAGAAAACACACACAAATACATACACGAGGCAGCGACTTGGGAACATGTGACATGAGCAAAAAAGCGAAAATTACATGTGAAAGTGACGCCCCTGTCCTCCAATCCTGATCCCCCACACCCCACCTACCGCCGGAGTCTTGTTTGACCGCCAAAACTGCACGCGGTCAGTGGTCTGCATTGTCCTGCAAAACGGAGGTCGACACTGAGAGAGTTACAAAGGTCCGCATGCCTCCGTTTCACCCCTCGTCCCCCTCTGAATTAACTGAATGCATTCAGACTCACAAAGCCCAACCATCCCGGGTGCTCTATAATTCAGGAAACTGAGCATATCTGAGTAACCACCCCAGAGCAACTGTTAATACTGTGTATTTCTGGCTAGTTCACACCGAGTATTTTCAAGCAGTGCCTAGAAGATCAAAATCTGGGACCCTATGTGAATAAAGTAGAAAGGAAAACTTCCCTGGAGGGAGTGGACAACGCAGAAGAAACCTGGACGGTTCTTAAGACCCCTTAAGACCAAATAAAATCCAATTTGTCGTTCGAAATAAGACCCTCCCAGAGGAACACGAAAAGCACGTGAAAGCTGTCCGTCAAAGCCCCTTAGCACGTCAAACGTGTAGTCGGAAGACGCGGCCCTCGGTGCTTCGGATCTCTCTCGGAAATATAACGTGATGGGAACAAGTTATGCGACGCATTGCGATTGCATGAGGATACTTCGCGTAACAACACGGACGTGAGCGACTCATGACACAAGAAAAGAGAAGCCCGGACCCCGAGCAAGGTACTTCTGCTCTGCGCCTCAGGACTTCTGCTTCACATGCCACCAGAAGGAGATGACTGTGGAGGCATTTAGCACTAATCAGTCATATTAAGGTAAGAATCTCTGACTGGAAGCAGGAGGCCTGAAAGCACAGCAGGAATGCGAGCAAATACCTCAAAGGACAGACTGGGACCTAGAACCCACGAGAGAGCCGTAAAGTACAAGCCCGGACGCTCTCCAGCTCCCCCTCCCTAGTGTGTCAACACCTGATCCAACCGCACCTCTGCAGCCGAACTGGCCTCTTCAGTCATTATTATGGGGTGGCTTCTTGTCTGTGTATTTTTTAGCCTATTGTGGTCTGGAAGTGAACTCCTACACTACCCTGAAGGACTCCACACCCTTTGCCGTGTGAGTGCCGGAGGCACAGGCGTGGGCGTAGTTTACAGAAAAGGTATGGCACAGAAAACAAAAGGCTTTATCTTGCCCTGAGCCATGAATTCTGGTATAGCTTTGTTCAATATTTGCCACTGGTATCATTTTACAGATCTTCTCCTAAGCCATATCAGATGAGATGCCTCTCTGTGGTCTGTTCCAACAAACCATGGTGAGAACACACAAGCAGCCTTTCTTGGGAATTCTGGATTCGGCGCACATCCTCCTTCACGAGGCGGCCACTGGCTACTGAGCAAGTGAGAGTCTACTTTTGACCCAGACGTGGAAAGAGCACATGAAGCATGGTCCAGTGAGCTGCAGAATGCAGAGCCTGAGAGGCAACTCTAACATACAGTCTTGTTTAATAAATAACTACGTTATGTCCATTCAAGCAGCTTTTTCCATGATCAGAAAATCAGGATTTAGCTTAAGTGTTAAGAACCTCAAAGAACTTGTGTTTGGGAGGTGGGTACTTTCATATTTCCCTTACATAATTTGCTAAAAATACACTCTCCTGTGGATTTCTTTCAAGGTCCTTACCTCCACAAGGCAGAGATTACTTCCACTGTTCACACATGTCACAGCAGATGAGAACATTGCAAGGGTTTCTGCCCAGTCTTTCCAGACACTTTCTAAAAGGAGTGTGTGCATCACTTTTTTTAAAAAGCAGGGATGTCTGTTAATTGTTTATTCGGTTTCTACGGCCAAGACAAACCCTGGACCCAGCGAGTCGATACGAGGATGGGCCAGATCAGAGGAGTCCCCTTCATTCTGTCATCTGCCACCTGTCCCAGAGAGACAGACAAGACAACTCAACAAAGGCTTTGGAAGTCCTCCGGTTGGGTAACAAGGATTCTGCTATCTGATCAGAGACCCTGAAGACAAGTGTGAAATGTTATCTTCTCACAGGGCTCACTTGTCATATCTGACATACTTTCGAAAGATCTCACGGTTTCCATCTGACGACTCTTCACTGGTTCTGACAGTCTCTTAATAAAACGAGCTCTAAGGTTAAAATCTTTAATAATATGAACTGGAAAAAAATGCTCCAATGAAAAAATGAAGATATTTCATACTTTATACATATATATGAAATAAGGAAATAAATAAATACACACACACACACACACCATTGGAAACCGCCTGTCCCATGCGGGGTTACGGGGAGCCGGAGCCTAACCCGGCAGCACAGGGCGTAAGGCTGGAGGGGGCTGGGACACATCCAGGACGGGACACATCCAGGATGGGACACTAGTCCATCACAAGCCACCCCGAGCAGGACTTGAACCCCAGACCCACCGGAGAGTAGGACCCAGTCAAACCCACCATGCCCCCCCAAATAAATATATGAAAATAAATAAATAGTGGGCTGCATGGGAAGTAAATGGTATACTCAAAGGCAGAAGGCATTGACAAAGTGAGTGCTTTGACAAAGACTCTTAGGTTCAGGAAAGACGCTCATTATTGCTGAATGCCTGGATTTACCTGGGACACCAAGGTTATGTGGAGGGTTCCGGATGCACATATAGTCTAAGACTGCACATTCACAGGCCCTCTGCCCTACTCTGCTTGCACAGAGGCACACAAGGCCACGCCACTAGGGAAAAGGAGTGCCAATTATAGCTAGATGCAAGTTTTGTAAAGAAACTATGAACGCGCTCAAAAAAGCATATATTTCAAGCTTCAAGTTCTTCTCACATGGTTCATGAAGTACAAAAAAAAAAGAAAAAAAAACAAGGGAGCGGTAAAATCCCACCCACTGACTGCATGTTTATACAGAACATTCTGAAAGAGATTTAGGACCTTTTGTGTTTTTTCTACTATATGCCTAGCTGCTCATGGGCCAGTCTTGCCAAATGAAGTAATGGCACACTTCTCATATGAGCATTACTGGAGATTGATGCACATTTGACAACCTTGAACTAAATCTCGTCAGTTGAAATATCAAGCTGCTAAACGGTACTGAATGGATTAGGCAGAACAAGTGGGATCCATGGTAAAATACAGAAATAACGGAAGATAATCGCCATCATCTGCATCGCAGGGCTGCTGTCGAAGAGGGACTAGTGGACAAGCGCATTTTGAAACCAACAGAGTCCAGCCAGTCTCCTCAGTAGATAGTGGTGTGAACAGACCAAACCATGGTCATTTCCAGAGCAGCATGCTAATTACACCCATAATCCTTGTCACCTGACAAGGTGGGGCCCTCTTACAATGGGCCCTCTGAGTTCCACTGGCAGGGAATGGGAACGGCTTTAGGCTTTAACTCGCGATTCATAACGTGATGAAAGTCAGCACTGGAAAGGAGGACTGTGCAAAGAAAGAAAATGTTCGCTGCTTTTGCTGGCAAAAAATTGCTTTTGTTAATAATAGGAAGGAAATAATAATTGTAATGTCATGTAATAATTGTGACCTTAACATTGTAAGTTGCTTTGCAGACAAGCATCAGCTAAATAAATATAAATGTAAATGTAAATAATTTTTGAAATTGTGAAAGTTCGAAGAATGCTGAGGAGGATCTGGTGTTTCGTGGATTATGGGAACGAGGTCAAAAAGGCACAGTCTAACCATCTGTTTTGCTAAGGAACATTAATAACCATCACATGGGGTTTTGTTGGCAAATGCAGGGCTATGTTTTTCAACTACAAAAATGTTTAATTCTGAAAGATTTTTTTTTTTGTTATATCAATGGCATTTTTCCTGACAAGACACACTGTTAAATGAGCAATTGAGCAAATATTAACAACTGTTAAAATATTTTTCAGTAGCTTCATGCTATATTTTTACACAACCTACACAACCCTTTAAAAAATTATTGGGGTAAGGTAAACAAATACAACTCTACACACAATATGGTGTTAATATATCCTTGAAAACAGAACACCCTTGTTCTAACATCATTTATGTAAGACGTAAAAGGCAAGTTACGAACGAATGTCACTTTTTAATTATACACTCAAAGTTACTGGGTATGTAATACTGCAAAAGTCAAAATGCACGCTGTTTGCTTGTCTATACAAGTAAAAAATATTAAGCAGATTATGAATGCTGGCAGGGATCTATAAATAATACTTCCAACTTTCCACAGCAGTTCACAAGCGAATTGCTTTAACTTGTTACTGCTTTTCCCTATTAAAGTAAATAAGATCTCCCACTGGGGAGTCAGTAAGAATACAAAAAGAATGTGAGTTACAGCATAAAGCAGAACCAGGTTTCCATTCTATTATCCATGTCAAGGTAAATTAGGTTTAATTCTTCACACAATGTGATTTTATGTTGCTGCAACAATTGCAGTGTCTAATGAAAACCCTACTCAGAATTTATCTCAGTATAAAAAGTCCACCCTTGAGCTTTTTCAACACGCAGTCTGAAAACCATAGAGATTATAGCATATTGTATGCGGCATTCTAAGATATCATTTGTGATCTGAATTGATTGGTGCTGGTCAAGACAGGTAAAGCAACTAAAGTAAAGCTTTTCAGTTACAGTATCAGCAAGCAATTTTCTTTAGCACTGAACTCAAAACAGGCAGTAATTCAGACTTCTGAAGGTGTGTTAAAAGAAGAAATGATTAACAGGAAGACCACAAAGATCAATGAAACTCATTTATTTTCACTTATTTAATGTACAACATACTTTTTTAATCATTAAAAAGAATTTATAAAGGTGTGTAGGAATCATTCATAGGTAGAGTGCTTGCTTTTCCACTGAGACAATATGGAATCAAGATGTTCATTTTGCAGTGAAGGGTTTTATGAGCTTTGGGGTCTCCCTGGAGTCGTACCTGTAAATTGCACATGGGGTCTGGGGCCCTGGAATTCCACACTAAGGAACACAAACTGCCCGATGCCGACCGGCTGGGTGAAACAGCAGAGGATCTCTCACATCTGTTCCTCAAGAGCAAAAGCAAGTCTAATGGTGTTCCTTCAACACTGTGGGTGGAGATGGATGAATAGCGCTCTCCTCCAACCGTTTTACACTCCTCGGTGAAGAGTACGACACGCAGAGCAGAAAAAGAGGGTGTCTAATAGCATTCACACTGCAGAACTTCCTTGTCAGTATTCAACAGGGGTGTATAGCATAGTCATGTAAGAGTACACACATTACATTTGTTCATTTACCTGACATTTTTCTCCCAAGTGCCTTACAATTATACACCCGTTTGTACAGTTCGGTAACTTCACCAGAATAATCTTGAGGGTAAGTAACTTTCTTTGAGAATATTACAGCAGAGGGAGGGTTCCAACCTGTCACTTTTGGCTCCAAAGATCGCAGCTCTAACCACTACACTATTAGGTGTTCTAGAGTCCCATTGCTTAAAAAAAAGTGAAGTAAATAAGTACTCAACCAAAAATTATTTGAGTAAAAATTACCAAGTCAAAGTATTAGTACCAACTATTAGGTTACTTATGAGGTATGAAGTTACATATGAGAGGGGCACAGTGGCACAGCAGGTTTGGCTGGGGCCTGCTCTCTGGTGGGTCTGGGGTTCGAGCCCTGCTTGGGGTGTCTTGCGGCAGACTGGCGTCCCATCCGGGGCGCATCCCTTAACCCACAGCCTCACGCCCTGTGTTGCTCGTTTAAGCTCCAGCTCATTGGGACAAGTGGTTGTAGATGATGTGTGTGGGTTAGTTACAAAACAAGCACAGTGTTAACAGATTGAAAAAAAATAAACATTTAAAACTTATATATAGATACCTTTCCAATAAATTAAATCCTCTGAGCTAATAGAATTATATATTAACACAAACTAATCAAATAAATTTAAATAAAAAACATACAATGTCAGGTACACACACTTAACTACTTATAATTATTAATCAATTTATATGTCAGGGTAATTTCTTCCGGAGAAATTCAGGGTAAGTACCTCGATCAAAGGTACTACAGCAGAAGCAGGGATTGGAACTTGCATCTATTGATTACAAATCAAACGTCGTAACTATTGCACTGCGTGTTAATCCTGCTGCATAGTAATATAATTCATTCACCATCTGACTGCCACCTTTACCCACAGTGATTTACGAGTGACCGGAGCAGAATTTGAATAAAAACGTTACACGTCATTACCCCTAACTGCTACAGTGAAATACAAAAAAAAAAAAAAAAAAATGCAATAAGAATGAATTAATGAATAAATAAATAACTTTATGAGAGTATAATAGTTGAATATAAATCCTATTGTTAAAGTGAAGCGCAACTACGGTTGTTAGAGTTCATTCATTTTCATTCAAGTTTTAATTGTCATTTTCATGTTCGGTTCGCTGTCAAGCTCTACTTTTGAAGAGAACAACTTTTTTTTTTTTTTAAACAAAGCAAGTGCCATTAAACTGAAATAATTTAAACGTAAAGTTACTTAAAGTGACTTAAACAAATAACTTATATGTTAACATATAAGGGTATTAGAGCAGCTGTTCAAAGCTGGCATGGTGTCCCAGTGAATAGTGAATGTCACAGCCTATAATTCAGTGATAATCCTCGCTACCTAGTCACTATCGCTGAAATGTAATACTTCAGGATTAGTACACAGACTGTGACCTTTTCTCTGACTTGTGAGAAACCGTATTTGCAGAGATGGAAGCAAAGAAGTTGGACACGAGCACTCGCACACACAGGGACAGAGGCACACGGACACTGACATGCACAAGAAAATGTTGTTTCTGTGTTTGTGGGTATCTCACCTGTACTCCCACACGCGAAAAATTGATTTAAAAAATTTGCACTTAATTTTTTTTACTTTTGAAAAGTGCCTTTTCGTTTGGGATGTTCTCACAATGTCCATTTCGGGGTTTTTTTTTATCTTTGCGGGGATATTTCTGTAGACATTTCCTTAAGTATATAAGAAACACACACACATAGAGTTGCACACAAACTAGAAAAAGACATTGTAGTCCTCAGCAACTGGGGGGAAAAATGTTGCATGGGTGATGTTTGGCCTGAAGCTGTATCACAACCATCTTATTCACTCACAAGCACTAGGCCAAACAAAGAGGTCTTTCGTCAGGAAGACAATGTGAGCTCCTCAATTAGCAAGCCAGAGGCTGAAAAGAGTTCCAGCTCTTTTGTTGACTTGCAAGCAGTCCTTTTTTTTTTTTTTTTTTTTTTTACAGTCGGCACTGTAACCCCTTCGGTTTCCTTTATTCACAACTACAGCCATAACCAGGCAAAGGATTTTAGACTATGCACAGGCCCTTGACAGCTTTATTGAGTCCACTTTGTGTGAATATTTCCATTTGAATGAGACTTGCTTGAAGATCCTAAAATTGCAGACAGAAAACCACTTTGAAGAGGAAGCATTCTGTGCCACACTACACACAAATCATATGCATTACGCTGACCTCATTGTGAGATGATAAACACAGTGATGGATTGTGCTAAAGCACGACATTCAATCTACGGCTGGCAGTTTAACCAGTTACAATCCCCGAAATTTGGAGCGGTGACTCGGAGTGACTCAGAGGCAATTTGGACTGGAGCAGTGGCTGAAAGACAATGGCTTTCCATGGTTGGCAGACGCTTTTCCATTCCCTCGCCTTGGGGCTCCTCTTGCAATGCCCTCCCACAGAAAGGGGCTATGGCATCATTCTGCTCCGTGTTATTTACATTAGTGAAAACGAGGGGAAGCGACCTTCATGAATCAAATGTGACTTTTTTTTTTTTGGCTGGCCATGTTATCGGAAAGTTCCTGGATGCAGATCTTTAGACCGCAGTCTGGAAAGCGGCAACTTAGGTGCGAAACACTGCCAGGTGAGTGGGAAGCGTACGGAAGCAGAGGATACATTTATATTACATTTATTAATTCAGCAGACGCCTTTCCCCAAAGCAACATAAAACTCAGAGTAAGCAAAAGTGTATTTCACAACAGGCAAAAAGCTTTAAATACAGACAGATACCAGTGTATTTTACCAGTGCACATAACACGAAAAACTGTTTATTGAACTGAGTCTGAAAGGAGATAGAAATACAGAATGAATACATGAATGATGGTCTGATGTGATGCTGGAGCTGTTTGGAGATCAGGATAGAGGTAGGTCTGAAAAAGTGTGTTTTGAGAGCCTTCATGAATGCTGATTCCAGTGCTTGGAAAGAGCATCCGGAGGAAAAGAGGAGTCACCGGCTTGTCCCCTAATGAGCCTCCAAGAGTTGTATGCATCGACGTCCACTAAAGTCACACACTCGCAAATTCCTGTGTAAGAAATGTGGTTACCGAGTAGACCTTATTTTTCACAGTCATAGTATTTAAATTTCAGTAGTTTGAGAACAAATTATATTAAATGTAACACACAGATATTGCGAAATCTTTTGCAAAAAGTGCAAATGGGCAAAGTTCAATGTGGCGTGAATAAGAGGAGAAGCACTACAAAGGAAGAGAAAAAGAAAAATTGAAAAGAGTACCTTTTGAACCCCAAAACAAAGGAGATTCTAAATGAGAATCTTCATATAGGTTGAGACAGCTGTTATTTCAGGCAGATGAAAAATTCAAAAGAGACAGGAACATCAGTCAACTGGCGGGGTAACTGAAGGACATGAGCAGATTGAGGCACTCCCAGTCTGCATGGTCAATGCCATTCCTAGGCTGAAGAATGGATGTGCAAATCTTTCAGTGCTCTCTGAAGGCTTTAATGACCCTTACTTGGATGGAGTCCCTGCATTTGTTTGCACATTTTAATGCATGGCACCCTGCCATCATGGCCCGTGCCAGGGAGATGGACAGAGGGCTTCCCTCACTGTCCTACTGTAATCAGAGGCCCCTAAACAGACCCCTATTCTAGTTTTTTTTTTTTTTTTTAAATTTCAAAAAAACACGCCAGTGAGACACCAACAGACTGACCGACACTTAAACCCCCCTTTCTACGTGTTATTGATCTTCTTACCTCCAGAACTATAGCAGCTTTGCATGGAAACCTTGCTAATAAAAATCTATTTTGCACAATGTAAGCTTTTTTTTTTTTTTTTTTTAGAAATTCAGGAGATGGTGCATTCTTAATGGCATCTCGTCCATATATTTATTCATTTTGCAGACCCTTTCATCAAACTGATGTACAACTCAAGAGTAAATGCATGTATATCCCATGAGCAACAGAGGTTTAGAAACACAGCATTAGAGAACAGCCAGGTTGATACCATTATTTTGCAAGCACACATTAATCAAGTGCAGCAGAAGCACAAACTGCACACACAATAATAAAAGGAACAGGCAATAATGAACTAAGATATGAAGCTGTCAGGAACTCACAACTGAAAGAGATGAGCTGATAGCTTTGTGAATGGGGTTCAGCAGTTCTGAGGGAGAGAGGGAGTAAATTCCAAACAAATTGGGCCCAAGACTGAAATTGACGGGCATTCAACTTTGGACCCCTCATAAGTGGGACAAGCAGGCAGCCCAAGGTGGAGTTCACCTCATGATCCACATGTGTACTAGCTACAAGTGTACTGTAAGCCTAGAACCACAACAAAAGGCAAACTGCTGAAACTGAAAGACTCCAGAACCTGTGTACGGGCACCCAATTCATATGGTTGGCTTTTCGAAGGTTTACGGAACGGATAAAGTGGAATCTAAGGCTCAAGGCCCAATACTTCTGTCACTGAAACCTTCAACTGTCACTTCTTCCATGTTTCAGATAATTCCACAGCTTCTGATCCCAGATACTTCCAGACAGCTTGGATGTGGGCGATGGACTCTCTAAGTCCTTTTGTGTTATTGAACTCTATTGCCATTGATTTTAATCTCCCATGCTTGGAGCAGAAACCTCTTTCACACCCTTGTGGTGTGAGGTTTACAGAAAGAGTCAAATTAGGAGTGTCAACTGAAAACTAGGTGCAGACTGACAAATGAATAGGAAGAATGTAGCCATCTTCTTTAAGGCTAGAGCATATAATGAAAACACATTGACGACTCAGGAACGAAAGACACAGAACGGTTAAGCTCAACAACAGCATTTTCTGTCCTCAAAGTTCAATTTGAAATCCAATCCCAAAATAAGTTTAGTTGTGTTTAAGCTATAAACGAACATATCCTTCTATGGTGTTCTATGGTGCTTAAAATCAGTGTTCATTCATTGCAATTAAGGCCAATGGGATAAATTTCCAAGGAAGGTGTCTATGGTTTCCCTCTTCCGCAGACTTTGGACACGTCCTTAAACAGGAGGAACAAAGTGTAAGTTGCTAGGATCTAATTTCCTATGGTCAAACAATGCCCTGTGTTGGATAAATCTGCACCTGGTGTATATTGAAACCATTGTCCAACACCTTCAACCCGTGTTTGCTCCTCATTTCTGACCAACTGAACTTCAGGGGACGTGGTGTAATGCTTTGTTTGGCTGGGTTTAACCTGTTCTCAATGATCAATGCAAAACAATGTTTGCGAACTTCTTCCAAAGTTGCATTTACACATGCACATGTATCCTCATGTTAGGTATTACCCTTGACAAACTATTAAAAATGTACCATGGATATCCTGTATGAAATGTAACAATGAAATAAATAAATCACTTAAAACCTGTAAATAACCATCAGTATTTTATTTACTTGTTATACAGGAGGGGGGGTGCGGTGGCGCAGCGGGTTTGGCCCAGGCCTGCTCTCTGGAGGGTCTGGGGTTTGAGTCCTGCCTGGGGTGCCCTGTGACGGACTGGCGTCCAGCCATGGGTGTCCCCCCAGCCCCGCGCCCCCTGCTGCCGGGCTAGGCTCCAGCTCGCCGTGACCCCGCTCGGGACAGGCGGCTTCAGACTGTGTGTGTGTGTGTGTGTGTGTGTGTGTGTGTTATATAGGAACTGCTTCAAATAAATCCACTTATGACCTAATTTCCAAGGACCTTTTTACTGTTTGGGATGAAATAAATTAATAATCTTGCACTTCTTCCAGTCTGCCATCTCACAACTCAACATTAATTGCAAACCTGCACATTAAATGGTTATTAATATTAATATATTTGAGCAGAGAGAAGTAACATTGATTGGAATTGTATACTGCAAACACGCAAGGTACACTACATAGCACAATTATTAGGGACAGCGAGAAGTTGGAAGAGAGCATGACCCATGACCTCCTGTACACAGTGAACGGCAATCTCCAATGTTCAAGGCCTAGCAATGCTTTGTATGCTAAGGACCTCCTTTTCAGGTTAAAAAAAAGGCCCCTTCCAAGGCGGACGAAACTCAACAATGCAAATACTATTCAAGCCGCCTTTGTGTCTCGGAAAACAAATCTTCTACACATGGCTTTACCAATCTTTTATCCCAGCCAACAGACAAAGGCTGGCAACATGCGGTGTGTATATATATGCCTTTTGGCTGTGAGGAGAGGGACCTCCCTTGGAGCCGACATTCTGACACAAGTCTTTGGAACCTCAACTGTCTTGGAATAAGTGGCATGCCAATAGGAACATCTCATATTACCTTTTTCAGGCCTAAGAAAACAGCACAAGAATTGCATCGCCTCTTATCTTTCAGGGGATTCTACATGCTCTGCAGTGTGTGATTAGCACAATACTTTCCAAGATAAAAATCTTAGAGACTGAAAACACAGCAATGCCAGAGTGAAGCAAAAGAAAAAAAAAATCTTGGCAGCCACTTAATAATAATAATAATAATAATAATAATAATAATAATAATAATAATTACTACTACTGAGATAAAATTTTAAGAGTCCAGGTTTTGATCTATTTACTTTTAAAATTCTTTGAAAGGTATAGATGTAAAATAAATTCAATAGGGATATGTTAAAAAACATTTTAAAAAAGAGAAAGGAAAACACATTAAACAGAATTTTAAGATACTAAAACAACCAACTCCATTTATGCACCACATGACATTATAAACTGCACACATATAAGTAGGTTGTAAAAATGACAAGCTATTCATTTATTTCTGACATCTTGAAAATCAAAGGACAAAGGAGATAATACATGCATTTTTTCCTTGTGTGGTTTCGCATAGCTGAACTGACAGGCAAGTCAGATTTTGGGGAAGGCAGTGCGTTTCAAGGTACTGTGTGTGCGAAATTCCAAGGGTGCTCATTCAACGGCTGAAAAATCCTACATGGTTGATAAACAGCGCTGGGTTAGGAGAGAAGCACAGCAACTAAGGACCAAAATGTTCTTGACTCGAGTCCCACCAGTGATCCTGATTAATATACTTTCAGGAAGATGCCTGGCATGATCAGCTTATGTAAAAAATAAAGACAACATATTCATGTGTATAAAGGAAAGTGGTTTAAAATGATTCCTGATTTTGGATCAATCTGAGCTTGTAAAATGGATGAATGACTAGTAGGATGTAACCATTAGCCTTGCTAACACTCAGCAGCGAAGGATTTGGGGAGTACGAAAACGCACTCGGAGTGCTATTAGCCGTGATGATGGGTAGGCCATTCAACAACAGGAACACCAAAACCATGGTGAGGGTACTAATTATGGTTTTCCTGTGGGTTCGTGCAACAACAGATCTGTGCTTAAACAACGGGTCAGCGTGAGCGCTAACATCAGAGGACGAGTGCAGACGGAGCATTATAACAAACAACAGCTGTCAGTACAACTTGTAAGAATACTTTGTGCCGTTCCTTAAATGGACAGAGGACCGAGGAGAGACAACACTAAAAACAGAACAAAGCGAAAAAAGGCATTAGCTGACACATCCTACCTTCCGATTTAGCTGAACGTTGTAGATTGTTTGCCTTTAAAAGGCACTTTGAAACCATCACTGCCCTTTCCATAAACACTGTTTACTTGAGAGTGCCCAACATGTCAGCATGCATGCGTACTGAAAGCTCCTAATTTGTGAGAAGTTCTGATTTACTTCCAAACCAAATGTCCTTTTGAAGGACAAGAAACAGAGCAACAAGCAGAAGCGGAGACCGAAATGCCCCGGACCACACCTAGAGGCCTGACCGTGACTGCAAACAGTTGACCTACACCCTCGGCTCTTCTGGCTGCGGCCTTGCACTAGGGTTTTACCGTGGCACTCTCCATCTCCCAGCTGCTGCAGTAAGAAATCAATATGGTCCAAAAGGACATTTGGGCTAAATATATAGTATGAGCCTAGCCATCTAACCATCTGACCTCCAGTTATCCCTTCATGTATGGGTCTCATAAAGGCGCCTGGCAGACTGCCCTTCTATTCACCTTTTCCAATAACCACCAGTGGTATTTATGGTATCAAGGGTCTACTATAAAAGAGTTTCAAGTGGTCTCCAAGTGTTAATCTGTCTGCGCTCGTTTCAAGGATGTTGAGTTTGTTTAGCTCATAAATCTAACTCCCGGCAAACCAGATCAGGTGGTAAGGGGACTGCTGCTCTAGGGGCTTCATGGTCATCAGAGTTGTAATCCAGGACACTGCTGTGAACCTCACACCTGTTTCAAGTGAGCTTATGGGCACAAACTGCTTTGACTAAACCCCCCGCAGTGATTTTGTAAAGGGGTAATATTCTGTGGTTTAAACAATTCTGTGTCAGAACGACACTGAAATTATATGCGGCAAGAAATGGCAACATTTCAAAATACACCCCACTGGAAAATATAGTTTTACTGACTTTTTACAAAATATTAGCCTTCTGAAATTTTTGTTTGATTCTTCATAGTGTTATACTAACACGTAATATTATCCCAAGTGTCAGTCCTCATTTATTAGTACAGTTCACACCCTGAGCTGTGTGTAATTTAAGAGAAGGGACTCGTGTTTCACTCAGGCCTCCTGCACTCACCTTTTAACTACTTGTCTTTGCAATTTTTTTGGGGGTGAAAACGACCTCGCGCCGTCCCGGTGTAAATTTATCACTGCAGTGCTACTTAGAAAGATTAATTCTGCATTTCAGCTGATGGTTTCTAGCGTTTATGTACAGTGACACAGCAGACGGCTGAAGTGACATAACCATATCTAGCCCTGCTTTGCTGAGGCACCCAAATGTGAGACATCTTCATTATTGTATTCTTTCTTTTTCTGTACAGAAAAAGCTGCCAAACAGGACTTTGGCAATAAAACTGTCTGCCTCTTTGAGAACAGAGTCCTGAACAGGTAAAAGAAACAGAAGCTTAAACATACTTTAGTTAAAATCCGTTATATGTTGCCATTCATGACTATGTGATACAAGTGTGGGAAAACCAGTGTTTGTGACATCAGTCAGTAACATGTAACTGCAGAGCCAAAAAGGATCCAGATGTGTCTGATTAAGAGAGAAAAGCAGGATATGACCGCTGTGATGTTTATGTAATTCTACATCCCTGCTGAAACATCTTTCTTTAATCCTACACTTGTCTCTCACACTCTATCGACCACTGACACATGCATTATAATAAAGATAAATGTTAGATAACTCTGTGCTCTCTTTTTTTTAAAGCAAAAGTAAACAACAGATTTCAACACTCTGACATGTTATCTCTGGCCCAGATGTGGATGAACAGTTGACAATAGTCTTCCCTTATGTCAAGGATTCTCCACCCCTTTCGTTTTAAAACCACAGTTTTTGGATGCCGTTATGGTGTATCCACTGGTTCTACCCTCTGATAAAACACCGAGGGACCACAAATATTCCACAAATTCTCATCAATATGATAAAAAGACTTAGACGCTCTTAAAAAAACTTCTTATATGTGCTGTGCACTTTATGAAAAAAATTACAGAAGCCCTCACTAGAACCACAACTTTGTAAACACAAAGAAGGGGGAAAAGACCACATGAGTCAAAACGGCGAGCGAGGACACTTGTTTCCAAGGCAACGCAGTAAATCCATCATCACAAAATATCTCATCAATGGCATTATCAAAGGAAAGGAAAATTCTCATCAGAACACAAGTGTAAGAAAACTGAACTCTCTTGTTTCCCTTGAATGCCCTGCTGTTAAGAGACATTTCTCAGCTCTCCACAATCCCTGAGAATGCATTGACAGTTTATATTAAACATCCTGCATCTCCTCATAGTCTCATTGAGCACAAAGGTCTATCATACAAGCTGTTTCACAGGCTCAGAATTCCAGAGCCTTGATAAAAGACCCCTGTTGGGCTCAGGCAAAATCCTGGGGAAAGTTTTTACAAAAAAAAAACTATGACCTACACTGAATTTGCTTATTAAGTTGGAAATGTATGGAGTACACAATGCAGAGGTACTACTGGAACTAATGATAGAGACAAAAGTCTGTATGTTTCATCCTTGGAGGATACTACAGTTCAGCAAAAGCTATTTTATAAGAAGAAATAAAGAAACAGGCACACTTTATGTGTGGAAATTGAGACTGATTGTGACAAACTGAAGCAAAACTTTACAAAATATGACATAGATGATCAGCTTGCGCAGTCAGACAATTTATACGGGATTATGTATAAAATATTTTTATTTTGAATACCTTGATGCAGAAGTTATAATCACTGCTTCTCCAAAACAAGTCTAGGCACTTAGGACCTTTTTCAGAACTCTACCTCAATCAGATCAAGTCGGAGCAAGCAGTTTTCTAACCCCCGGAGTCCTGCTTTTATGAAAACCCATTTTCCTCTCCCATTGGAGAATAATTAGTGTTATTTCAAAAGGGCACAGCTGTATCCAGAGATATTAAAAAACTGTTTTCCTCCAACACGTTTACCAATCACAGACACTCTCTCTCTCTCTCTCTATATATATATATATATATATATATATATATATATATATATATATACACATACACACACACACACACACACACATATATATCTGACCCTCTATATATATCTAGAGAGAGAGAGACATATATATCATATATATGCAGAAATATCCAAAGATCCTTGTGCCCCTCCATTGCATGATACCTAGGCCCTTTATTACCCAACATTTGATACTGGCCAGTGGGGAGGATAACAAAGAGCACAGCAAGAGGATATCTTGAATTTGATGGAGAACAGAAGAGGGTCTGAATGGAACTGAGACTATGGACAATGGACAATGTGACAATGGACAACAGATGGACAGACAATCTGTTCTACCATGCCCATGGGGACTGTGCACTGTAGACCCTTCAGAGCAAGATGAAATATGAAGTAAGCAAAATCATGGCTTAAAGATCAAGCTCAACTCCCCACCATTGGTATGCTCAGCGTCATGAAGGAAGTTACAAGCTTTCGATAACTGAACTTTTTTTCAGAAATGTGAATATTAACACTGAACATTTAAAACAAACACTAATGCTAATTAGCTTGCATTTTTACTGAGGATTCTGCAGATATATTTTCTTCAGACCACTATCAAATTTTGAAACTAAGTTAAAAAAAACTAATACATTCATTTCTTTCTTATTTTGAATCCAACACATCAGCTTCAACCAATGCTATTAAAAACACTTCAGTTATCGATACGAAAGGCTGTACATGACATTTGATGACTCCCACCCTTTTGGTTTTTAAATAGGCAGCATCTGCTGTCTTCATACTTAGGTCATCATCTACGTTTCATGTGTAACGTTCAAGGGGTGGCACAGTGGCATAGTGAGTAGTGCTGCTGCCTCACAGTGCATGGGTGGTGTGAGAGGACATGGGTTTGATCCCCACTCAGTATGTGGGGAGTTTGTATGTTCTACCCTTGTCTGTGTGGGGTTCCTCTGGGTGCTCTGGTTTCCTCCCACAGTCCAAATACATGCTGTTCAGCTTCCCCAATAGTGTGTGAGTGACACAGAGAGACTGTTCCACTGATGTATGGATGAGTGACCCTGTGTAAGTACTGTGTCTAACAGTGCAAGTCACCTTAGTGAATAAGGTGTGTGGGCTGATAACACTAGATAGAGTTCATTGGAAGTTGCTTTGGAGAAAAGCATTTGCTAAATAAATGTAAGTGCAACTTAAATATTCTACTGAAAGAATTTCATCCCTTTTGCCCCATAATCAGTTCATCAGTCTGTCTACTTATGAGGAGAAATACATCAGATAATGAGCCAGCTGGGAAGCACTCATTCAGCGTGAACATGAAAAATACTCCAAACTCAAGCAGCTCCTATAAACAAAAATGGCTTCTATCTGAAAATCCCAGGAAGACAAGCAGCTCCAAATCTTCTGCAGCTCTCAGTCTTGTCAAAGGCCAGCAAGGAGCAGTCTTTGTCTGGCTAATGTCATAGTGGCCACACTGATCTCCATCAATCAAATATTTATGGAAGGCTTCTCAGTTTCTCCTTTGCCTTCCATCTGACAGCTGGGTAACCAACAGACAGAATGTTTGCTGAACTGAACACTAGAACAGATCTTCTCTTGCGGGTAAATAATTTGCCTCAAAGAACTAAAAATAAGGTCCCAAAAGCTACTGAGGCATTATTGTTGTGCCTTTTTGTTCAACTGTAGGAGATGGTATGGCTTCCAGTGAGACACAGATCCAGCATTTCTGACGAATGCCTTCAGAATGTTACCAGAGGTAATTTTAGACTTTAGAGAGTCTCAGCACTGTCAAAGCAACAGTCTTAGTCTGCAACTGTTTGAGATCCACACAGTGACCTCAAAGAGCAAAAAAAAATAAGCTTGTGTGATGTAAGACCCTTCTGAAAACCAGCGTGATTTATTACACTGAATTTGTCTCTTTAAACTCACTATCTTTCTGTAATTAAATTAAAATTAATTAAAAAGTAATAAGACATATATTAATGGTTTGACCAAGTAATAATACATATCCATTTTTTTATTTTAATAATTTGTACAATTTTTGTGTAACCTAGCAAAAACATTAATATTACCAAAAATGTATATATATATATATATATAAAAAAAAAAAAAAAAACCCTGAAGCATTTAGCAAGGCTGTACAGAATTTTCCCAAATCTCTCCTCTGAAAAAGTCCAAAAATCAGTGCCAGCTGAATTGGACAATTTCCAGACAACCCTTTTCAGAGCTAAATGCATTACATTTATTGGTGTATTCCTAAAAGCTATTCATATATCAATTCTCGACCTCTAATCATCAGGGATGAACAGAAACAGAAGTCAGAAGTGAGAGTGCCCAAGTTTCTCAGACTTTCTGGAACAACATGCACTAGTTTCCATTGTGTCAAGGCAAGATCCAATAAACAAATTGAATCTGCAGCCTGTGCCAATGTGTCTGGGGGCAATGGAGTGCATTCTGAAATAAATATATAAGACAGCTTAAAGTCAGAGGCTGGCACAAACATTAACAGGGTAGGAAAAAAAATCAGAATTTCTTCCAGTTTCTCATTGGTGCACTGCCTTTGTCTCAGTCATCAAAAAATACATTCTATACAAAATCTAATCCACGTTAATCCTCCTACTCAGAAATTGATAAAGCCCCGCTGTGAACAATGTGCAGCACAGCATCTACATTGCTGCCAAATGTCTTTGACTTGTGAGGCTTCCTGCTGGTCAGGTGGTTAAAGAAATAATCCAAGTCCATTCCAACCTCAGCCCCCTGAGTGCATATTAACACCATATTAGGGCAGCACTTACAAGAAATAAAAAAGCTGGCAACCATCACAATCATCAGTAGTTTTCCTTTTTTTCATCGTAAAGTCAATGTGTGTTGTCAGTTCACGTTCATCCAGTCTATAAACTGCAATTTATCTTTACAAAGTCTCCAGCCCTTTATCTAACCTGAGATACAATATCTACCTGATCTACAAAACCATCTCAAAACACAGGCGCGCTCTGCCAGCACTATGACAGGACATGTAATTATAAATCAAAAAGCCCTCTATGTTATGAACACAATGTCTACCTTTGCATGACGAGCACAGATGATCAGATCAAATGTCTAGCTGTATTCAGCAGAGACTCTCTTGCAGGACATGCTTAATGTGAAAGAAAGAAAGAAAGAAAGATTGCCTGCAGCACAATTAAAGTGCACTGCATTCTTAAAGGTCCAACAAGTTAAATGTACAAGATTCACAAGAAACATTCATAATAAAATAATAACAAAAATAACAAAAAAAAATCCAACTACTTTAAATCATTTGCACTGGTGCACACATACAGATGTTAAAAAACACTTAAAAAAAAAATGGGTGACTGAGACAAGCTGCAGCCTGTCACGCAGAAGCGAAGGTAATTCGTAGCGCCTGGTACACATGTGCGCTTTTTACTCTACCAGCGACCCCCTTTACACCGTGGACAGACACATCTACTATAGTACTCGATGGCCCCTCAACATGACTGGGGCAACGTCAGAATTAAATTGTTTATAATGAATTTGTAATCACTACTGAGAATATCCTAACACAGTAAATTACATTTTTGCCCCACGCATGGAAATGTGGAAATGAATATATCTATTTTTTTTTTCAAATCCGTTCCGTCCTTTGCCGCAGAATTCAGAATAACTTAGTTAACTCTGTTTCTTTTATGTTGTTTGTAATTTTATTTACCAGAGCAGCCTAGGCGCGCATCGCAGTATCAGTCACAGTGTTTTACCCCGGCGTTTGTCGATTTTGTATCGTTCGTTTGCTCTGTGACAAACTAAACTTTCCCACTTTACTCACCTGTCCATTGCGGTTTTACCGGAGCCCCGATAAATAGGACGAAAATGGTTAATGGCTCCAGCCACAGGGGACACCTGCAGTGCAAGGGGAAAATGTAACTATTTCTAAAAATACAAAAGCAAGAAACTCTTCCTTTGTTTGGTTCGCACTCCTTCGGACGGTAGATGGACGCGTACCTCGGGCGCATCTTGGATTTTCCCCTCTACCACCACATGGACACACGGGGCGGACTGAGTTCAGCGGAGCCGACGAGCCGCGCGCCACTGCGAGAACACGCCTGCAGCGCGGCGCACTGCCGAGGAGAGCGCGCGACGCGGGTCCGAGAGCGGGAGAGAGAGCGCGAGTGTCCAAGGAGCCCGGCCGCTTGGAGGAGCTGCAGGGTCCTAACGCGTCCCGGCAGCGCCGCTCAGGGTCCACCGCACGGACAGGACAGGACGGGACGGGACAGCTACTAGACAGGGCACCTGTCGGGCAGCGCGCGCACATCGGTTGCCAGCGCGCACAGGCGTGCGTGACGCGAGGGAATTTTGAAAGTCCAAAAAACAGATATTATTTGTCAGATAACATCTGTTAAATATATTAAGAACAAAAGAAATAACCTTCTTCTTCTTCTTCTTCTTCTTATTATTATTATTATTATTATTATTATTATTATTATTGTTGTTGTTGTTGGTGTTATTGCTGTTGTTGTGATTGTTGTTCATGATGATCAAATAAAATGATATTGTTATTTTATTATTAAGAATGAAATAGAATATTTTATTCTTACCAGGCAAACATTGCTTTAACTGTATAAATATAACCTGGAGGAAGAAGTGAACCCAATGGATGGATGGATGGATGGATGGACATACGGACATAGATAGATAGATAATTGTAAAACACAAACACCACACTTGAACATCCATTTATTGATTGTGCAAGTTTCTCTTTATTTCACAATCCCAAACACACACACACATTGTCAGAACCACTTGTCTCATACAGGGTCACGGGGAACCAGAGCCCACCCGGTAACACAGGGTGTAAGGCCAGAAGGGGAGGGGACACACCCAGGGCAGGACACCAGTCCACCGCAAGGCACCCCAAGCGGGACTCGAACCCCAGACCCACCAGAGAGCAGGACCCAGTCCAACCCACTGTGCCACCGCACCCCCTCAATCCCAAACATTCTGTTAATTATGTATTTAAAGAAATTCGCATATGTTCATTTAGGCAGAGCCACACACACACACTTTCAGAAACGCTTGTCCCATACGGGGTCACGGGGAACCAGAGCCTACCCGGTAACACAGGGCGTATGGCCAGAAGGGGAGGGGACACACCCAGGACGGGACGCCAGTCCGCCGCAAGGCACCCCAAGTGGGACTCAAACCCCAGACCCACCAGAGAGCAGGACCCGGTCCAACCCACTGCGCCACCGCACCCCCCTAGGCAGAGCCAGTACAATTTATTTTTGTTCAGAGGCTGAAAATAATGCCCTAGTTATAAGCATATATAAATTTACCTTTTTACCCATAAAAACTTACTTCTTCAAGTAAATAGAATTTGATGTCCTATTCAGTTTTATTTTATATGTATTTTTTCTTGAAAATCATACTTTACAATCATAGTCAGTCGCTGTTCTGATACTTCTGTATATTGTCTGATGTTCCCTATGGCCCAAAAGGCCTTAGTAATCTCAGAATAACTGTAATTTACAATTACAGTAAACAGTAATAGCTATGATCTATTCAAATGTTTCACAATACTTATTAAACATGTGGATAACTATACTAAACTAGCCAGCCATGTGAAAGACTTAGCCTATCATTCATCTCAAGCCATAACTGTGTTTTATAATGGAGAATTAGGAAGGAATCCTTGAGATTAACTGAAAGTAAAACATGATCTCTCTCACACACACACACACACACACACACACACACACATATACACAGACACACACTGCCTGAACCGCTTGTCCTATACGGGGTCGCGGGGAGCCGGAGCCGAACCCGGCAACATGGGGCGTAAGGCGGGAGGGGGAGGGGACACACCCAGGACTGGACACCAGTGCATCACTGTGCCACCGCATCCTCCTTGCAAATAGAAATACTGTAGCCAAAATGTTTATATAGTAAATGTTTTGATGTATTTGACTTCCTAATTTACTTTGTTGGTCCTTTAACATGCAATAATTGAGCATGAACTTTGGTCCTTTTTCTAGGAAAAAATCTCAGAAATTTCACAAAAGATTGAGAAGGTGAGAAAAGTCTTGACACTGGTTCATTTTTTTCTCTTATCATGCAATGGTGCAGTTTTTGCTGTAGTTCTCAGAGTATCCTTAAAAATTAAGTGTATTTCTGACTTGTGGCACACTGGTATATTACTGTTCAGTTCCAGTCATACTACAGCAGTCATCCATGGTGAAGAACAAAAACTTGCCCATGTTTCCTAGGCTGGCAGAGGTGGAACTGGGTGAAGAGCTCTTTTTCCATGTGTTTTACACCAAAACCAGGGGTCAGGAGAGTGGAAAGATATGGATGCTTCGTGGCAGGTACATAACAGGAGGCGTTTGTACCTGTGTTTAGATCTTTTGAGCTAGTGAGGGTGTCATACCTGCAGAATGATGATCCTATAAGAATTGAGTAATTAGCCATGATTTAAGTGGGAAGTATAAAATACACAAACACACACACATCCTCATTCTGCTTTGGTACCAGCAGGCCCCGAAGGACCACTTAGCGTCGATCCCTATGCTGTAAAAATGCCTCCTCATGGAGAGCATACCACCATTGAGAAGGGGGCTTCATGGGGTCCCATTGAGCAGGGTATCTCAATGAAGAGGTGCTTGAGCTAAGGCAGGGAAAATTCTTCTCAACCCTTAGTATGTGCAAGCCCTGGGGTTCCTGTATGGACATGTCTGGACCGTCAGTAGCGCCGCAGCAGCACTCAACACATTCCACTGCTGAGGAAGATGCTACACACAGGGCCAGACCAAGAAAGTCACTCTGAGTGTGAAATATTGTTAATTTATTAAACAAACTGGTCTGGATGGAATTGTGACTTTATAATACCCATATTTTGCTGCTTTGAACACCTGTCTAAATTCCCTGACTTCGTAAAGACTGTTGACACAAGCCTTGTTTACGGTTTTGTTGTAGATTTCATGTCTGTGTAGTGGGGAGGGTGCTTTATTGATGGCCCGTGTAGTTAATGCTTTCTGTCAACTGTCCTCTTGGCACAGACTGAGCATGTAGGAGTCTGTCTACTGGGACACCTCCAGTAAGTTAAGAATGTGTAGTTTGGGACCAGCAGTCTGTTTGTTTCTTGGTACTGGGAATTTATTACAGACTTTGTATGATTTATGAGAACCTGAAGCAGTTTTTTTTTTTCTTTTTTTTTACATGGGAGGGAGGTAAATAAAGGGTTAATGCATTCTGACAGTCATTTATAACCTTGGACATGAGAGAGAAATATGCACAGTGGTGTAGATTACACCCATTGTAAATCAGGAAGGAAATGTTAGCTCCCGCATCCACACCTCACAGTGCCCTGCACTCAAGCCAAATTAATAAATAAATGATCATGAACAGACATGTCTTGATGCTTCACCTCTACAGAAAATTAAAATGAAAAAAAAAATCTAAGTTCTAATCTTTTCTAAGGGGGCGCAGTGGTGCAGTGGGTTGGACCGGGTCCTGCTCCCTTGTGGGTCCGGGGTTTGAATCCCACTTGGGATGCCTTGCAATGGACTGGCGTCCCGTCCTGGGTGTGTCCCCTCCCCTTCCAGCCTTTTGCCCTGTGTTGCCGGGTTAGGCTCCAGTTCCCCGCGACCCTGTATGAGACAAGTGGTTCAGAAAATGTGTGTGTGTGTGTGTGTGTGCTCCAGTAATGGTGTCACAGCAAGTAGCGCTGCTGTCTCACAGCGCGTGGGTAGTGCAAGGGGATGTGGGTTTGATCCCTGCTCAGTCTGTGTGGAGTTTGCATGTTCTCCCCGTGTCTGTGTGGGTTTCTTCCAGATGCTCCCGTTTCCTCACACAGTCCAAAGACATGTTGTTCAGGTTCCCCCACAGTGTGTGAGTCACAGAGAGAGAGTGTGTGTGTTCCACTGATGTATGGATGAGTGACCCATTGAAAGTACTGTATCTAGCAGTGTAAGTCACTGCGGTGAATAAGGTGTATGGGCTGGTAACACTACAGAGTATCCATTGTAAGTTGCTTTGGAGAAAAGCATCTGCTAAGTGAATAAATATACCATGAACTTCTGAAAGTTAATTTTCTTGAACTTTCATATACAGGATATTATGCTGAATAATACAGTGCAGTATATAATGTATGTGTGTGTGTGTGTGTGTGTGTGTGTGTGTGTGTGTGTGTGTGTGTGTGTGTGTGCGCATTTATTTTTACCATTTATTGCAGTTGACAATCTTCAATAAACCTTGAAACCCTGGAAGTCCAGAACAAGAAAAACATGAATCGTAAGCAATGCCAGACAGAATAAAGCAAGAGGAAAGTTTTATCAGTCCAAACCAAAGCCCACTTACATACGCTTCAGTGGAGGGTCTTCCAGATGGCAGCATCTCAGCTCACAAGAACAACTTGCACAGCTTTAGATGTCAGAGCAGCCCTGTGATCTTACATATCCGCCGGTTCCCTTTCATTATCAGCTATGTTGGAGCAGGGGAGCCACAGAAAGCCCCCTGTGAAGATTCAAAGATATGTTGTTTCAAGGTCATGCTGAGGGAAATATCAGCTGGATGGTCAAATGAATACTAAGATATAATAAAAACATTGCTGCTAAGTAAATACTTATGTTTTTAATGCATTAATGACACTGTGGGCTTGTAGCTTTTGTATTAACATTGTGCAATGAATGGTTATTTCAGCTATGTTGAAAAAACATGAAAATCAGATCCCAGGTATCAGGAAATGCCAAAGGGAACCAAAATTTCTAACTAAAGTTTTTTTACCCAGTGCCAAAACATTTCCTTGATTAGATCCAAGGACATACTTTGAATTGAATCACAGCCAGGGAAAACACAAGGGTCTGTTTTTGTGTATCTCAGTGCATGAGGTGAAACACTCCAAGACATTGAAAAGGCACAGATTTGTTATATTACACTTGAATTCCGTAGGCCACCATCCAACATGGGTGACTTCTTGTGTACCACAAAGGGAGGCTGTCAGAGGCCAGAAACACTTTTACTGTTTCTTTAAACATTTAATTCCCCCAACTTGAGCAAGAAAAATGTAACAAGTCTCAACACCCATATACAAACTGTAGACATCTGGACTTTGTGAGAAGATGCCTTTGGAGAAATTCATTTCAAAGTAGCCCATCCCAAAGAGCTTACCGTCAATGAACTGTGACAGCTGGAGAGACACCACAGCTCTATTTATGGTTTAACATGTATAGCGGGACCGCCGTTCATGATGAGCACAAGGGGATGCTCGTCATCTTCAGGCACTCATCTCTTGGATTATAGTAATAGCAGGGGTGTCTTCCAAGGCTTTTGAAGGAGGGACTTTACCAATAGCACGTCTGTGTACTCTGACAGCAGCTCACACACAATTACGTGGGCATTTCACCAAAGCATGGTCTGAAACTCCATTCATTTAAGAGTCAGTCAAAGAGATCATCTTATATCTGCTGCTTTAAAATAAACAGTTGAGCAAGTCTGCCATAAGGAGTTTGAACATGTAAGGATCAGCATTTTGAGCAAATTTCTCTTTGTGCATTCAGGAGTTTTGACTTTGTAAAACACCAGTGCTATTAGGTTGACAAAAATGTGCAAATCCAAAACATACAGCTCTAGAATTATCGGGGGAAGTCGTGTTCATTTATATTGATGTAGAAAATGTACCCTGTTATGGAACACAATGGAAGGCTTTATTAGTGAACTTGGTTTACACCGTGCATGTTTTGTGTTAATGTGTCAAAGAAAGGAACGTTCGACTTATAGACTGAACCTTTCCACCTCCTATGAGACATGGAAAATCCTTTAACGTGTGGTATGCTCTTGTTGAATTATCTCTCTATGTTAAACTACAAATTCCTTCAGAACGCATTTTTCTCCTTCAGAACGTTTTTGTTGGAGAATTAAGTTCTTTTTGCAATACAACAGCAGAACCCCATGCAATGAACACTGGCATATCTGAGCAAATGGGTGGGTGAGCTGACATTTCAAAAATGCCAGATTTATGACTTCATTTTCTTTGTTATCAATTGTTCATTGATCTCAACCTCACACGTCAGCGAAAGAGCAAACTTTTTTGTTCTTTAAAATAAGACATGGTTCTCTGGTATTTAGATAATAGCAATTATTGTTTTAACTTGGGTAGCCTTAGTTTGAGCTCTAGGAGTTTTCTTATGATTTAAAATTTCCGATGAGCTTTATATGGTTTAGAGTGAACCTTTGGAGAAGAAAATTAAGTATGCGTCACAACAATCCAGTACATTGAAAGACATCTTTTTGTCCAAGGCTAACTAGCTGTCCACCCCATAGGAAACACAGAGTGCTGCTCATTGTGTGTATTAACTCAGGTCAGCCTCTCAAACCCACCTTGGCTTGGTAGGGTGCTTCATCTGGTTGCCTACCAAGGGGATGGTTCTTCTCACAATCTAGCTTTACTGTCCAGATTACAGGAATTCAGAAGTAGCATCAACTTTTTTTAAGGTTAAAAATGTCACATAAGTTCATTGCACTTGTGGCAGTATTTTGTCTAAAAGTAGCACATAGGCCTTTCACAAGTTTTCTGAAGACTGATTTATTTAAAAATGAAATTAGACTTTCACTTGCATGTGATCCATTGCCCTTGGGGTGTGTAAAGTGAAACAGATCTCTGACTAGAAAGGAGGAGTCTCGTTATTTGAGTACAGGCCAGAGAGCAGAGCCCCCCAGGGCCTTGAAACGTCCAACCAAAATCTGTTAGCCACAGTGACCCATGAAAAGCAGTCACGACAGGCGTTATCTCCTAGATCACATGAGTCCCAGTCTGGAATTCACAGCCGTCTCACCTGCTGTAAGTGCTGAGACAACCCTACTCACCAATACTCACTTGTCCTAACAAAGCCATTCACGTACAATACACAACTATACAATTTTGCTGGTCACAAAGGTATATTGAAAATATGAACCTCTCCCATTATAATGTGAATTACCCACTTATTATTGAATAATTTCTAAAAAAAATCTTATAAATCCTGACCAATTAGGTAAGTACATTATTATGAATATTATTCAGCTTTTGTTTTACAGTTATTTCTGGTTCATGTTGTGGAGACACTAGGGTCTAGGGAAGGTAAATTCTTTGTTTCCTCCTAATGGATCTGCTAACACTGCCAAACTCATACCTGATGTCAGGAAGAACATTTGTAGGCATTGCTCACGGGCTACCTGTGAAAGCATCAGCCTCCAAGGCCACAAAATCCCCCAAACATCTCATTTCGTCTCCCCAGGTCAATGGAGTGGGCTGTGCTTCATTTCCAGTGAAGTCCTGAGCAAGACTCAACAAAGGCAAATGTCAAGGCATTAATCAAAGCCTGTCGTGAGTGGACCCTGGGCTAAATAAAATGGGGTAATGATATGAAAAATGATCCCTGCACGTTCAGTACAGTTGTTTAAGCTGTCGGGGCAATTTGATTCTCTGCTGTGCTTTGTTCACCCACCAAAAACACATTGGATCTTCATTCCCCAGATGTGAAGCACTACAACAATTAAAAATTAATGGACATTATGCATTTGGGATGCTAACAAAGACTCTCATTCTGTGAGTAAAAAAGTCAGTGATCGTTAGCTAATTTGAAAATGCTGTATCTTAATCACTATTTAATTAACTGCTATATAATTAAGGTCACAAAGAGGCCGCATACTACGTCATTGTCCATCAATACGCCATCACCATATTACTGGCTTCATCATAATAAAAATACATAATAAGTTATACTGTGAGGCAATGTAGCTCTAGTAGGAATTTAAAGAAGTTCTTGAAAAAGGGGGAGAAGAGCAGCCTTAAAGGGTCTCAGGGAGCTGCTCTCTGGCAGCACCAGGTTGGAATATGTCTCATCTGTTCCCAGGAGCTTCATTGGTAGCACATCCTGTTCACACACGCAGGCCTCCCGCCTAGCATTCTTTCCGTTGCCATCCCAGCGCTGTTCAGCTATGTAGCTGGAGGGCGGCAGGTTAAGAATGGCCACGCTCTCCAGGTATCCTTTAAGTTCCAAACACCAACCATTCTGTCATGTCCATTCAGTGCTCCTCAACTGAGCTCCTGTTTTCACTATAGCCTCCTGAAGCCCATCTCTGTGTAAATTTAAAGCATTGGGTGAGAGCAGATAGTTGGAATGAACTTCTTCAGCCATTGTTTAAATTCCTGCAACAAACAAATTTTTGGTGTACAGCCTTCTGAGTTTAGCTGTGACACGGTCACAACTTCAGACAGTATAGATTGCATTGAGAGGTGGCATTTGCTGACTGCTCAAGAGGAAGTGCACAAAATGATGGGCTAAACATCTTCGTTTTGTTCATTTGGCAGTAGATTTTCTCCAAACAGGACACAATAATTTTTAAAGAGAATTGAGTCGACACCTTTCTCCCAGGTGACTTACAGTGTTTGATACAGTACACTGAATCAAACTTTCAGGTGATTTACCCTTCTATACACAAGAGCAACACAGCACACATACAATGTGCAAAGAGACTCCCCAGTTCACCTGAAACACATGTTTTTGGACTGTGAGGGGAAACCAGAGCATGCAGAGGAAACCCATGCAAATGTGGGGACAGCGTGCAAACTCCACAAAGACTGAGTGGAGATCAAACCCAAGTCCATGCTTACTACACAGGTGTTGTCCAGGACCAGGACTACCTGCCGTGCCACCACTGTCCTGACACAACATAGAAACCTCACACTGATGTACATCTTTCATTATTCCATGGTGTTGAACTGGGTGTTGAAACTGCATGCGTTGTCTTTGCTGTAATGAATGAGACACACGGGGAGGTAGTTTGTTTTAGGTAAATGTATGTCATGGAAACGAGGTCACAGCTCATAGCCTACTGAGTGCACTGCATCTCACCTAGTGCCACCTAGTGTACGTAAACCATTCTGAACATTCTGCAAAACAAAAATGTTCTCCTTCTGCTTCATGTCTAGTTAAAGACAATGATGATTCCAGAATCCATGTATGTCTGTAACCTTTCACACCTGTCTCTCAATCATCACCATGTATGCAATCCATTTTGCATGAAAAATGAAATTAATACAAGTATGATTCTATATTGGCTAGCTGGTAGAGTTGTGATAGAGTTGCTGCCTTTGCATTTCAAAGGCACAGGTTTGAATCCCACCTCCAGCTGTAGCACCCTTAAGCAAGGTCCTTACCTTAAACTGCGTCAGCAAAAATGAACATAGTGTAAATCGGTTTAAATACATACTAATCAGAGGCTTAGGGTGAGAGTGCCAGTTAAAGGAATGAATACATATTTCACTATGGACATCAGTATTTGAGGACTGAATGATCTAATTATACGTGTGCTCTTTCGTGTTAAAGTGGAACTACATAGCAGAATAAATGAAAGTTCCAGATTTCAGCCCACTGCTTAAAATCAATAATGAACAGCAATGCCAGATAAATACACTCCACATGCTATTGCAATTGTGAAAAGGCAGAACTGGCTTGAGTGCTGCTCACCAGAGCATTTACCCTAGAGAACGACATCCAGTTAAACTGCCAGCATAATATATTTCTCATCTGTGATAACAAATTCTGTTTCCTTGTCAACGGTTTGATGAAAACACGAATGTTACTCCGCAAGGGATGATCCTAAACCGCCCAGCTTTCTGGACATATTTACACATATTGCACATAAATATTGTGACCGTACACATAAGTTCAGTGTATGTTCACTTTCAGCACGGTTTAGATTTCAAAGTCTATTAAAAGTTTTGATTTTCACAAGCGAAGAAGGGAACATGTCAACTTGACCAGCTCTTAGCTTGATAAGGGCAGACAGGATCAGACTCATCCTTCCTTGAGTGACGCTGTCAGATAAGAGCAAATGGTGAAGGGGAAATGACCGAACAGGAATAGATGAACGCCGGTGGAATGTGGGGTCAGGGTGGGTTTATGAATTCATAGCACAGAAGTTGTGCACACTGAAGCACATACATGCCTGACAGAATGTTGACTTTGTCAGGTGTGTAACTGCCGGGCTCACGCGAGTGATGAAAGAAACCTTTGCATGTCTATTTTTTCACTCACTCGAACATCCTCACATTGAACAATTTCTATGTGTTTATCGCTGACAGCAAGACTTCATTCAAGGACATCTATGGCTTTTTAAAATAATCCTCTTGTGACATCAACACACCCTTTACTCTTTTACAGTTTTTTTTTTACATTTACTGTAAGCTTTTGTCCACTATACCATTTTTATAAATCTCTAACAACACAAAAACTGCATACTAATTTGAAAGTATCAAAGGAGAATTAGCACAGAAGCAAAGGTGTGAATATTAAAGTAAATTCTAGCTACTTGGACACAAAGTGTGAAATAAACATTTTGGAAAAAAATGAGAAATAAATATTGAGCAATTACCAAGCAAGTTATTTTACTATTATTTCCTCACAAGCTGTCTGAAATGTGTTCTTCATTTGATTTCTTCTTCACTATCTTGTTTGGAGATGCAATTATTCTGTAAAGGAATTGATATTTGCAGGTATCGATGTTTAGCTCATTTACACTGTGAAACACAATGGAAGAGTTCCTAACTTCTTTTTAAAATATCATATGTAGCTCGTTGTAAGAAAATGTTGACTTTTGTTGACAGGAAATATGAGACTGAGACATTAAATGTATTTTGAACATAAAGTGGGAAAATATTTCAGCAAGCTGAATATTCCAGAAATGCATATCCACAGGCAGCGGTATGGAAAAATCCTGAAAATACAGCTGCCAAATGCTTCTCGTAAAGCATAAACTGCTCGAAATTGAGTGAAATTTGCACATTGTCGGACTGTTTATTGCTGACAACTAATTCTCCAAAAGGTCCATATGGCAGTTTTTCCCCAGTCTGAATATGACTGGTCTGTAGGTCTAACCAGAGGAAAGTGGGGGTCCAGTAAGAGTTAGTCAAGTCACAGGAGGGCATCTCATGCAAAAAAAGTATTCGGGAGACATTTGGCTTGGGGTGCTGCAAGATGGCAGCCAGGAACGAATGAGACTGGTCTGAACAGGTTGGGAACATCACGGCTCCCATGTAGTGCAGGTTTTTGACACAGGCTTTGAATGTGTGCAACCATCCTTAAAAAACCTTGGTGTGCTTGGGGAAAGTTAGACACCTGAAAAGATCCATTCAAAATTTAATAATCAGTGTCTATGTGTAGTCTAATAATGTGACAAGATGTATTTTTTTTTAATTACAAAAATACTTAATTCCAGGGTAAATATCCATTATTTGCAATTCCATAATGAACATGTTATTTTATATTAACATGACATGCTTTAAAATGGACATGAGCCAGAATCTCTATCTGAGATAGTTATACTTAGGTTTAATGAAGCGCAAAGTGGTGGCAATAGCCCACTAGGCATTCCTGGGCAGCAGGGGGCGTGTTGGATCCAGGCCTGTGTGAAGGTCGGTGTGACCGAGGGACCCTTGCTCTCCATGCTGCTGTTGCTTGATGAGTACATAGTTTCCCCATGAAGTCAAGTGTCCCAATGAACTTGCCCATCGCTTGGAAGTAAACACTTTAACCATCCTGAATCACTTTCAAGACAGATCACATTAGCATAATAATTTAGGTAAATGGAAGTGGAAATTTCCAGAAATGTTCGTCAAATTGTTCTGATCTGAGAAAAATATGTTATTTGCTAAGCAAGAAATACAGTCCTTCTCCAGTTGCTATGACCAAAGTAAATTTATTTATATAGGGAAAAGGATATGTAAATATTGTTGCTGCCTTAAGGTCTTGACAGCAGGGTTAATGGGTTATTATAGTTTGAAAAATATTATGTTTTTAAAATTCTTTTCCTTTTTTATTAAATTGTAACAGCATAAATAGTAAATGTTGGTCCCCTATTTATTTCAGTTATTCATTAAATTTAAAGATCATTAATCCACTGACCTCACCCTTGCATGTAAAGTATCATTTTCCAAGACAAGTCACCTCATTTCCTGAGCCATTTACACTTATTCATTTAGCTGACACTTCTCTGAAGCAACCTACAGTGTTAGCTTACCTACAATTATTTATCATTTGTAAAGGTGGGTAATTTTACTGGAGCAATTTAGGGTAAGTACCTTGCTCAAGGGTATTACACCTAGAGGTGGGGATCAAACCTGCAACCTTTGGGTCCAAAAGTAGCAGCTCTAACTACAATGCTACTCACTCTCTGCTTCTAGCCACTCTGTCTGGAGTAAGTATAAGTTGTCTATGGTCAAAAACAAATAAGTGTGTTACCTTTAAAAAGACATGTATCTTATTTTAAGTGGTTGATCTTTTTCTAAATTATTTAAAATTATCTCAATTATTATTTAAGCACAGGGAATAGATTATATTAAAATGCAGAAAAATTTTTCACTTCCTATGTTGCTCTGATTAGGACATCTTTAAGCTTTAGGAATATCATAGTCAGGGAATATATGGAGACAAGAGGAAGAATCAGTTATACTAGTCTGCCAAAAATAAAATGAAAAATTACAGCTGCTTAGACTCCACACTGAGTTGTATTGAAGAGAGAATGCATGTATATAATTTAGGTAAATGGAAATGAATGAAAATTTCTAGTAATATCCATAAAATTATACCATCTGGTATGAGAAAAAAAGAAGTAATTGGTTAAGCAATATATACTAATAGCTGTAAGCACCATTGCCAATCTTACCAAAGCCTGAGGTCAGAGCAACTGCATTTAGATGGTTTTAAGCCTACCTCTGAGGCCGTCATATCAGGTGTCCTGGCAGGGCTCTCTCCCCACACACCAGAGCCTAACCGCAGACGTCCCTCAGGAATCAGTCCCCGGTCCTCCGCTCTTTTCTTTATAGATCACACCTCTTGGCTCTGTCATCTCTTCCCATGACTTCTTCTATTACAGTTATGCTGACAGGCCACACACTGCTTTTCTTCCCTCCCTTGACAGGCAGATGTCCATGTGAATGGTGCCTGGCTCACATCTATGCTTCAGTCAACAGCTATCATTTATACATTTACATTTATTTGTCTAGCTGATGCTTTTCTGCAAAGCAACTGACAACACTGAGCTACTTAAAATCATGTACAGAGCTAGGTAATGTTAATGGAGCAACTCAGCCCAAGTACTGTACCTTGCTCAAGGGCACTACAGCAATAGGTAGGATTAAACCAGAAACCTTCTGGTCCAAAGGCAGCAGCTCTAACTAGTATGCTATCAGTTGTCCCTTATACCGAAACATATACCCAACCATGTCTGAGACTCACATAAAAATATGTCTTTCCTGTGCCCCATGAACCCTCCATCACTCTGTGTAACAGTCCTGCAATATCTTGTCAGACTTCCAAGACTGCTAACATAACCTTTAGTGAGTCTGCAGTAATGTTTCCCAACACATAGTGTCAGTGTGCAGAATCTGTGGATTCCTCCTCTGAAAAAGATAGAATATTTAGACAGATGTCCTTTACCTCACCGCACTGTCAGTGTAGTCAAGGGTAAAATGCTGGCTGGGACTCTTTCAACTTTCTAATCTTCTCGCTGCCAGCCTGCACCATCAGTTCTCTCAAGTTCACCTACAAATCCATTTCCTTCATGGCTACCAGTTGCAGTCCAAAGTAAATTCAGAAGATTAACACCATCCTTTATGCAGGCAGTGATCAGACCCTGGACCTCATCAAGTTTGTCTTATAAGTTAAGAATAATAATAGTGTCTTATTTTCTCACCCACTGGTGAAGAGGTCTTTCCTTTTTGCTGTCAAACACCTCCTACTGTTCATAAAGAGACATAAGACCTATCTCTCAAGTCTTCACTTTATCAAAGACATTTTTTTAACTTGTCCTGCTTTTCAGTGTGACAAGAAGTGCTTTTTTTGCATTTCTCTATGAACATGAGACCTTACTATACACACACACACACACATTGGCTGAAGCTGCTTGTCCCAAGACGGGTTGCAGCAAGCTGGAGCCTAACCCGGCAACACAGACACAAGGCTGCAGGCAAAGGGGACGCACCCAGGAAGGGACGCCAGTCCATCACAAGGCACCCCAAGCGGGACTCAAACCCCAGACCTGCCAGAGAACAGGACCAAGCCCGCCAAGCCTGCCAAGCCCACCACACCCCAGCGCCCCCGACCTTACTATATATGTTCAGCTCACTTTTCCAGATTCCGTCACACTTTTGTTTCATGCACTTATAATAAGTGAATCACACACATTTTCAGAACCGCTTGTCCCGTACGGGGTCACGGGGAACCGGAGCCTACCCGGCAACACAGGGCGTAAGGCCAGAGGGGGAGGGGACACACCCAGGACGGGACGCCAGTCCGTCGCAAGGCACCCCAAGCGGGACTCAAACCCCAGACCCACCAGAGAGCAGGACTGTGGGCCAACCCGCTGCGCCACCGCACCCTCTCATAAGTGAATCATTCTTGTGTAAAATAGTTTGTTCAAAAATGTGTGTGTGTGTGTGTGTGTGTGTGTGTGTGTGTGTGTGTGTGTGTGTGTGTGTGTGTGTGTGTGTGTGTCAGAATTGTTTATTTGTCATTTGCACAGTTACACTGGGCACTCTGGGCATTGAAATGTTTGTGATGAGGCTCATATAGGTGTGAACAGACATGAACAAACATGTATTTGGACAAGGATGTGCTGATAAGTAAGCACAATATCAAGTATAAAAGGGCAGGTACAAATAAATACAAGTACCATAAACAACAATAAATAGTAAATAGTGAACACTGAGTAATAATGTCTAGGGGTCTGCATGAGAAGTAATAAATTGTCAGTAATAAATGTTGCAGTGCAGGACTACTCGCATGTAGTACTACTCTCGTGTGTATGTGTGTGTGTATATTACTCAGCATTTTTCTGGATGTCAGGTCTTCAGACAAGGTGTCATATATAGCTTAAAAAAATATTTCTTATTTCCTGTAAAATGTACCTATTTTTTTGTTCTGCAAATACTTTATACACACACACACACACACATTGTCTGAAACCGCTTCTCCCAAGTAGGGTTGCGGTGAATCTGAGCCTAACCCGGCAACACAGGGCGCAAGGCTGGGGAGGGGACACACCCAGAACGGGACGCCAGTCCATCGCAAGGCACCCCAAGCAAGACTTGAATCCCAGACCCACCGGAGAGCAGGCTCAGGCCAAACCCACTGTGCCACTGCACCACCGGGCCCCCCTATCAGTACTTTATATTTCTTTTTATTATATCTAAGAGAATCATTCTCAAAAGACAGAGCAGAATATGAGTTGGTGGACATTTCAACCTTGGCATCAGTGATATTTCTGCATTAGTTTGAGAAAAGCAAGGGTACTCTGGAGAGACGTTCAAGTTTTAAGAAGCCTGCTGATGCTTTCAGGTTTTACCAAGGATCTACCGCGAACCACTTTGCAGCCAAGTGCTGGTTTAGAGTCAGAGTAAAGATCAGATTACTTCCACAGCCTGAAATCAGAGAGGTGGGAGGGAAAGGACTGAGACTTGAGTTTCTAAACAGCTGAGGGTCACTGGTGCCTGAGCCCACGCAGTGTCTCCCTTTGACACCGTGTCCTCACACACTCTTCCTCCGGACTTGTCTCAGTGTTACTCAGAAGTGCATCATGAATTATACCCTGAGATCACTCTGCTTGTATCCTCTTTTCAGTTTCCTTTACACCTTCATTTGTAACTTCTGTGGCTTCCAAGTTTATGATATTTCATGGATGAAAGCAAAGACCATTTTTTGCAATACCGTACTTTTTGCAATACTTTTAGAAGTGTTAACTGTGCATTTCTAACAGTCACTTCCTAGACAAAAATAAAAAACATATTTATTTTGACTAACTTAATAGTGTACATAGTTTAAATTAGAAATTGTATATACATTACACATCGTTGGTGTATGTCGCTAGAATATTTTTATTTCTTTCTGCTATTTACTTTGGGTTTTGTTTGGCTAATACTGCTAATGCAGCACTTCCTCCCAGAATTCTCCCTCATAAAACCTTTACAATGAAGACTTAGAGACATGCATTTTACACTGAGTGTTAAGTAATTCCCCTTCACTTTTGAGCACATGCCATGTACCACAGCAGGCAGTGTTGTCATGAAGTACTGCAATACTGCCTGTGAAACTACGATCCCAGAGAGCTGGTCTACAAGATTAAAATAAACTCGACAAGATTCATCCGATACCTTAACTTTTAATTAGCATAAAATTATTTAAAATTATTCTAAAACGACTGCTTAAAAAATCTGGCCTAGATTTTATATTTTTCACAAGTTAAGCAACCTTTTCCAATGTCTTCCTTGTGTTGCTAACTCTAGTACGAGCAGTGTCACCATCCTTAAGCGTACTTAGGCTGCCTTGCACATTTTCTCTAGTAATCCTGTTTTTACCGTGTTTCACAGGGAGTGGTGTGTCTCTGAAATCAGAGCGCTCCTGCTCCCAGTAAACAAATCCCGTGTCGAAAACAAATGACATGTGATGTCTGAGTCCACCGCTATCGACCATAAGCGGAACCAAGTTAAAAAACAGGGTATCGCACATGATTTATTATAGCAAATCACACAACAGCATTAATGCCAATGGCATCTAATCTCTTTGGACCAGTGCGCTACACTTCTCCTTCGATTTTACTGCGAGGTCTGAAGAAAGCTCAGCAGTCTGCCCTGGATCAACCATCTTGTCTAAGTTTAGCTCTTGCTAGCAAGTGAATGGAGGGGTCTGACTTATCCTCAGTGCTGTCATCGAGGTTGACAGTATTTTTAGGGGACAGCAGCAGCTGCAAAAGCATTTAACAGTCCGCCGTGAACAATACCGCTCAGGGTGTCTTACGACTCTCGGCGAAAGAGACTGCGAGACTGCTGCGTGCTGGGTGCATGCGACGGGAGGGGTAAAACAGGGAATCCCGGGATTCCAGGGAAGAAAAACGAACGCACAGTAGGTCTCTGTGCAATAGTCAAACACAGCATGGTAGCCAACCGATGAAGGTGTTTGCGCCTAACAGGAAGGATTACAACTGTAAACACAAGGACCACAGCCGAAGCAGGAATAACGTGCGGGCCTCATAGAAGAGTAGCGCGGCTACGCTCACGGGAGCGCGGCAGGGAGACTGGAATGCACGCTGGGGGTTGTCCCTGAGGACAGACGAGAGGTAAGCTGGACGAGGATGCAGTGATATAGGGGGCAGGGGTCATTCTAATTAAACCGGAGAAGCCAACACAGGGGTTAATCACCATGTACACCCAGACAGGGATGTCACAGTGCGGTGCCTGCCACATGACCATCAGGAGAAAACACCACTGGAGGATTACAGGAGATTATTCCTTCACTTGTATTCTGCGTAGCTCTGAATTTCATACCACTTGAAAGACAGCGGGGGTGAACTTGCTTAGGCTGGTTGGAAATAAAAGCCGTTATTTCTTGCGATAAGAAACTCACACACACACACACACACACATTTCCAGAACCGCTTGTCCCATACGGGGTCACGGGGAACCGGAGCCTACCCGGGAACACAGGGGCGTAAGGCCAGAGGGGGAGGGAACACACCCAGGACGGGACGCCAGTCCGTCGCAAGGCACCCCAAGCGGGACTTGAACCCCAGACCCACCGGACAGCAGGACTGTGGTCCAACCCACTGCGCCACCGCACCCCCTGCGATAAGAAACTCAAAGGTGCTATATTGTGTTGCACGTCTTACATTAGATTAAGGCGTGAATGTTTCATGCTTATGCTGCAAGTTGACAGCAACGGCACAGGACCGAGCACAGAATCAAGAACACTGCATTGTGCGTCAAAGTAAACAAGCATTACTGTCTTGAAGGGTAAATTTAGAGACTGAGCTAAATCTCCGAGCGCTGTCTAAAACTGTGACTCTTGTAGGACGTACATATCACGGTTTCGAGGTGGTTACCCTGTGGGGATTCCTGTGCGTCAATCGAACGGGAATCATGCAATAAGGGACCTCTCCTAAAACGGACAAGCTGGTTTAGGCCAGGGACACGACTGTCTGGTACCCCCCGTGACGGGGAGCCCGCAGCTGCTGTAACCAAATCTGAGAAGCCGATCATAAACTCAAAATACGAAGAGATAAAACTGAGAAGTCCACACCGGTTACGGATGCAAACTTTCTTAATGTGCTTTTTGGGAAGGGGATCATTTCACGTCTCTTTAACCTGTTAGGACCGCAAAGCCAGAAGATTTCTGATAGTGTGTAGCATATCTTAATCCTCCTTTTACCCTGTTAATAGGGGTGTGGCAGAAGCTGATCATATTTTGACTGGGCAGTCCCCTGAGTGCAAGCGCTCAGACCTGTGTTTGTGTGAATGTGCGTGTTCCAGAGTGTGCTTTGTGATACCTGACACATGCCCTCTTGCGGATCTTTATTTAGGCAAACTATTTTAAGCACTTTCTTACTGAAATACAGCACCAGCTGTGTTGGATATGCTCTGTGGCCGCGCTTGCGACAGGACGAAAGGCCATTCACCCCTGTCGCCTCGGACACCCCACGCTCAGAGAAGCTATCTTGGAAATTTCTAGGGAGTAAATGCCCCCGTGAAACATAATCCCACAACTTTGGGGAGAGTCCTCTGTTTCTAATCCCAGAGCCACGACAACGCTGCTTGCTTTCTTACTCGACAGCACATGGAATCAGTGGTAAGACGGGATGAGCTAAAATCATTGCTTAAATTTTCTTTTTGCATGTCTGAAACTTGAAAAGCACAAACCAGATTAAAGAACAACCTCAGTAATAAGCACAAACGATTCTAAATTTAGGTTATATATGCTATTTTAAGCTTTTTAAATAAAAACTTCAGTTTTTTTTTTTTTTTTTTTTTTTCAGCTTTGTGCACTGTGAGGAAGAGGAGGACTCCGTCCCACCTCTCTGACTCTAGAGGTTGCATGCCTGTCACTAGTCAGTGTGAACTAAGGCTGGCAAACAAAGATGGATGTCTTTGGTGGTGCACCACGCTTCTTGGCCTACCCTCGTCCTGTGGTGGTGCAGAGCGGCACGGACGCTGCCCTCAAGTGCCAGATTGGCGGTGACCCTCGTCCAACTGTCATCTGGGAACGAAACAACAAGCAAATCCATCCCGAAGGCCGCTACCGTTTATTCGAGGACGGTAATGTATACAACCTCATCATCTCTGCAGCAAGTGCAGAGGACAGTGGCCAGTACATCTGCAAGGCTAAGAACAGCATCGGGGAGACCTATGCAGCCGCCACTTTGAAGGTGGAGGGCGAGGCACAGAGGAGGGAGCTCCGAGAGGAAAACAAGCCTCGATTTCTTATCAAACCCCTCTCAACTCGGGTGGGCCGTGGAGAAGATGCAGTCTTCTCCTGCAAGCTGTGGGGAAACCCTCGGCCAGAGGTGGTCTGGGAGAAGGACGGCAAAAGGCTCAATGAGATATTTGAGAGCACACATTTCAGTGTGGGCTACCAGGATGGTGGCTGGTTTCAGCTGAAGATATTCAGAGCTCGGGCACCTGATGGTGGGGTGTACACCTGTAAGGCCAGGAATGAGTTTGGTGAGGGGCTGGCAGGGGCCGTGCTCTTGGTCGATGCTGGCCCGGGCCATGAGGAAGAAGGCACTCGGAACGGTTATGCAAACGGCCACTGGAAGGCACACCAAAGCAAACAGCGAGGTGGGAGACAAGTGGCCATGAGACAAAAAGAAGACCCCCTACCAAATACCACTAAAGTGAAAATGTTTGCTGTAACGGAGGGAAAACACGCCAAGTTTCGCTGCTTTGTCACAGGGAAACCAAAACCAGAGATAATCTGGAGGAAAGATGGGAAGCTAATCATGTCTGGGAGGCGATATCTTTTGTACGAAGACCGTGAGGGCTACTTCACGCTCAAAGTTCTCTACTGTAAACAGCAGGACAATGGTGTGTACGTCTGTGCAGCATCCAATACAGCGGGACAGACCCTGAGCGCTGTCCATCTCTTCGTGAAAGGTAAATAGAAGTTGCTTTAATCTAAAATCTGGGAGAAAGATACTACTCAAATGTTCAGGAAAAAATAACTATTACAGATTTATAACATATATCATGGCAGAAAGCAAAAGGTTGCTGTCTGTCTAATTTCCAGGCCAGGGCTGAGTGTAGTGGGGTTAATGGTGGTAACAACTCTACAGACCCACACCTGGAGAGAGCCAACCAAAATTCCATTATTAGTAGTAATCCAGTAATTATTTACTTTATTTAAGGGCGGTATTCTTTCAGGGGGGCACAGACTTGCTAGGTATGCCTCTGATCCAGGCAAGTGAAAGTTTAAAGCTTGGAAAATCCATGGTATGTCCTACACATTGCTCAGAATACACTGAGTAATTACTTTACACAGAGAGTAATTGGCTAAATACAAAGCATGGGGCTGCCATCATAACTGATTTCCGTGTTGATGTAATTCTATCAGCATTGTTGGATATACTAAAGGGAGGCAAACTTTCAAGTGAGCCAGCTGCCTGGGCAATATGTCAGTTATTTGGAGCCTGGTGCATCAGGGCATCGCGCTACCTAATCTACTGAAGCGTTAATGAGATGCTTTAATTGTCTGAAATGCACTCTGGGAGTTCTAAATGTACCTGACCAGGCCAGGCACATTTACATAATGCAGATTCCAGTGAAGCTGAAGTCTGCAGAATCCAGAGGCTGCACATGTGACAGCGGTCAAATCACACTTCTCCGGAGGTCCACAGAGAAGGTTGAAGTCCTGAAATGTGGCATTTTATCGTAATGTTTGTTTTTCTGAAAAGCCTCATCTTCAGATCAGTTCACGTTCTCATAACGAGCATCAGGATAACAAGATTTTCAAGAGATGTTGTTCTGCGGGATTAATTCAGTACTGTGTATATGTAGGTGTGTGTATGTATATACTTATGACACATTTTGTGGTTACTGAGACTCAGTCAGTTAAATACACACTCTCACTACCACTGTTCGTAGTTCGAATTCTTCCATTTACAACCGTCTGTCTCATGGTATCAGTTACAGGTTATTTCCTTCCCAACACTCAGACATGCTAACAGACCTTCCACAGCTTAGTTAACAGGTGCCGCTTGTCCCATTCAATCCACTTAACATGTTTCCTACCTTATTTTTCCTAACATTAACAAACACACACACACACACACACAAAAACAGTTACAATCTTGTAATTTCACATATACGTGCACGTGTTTGGGTATCGTAACACATATATATTTAATATTGGTGATTATTTCCTCTTACATATCTCCACTTATTTGGGCTATTACTGCAGGGAAGCAAAGGAGGCTGTTTTATGTATATATAATATATATAATATACATATATATACAAAAATAAAACACAAATATTTTACATAGATATTTAGTCAAAGCTGCTTTACATTTCATGTTTTTTAAATCTTGAATTTGTGCTTGTAGACCTAAAATTTGTTTTGATTTATGCTTTTTAAAAAGAGATTTTGCAATGAGTACAAGAATGATTATTTCATGTGCTCATCATGGCGCATTCCTGTCCTCATGGTGTACCCTAAAATGTCTTGTACTAGGCATGCACTCCAGGAACAAGCCTTCTGCTATGATACGTCACTAATTTTAGTGCCTGATTAATATTGCAAAGTATGCAGCTGGTGGTTAGGAGGCTGAAGCTTACTATGTGAAGGTTTCAGGGGGATATGCCAGAGAAATCTGCCCTGTTGCTGACCAATCAGCAATGCTCATTTCACATGTAGGTTGAATGTACATTCAGTGTAAATTCAGCTACTCTATGTATGCTATGGGTGGCATCAGGATAGACATCAGCATGGATTTCTGAAAACATATCTTCCTGCACATTGATGGAGTAATCGTTTCAGTTTCCACAGATGTCAAAAAGAACTATAAATATCAGCTTTACAGCTTAAAAGTCTATTGTCTGAATTCATAATTCCTTCAAATCAGAGAGAAAAGCGTTGGAAAGAATGTCTGCAAGATGCAACGGTTTTCTCAGCGTGTGTGTGAAAGTGGATGGTATGAACTGCATTCTGGAGTAGTTCTCTGCTACCCCAACCTCAACTATAGTTATAACCATGATCATCCACAGAAGTTACCTCTAATTTCTAGAGACACAAGCAACCCATTCAGCAAAATAAAACAAAGTCTGAATAGTGATGAGGTACAGCCAGTTTTCTTAAACTACAGTCAAACAGGCAACACCTTTTCATAAACAAAGTTCTAAGTTTACCGACCGATATAGCCAAGTTACCTTGCAGGTATTAATTTACCACTTTCAGTTTATCCCACTTTTGAGAATTTTAAAAAAAAAAAAATCAAGTTAGCTGCTAAAAAATGTTAAGTATGATCAAGCTATCTGCTAGAAGTAAAAATTTGAGTAATTTATTTTTGCCTGTAGAGTTGAATGGCAACAACCTTCAGTAAAACCAGACGGAAAAGGGAAACATGGTTTGCACTTTTTCTGTTAATAGACAGAATTGCACATTTACAGTATGCTTTTAACCAAGGCAAAAAGTTGTTGATTTAGGGAGTTCATGATTCTTCAAAAGCATACCTGGTAAGTGATCAAATTTACTTAGTACTTCTTTCAAAGAATAATGTAAATACAAAACTTTTACATACTATCCCTTCCTAAGTTATTATAAACGTTTGCAATGTCATCAACCCTCTTTTCTTTTAACTTTATTTTAAATTTTGAAATAAAAAAATGATCAAGACTGAGTCTGGGTGAATATGGAAGATGTGGTATCACCAGAATGTTTTTCATTCTACCACAAGCTGTGGAAAAATAGTCAATGGTTTCTGTACCATGAGAACACAACTTTGCACACTATTGTTTCATTCATAAATTTTTGGCAGGAAAAAAACATTCCTATCAGGCATTCCTGTCATATATTCACCTTCCTGGAGATCTGATTACATCCCAAGGCATCTATAACAATGTAAAGGTAGCTGAAAATGTCTAGCTTTGGAATGCTGGGACTAATGTAGGTAATTTGGGGAAGATTTCTTTGAAGAGGACAGCATATAACAATGATGTATGTGCACTACAATACGTATATGTCAAAATCATGAATTACAGCCCAAAAAAATCCTGCTTTTCTTCTCACTCAAAGAACCACTGGTACGGTTCAAGCAGCCACTTAGTGACTTGGAGGTATGGGAGCGAGACTTGGCCATCTTAGAGTGTGAAGTCCCAGAGGACTCTGTCCCAACCACATGGTACCTAGAGGACCGCAGGTTGCAGCCAGGGGCCAAGTATGGGATGGAAGAGTGGGGGACAAAACGGCGACTCACTATCCGTGACATTGGAGCAGATGACGATGGCATCTATCTCTGCGAAATGGCAGATGGAGGGAGGAGCATCGCTGAAGTATCTGTAAGAGGTGATTCTGCCAACAACAAATTTTCACCCACTTGAGCTTTATGAATTAGTTTTCATTTTCTTCAAATTTTTGCACATTGGGGAAAAAATAGCATTTGATGCTTATCCCTTGTTTTCTACAGGTACTATTGTACGTAAGCTTCCACGGAAGGTAGACGTTCTTGAAGGAGAAAACGCTGCCTTCTGCGTGGAGGTAGAGGAAGAAGAAATGGAAATCCATTGGTTTAAGGATGGAGTTGAGCTACGGGAGACTCACCAGACCATTGTCAAATCTTTTGGTAAAACTCACATACTGGTGTTTGTGAACACCTCACCCCAGGATTCTGGAATAGTAACTTTCATTGTTGGTAGATCCAAGACATCTTCACATCTCAGGGTGAAAGGTTAGTGCGTGTTGTTATTGTGATTCCAAAAGAAAAAAAAAAAAAAAACATTTTAAGTAGGCATCTGAAAAAATTATCAGATATATCAGACTGCCATTTCCCCAGTGGCTTTTCTTCTCATTTTCAGCTACCAGACACAGCCCACCTAGCTGTCCAGTGGGAGTTCAAATTAACCTCGAACGTGCAAATGCTGCCCTCCTCTCTTGGGTCCCAGCTCAGGACTCGCGTAGGAACCCTCCTTCAGGGTATGTTCTAGAGAGACAGGAGGTTGGAACACAAGAGTGGCTGCAGTGTCTTACAACAGACTCTGCTACCTCAGTGGAAATCCTTGGGGACAGCGTGCCATGTGAGGCAGACTACCGATTTCGCATCTACAGTGTCAACAAGTACGGCAAGAGTGGCCATGTGGAGTTCCCCAGAGCAGCACATCTGGGTAAGACTACCTCCAAGAGTTCAGCATCTGTTCAGGTAGTCTTTCCCTCCTGTATGGGGGGAAAAATATATAATATATTGTATATTAAATACCCGTCTTGAAACAAGCTTCATAGTTTGAAGAGGTGGCAAATAGTGATTTTCTGACCCCTCTTCCAGTCCCAGTAGCTAAAATACAAGCACCTCTGCAAGATGCTCTTGTGCCAGAAGGGCAGGATGCTTGTTTCATCATTGACCTCTCAGCCTCGGTCATCGGGACCTGGTTTTGGAATGGAACTCAAATTCAGGAGGATGAAAGGTTTTCCATGCGAAGGTCCCGAACACATCACTCCTTGCGTATTAGAGGGGTGCGGGACACAGATAATGGCGCGGAGATCACTTTTATTGCCTATGGTATAAGAGACTCGGCTGCACTCTACATTCAAGGTATATAGTATAATAAATGTCACATACTGTATTACATACAGTAGTTTTTAATGCATTGTTTGATTTTTGCAGTGGCTGTGACATATGTGTGATCATCAGGTAATGCTAGCTTGGAATTTTGCAGCACCCTTAGTGAAGTTTACACCTCTTTCGGAGATGGACCGCAATAAATTCATTGAAGTCGGCAACCCCATTGTATTGTACTGCGAGCTATCAGACCCTGCAGCTCCTGTTCACTGGTACAAAAATGGGGTTGAGCTGCACACAACAGACAACCTTCACATCCAGTCAGAAGGAACCATGAGGAGAATTGTTATTCAGTCAGCTGAGTTCTCTCATTCTGGAGTATACAGCTGTGATGCTGTTGATGATGTCATTCGATTTAATGTGGAAGTAGAAGGTGAGTTAGAGGATTTTTCATGTTTTCCTGCTAATGGTCAAGTGAAATTCTACAGAATGTTTTCAGAATGAATATTATTCTACAAGCGAATAAAACAAAATGAGTCAAGTAATTTTATTAAAACACCTATAGCTCCTCCTGCAAGGTTCTCATCAGTTCCTGAAGCTGAAAAGCACAAGACCATTGAAGTAGGGTGTCCTATTGTTCTGCGGTGTGAGCTCTCAGACCCCATGGCACAAGTCTGCTGGTATAAGGATGGAATTCAGCTCTACTCAAAGACTGGAACAGATATTCAGTCAGATGGTGACGTGAGAACACTGGTTATTAACTCAGCTGATTTTATCCATTCTGGAGTGTACACCTGCAAGGCAAAATCTGATGCTATCCAATTTAATGTGGATGTAAAAGGTAATTTAATATCCTTCCGTTTGATTGCCTGAAAAACTAACCAAGCACATTTTTTACAATGTGAACTAACAAAAATTACTTTCAGTTATGAATAAGATTCTACATATTGCTGAATTATTGTAATAACACCATAACCATATAATTTTTTAAATACAGAATATTTGTAAATTGGCTCAGTAGAATGAATTTGATTCTATAGTCATTTTCTACTAACTGCCATTTAACTTTATTATTGTAACAGACAGCCTTTTATTTATAATACATTCTGTTGTCCTGTATTTAACAAAAAAAAAAATTGCCTGCAGCACCACCTGTGAGATTTGCATCGCTACCTGATGCAGAGAAGAGAAAGTCCTTTGAAGCAGGTAGCCCCATTGTGCTACAGTGTGAGATCTCAGATCCTGCCGCTGAGGTCTGCTGGTACAAAGATGGAATACAACTTCACCCACAAAATGGACTCGATATCCAATCCGAGGGAAACAGAAGGACACTGACTGTTCTGTCGGCAGAAATATCTAATTCTGGATTATACAGTTGTATAACAGAGGATGATGCCATCGAGTTTCTTGTGGATATCAAAGGTGATTTTAGAATTTCTCTTTTTCCTGCACTCAACATTAACTCGGCTTTTTGCTTATGGAACTAACTAATGTTCTGTTTTCGGTTGTGTTGCTCTTTATCAAAGTTCAAAGATTCAGGATATTGGTTCACTTCATAATATGCAAAAAAAAAAAAAAAAAAAACATGACTGTACTGTACAATTATACAGTTTGTCTTTTTCTCACTGCTCAGTTTTCCTTACTACTTTTCCATACATACTTTATGAAATCAAAAATTAGTGTATCAAATAGATCTTCTCCATTACTTTATGGTCCACTGCATTACGACTTTTCTGCTCTTCATCTGCACTTCATGTGCTGTACCTTTGCATATTGTGTATTTTCAGCTATCCTGCAAGCTGAGCAGTACAAGTCTGTTGCATTATGCTGCAGAGTGACATCATTTAGACTTCACTGCATAGGTGTACTGAAGATCAATTTTCCCAGTCACTGGGACATCCAGGAGAGAACGATTAATTCAGGATTGTACAGCTGTAAGATATCTGATGATTCTGTCCATTCTATGGATATTGAAGGTCATTTGTGGTTCTTGCAATATGATTATATTTCAGCGTGACCCAAAGCACTTTTTCAGGCATGACTAACTATGGTAACGCTGCTGTCCACTCTGTCTCTCTTTGGATGGTTTAAATGGCTCAATTTTGTATCCTCACGCCTGTGTTTCAGCTTGTTCTGGAACTGCTGTGCAGCTGTACTTCAAATGCAGATACTTTCGATGTTTCTTTTTCATGGCTTGCGCTCTAGCAAATCCTCAGAAAAATCACAGAGAAGAGGGGATTTGTATCAAAGATAAAACCTACATAATATTGTTGTGCATTTCATGATTCTATTAAGAATCAGCGATCGTAGCTGCGCCAGTGAGGTTCTCAGCCGTTCCCGAAGTAAAGAGGCAGGATCCCGTTGAAGCAGGCAGCCCCGCTGTACTGCAGGGTGAGATATCAGAGCCCACTGCCCAGGTCTGCTGGCACAAGGATGGAAAAGAGCTCCGCCAAAAAACCGGTATAGACATAAAATCAAATGGCATCATGAGGACACAAGCTGTCCAGCTATCCGAGCTCTACAATTCTGGAACACACGATTTTGAACAAACGGATGATGCCATTCCGTTTAATATAGAAGTGAAAGGTGATTTACTAACTGGTTTTGCTATATTCTGGAATAACATAGTTTGTGTGCTGTCACAATTAACAATGATAGCCTTTTGAGCACCGCATATCCTTCTCCAGTCTCTTCTTAATAACGCAATACTTAGGTGGCATACCCCAGTGATTTGCAGTTACCTAAACTGTGCTTTACTACTTGAAGTTTACTACAGTTTTTTTTTTTTTTTTCCAAATAATCAATTAACAAATTTGGACATGGGAATAATATGGCATAGCTCTATTAATTCAATCTCAACAATTATCCATAGCTCCACCAGTGAAGTTCTCTATGATTCCTGAAGTAGAGAAGAACAAGTCAGTTGAAGCAGGCAGCTCCATTGTACTGCAGTGCGAGATCTCAGACCCTACTGTCCAAGTTTGCTGGTACAAAGATGGAATAGAAATTTCTTCGCTGCCTGGACTTTCCATCGAATCTGAAGGCATCATAAAGAAACTGGTAGTTCAGTCAGCTGAGTTATCACACGTCGGGATGTACAGCTGTAAGACCGCTGATGATGCCATCCACTTTAATGTTGACATTACAGGTGATTTGCAGCTCTATTTGGTTCTGCACATTTCAGTATTGCGTGTACCTTCACTATGGTCACACCTCTCAAATTAATTTTCTTCTGACTTTGTCTAATTAGAACGGCCTCAGTCTGTGGTGTACAGTTCTGAGATATCTGATGAAGCTGCCCAGAGCACCGTGGATATCAAAGGTGACACATGGCTCTTTCCATATCCCTTTCTCTAAAATTAATGTACTGCATTTGTATCGCTGCAACTAACGGTGGTCTAACCATGTTCTTTGTGGAACTCTGTGGTGCTGTCTCTTATGGAGAGATTAAACGCACCTGTGGTTAATGTCTCTGTTAAGCTGCTTTGTCGTACTTTGGCAGTTGAAAATGAAAATGTTATAGTTCTGAGAGGAATTTGTTTCGTAATTGCTTCATAAATATTAGACCAACTAATCCTACTTGGTTTATCACAAATATATGAGTGAACCATGACTGATTCTGTTGCGAATCATTGCCTGTAGCTCCACCAGCAAGGTTTTCAACTATTCCTGAGGCTGAGATGCAAAACCCCATTGAAGCAGGCAGGCCAATAGTGCTACATTCTGAGCTCTCAGACCCCAATGACCAGGTTTGCTGGTATAAGGATGGAACAGAGCTCCAGTCAATAACTGACCAAAAGATAAAATCAAATGACTCTGAAAAGACTTTGATCATCAAATCGGCAGAGCACTTTCACTCTGGGCTACACAGCTGTGAAGTAGCTGATGATGTGGATACCTTCAAAGGAGATGTTGGAGGTGATTTGTTTTTTTTTCTCTTAGATCGCATTATTTGTTTTACATATCGAAAGTGGAGTTCCGTTGCTTGTGATTTAATACCTTCAAGATTTGCATTCATGGATTATAGAAAAAAATCACTTCATCTGATTTCTTTTCTTGAATTCTACAATTATCATATGATACAATTTCTGTCATTCCTCCAAGTCGGTCTGGAAATTGTCTTGTACTTCATTTGAAACTGAGAACGCTTGGAATGGAGTATAAATGTTGATTAATAAAGGGAAGATTTGATGTGCTTCCCAAACCTCTTTAGGCCACAGATGTTGGGCAAAAGCTTCTGTTTTGAAATCATCTTGATGAAGATTATCAGCATTCTTTAAAGGAATGAATGAAGGCATGAATGAAAAAATGAACAAAATTCTTTTTTTGATTGTTTCAAGGTTTGTTCTTGCTCAGTCCGGTTCTAGTATCTTTCAAGACCCGAAGTTACTGTGGTCGCCCCTCTTACATCTTCTATTTTCATCTGAATTTCTTGGTTCTTCCTGTGAAGCTCTTTATTTTAAGAAATATTTGACCTAATTTATTTCAGATTTCTTAATGTCATTGCTCTTTGATCCAAGTGCAGAATAGAAATGAACAATGTTACTACTGAAATAACATTGCTTGAGTGTAAAAAGTGGTTCATTGAGAACATTTCTCTGTAGACATCAAAACGTCCATAGGCTCAACACAGAGAATCTCAGCACTCCCTGAAGAAGATAAGATCAAGCCCAAGGAAGAAAGCTGGAGTCTTATGTGGCAATGTGAGGTCTCAGACCCCAAAAGCCAAACCTGCTGGTATGAGGATAAAACAAAGACCATTCCACAGCCTGAAATAGACATCCAGTCGGAAGACAACTTAAGAAGATTTATGGTCCAGTCACCAGAAGTGTCTCATCTGCAAGAGTACAGTTATGAAGTGGATGATGATGATGCCTTAAGACTTAAGGTGGATGTTAAAGGTGATTTAAATAACTGGCACCATCAAAAAGAAGTTTCTAAATATAGCATGCCAATTTTAGCAATATTTGCACTATGCTAGTTGTTTTCATGATTAGTAATAATTACCTCTAAGAAAGTTAGCAAGTTTTTCAAACAGATGGCACAATTTTATCTTTAACATAAAATTTAAATATGTATCATAAAATTTGCTGTATTTTTTTCTTATAATTTATATTGTTCTATACTTTACCAGTTGTGTATACAAGTATAATGCCATATTAAAGATGGAGAGCCTCTCTCTACAGCAGTAAGTTGGTACATTTAGTTTAATTACTTAAAAATTATTGAATGTCTTAATTTAGAAAAATACCTTTCTCAGTACTGCATCTTGTTGCTAGAAGTACTAGACATTTTCTTATTGCTGAAGTGTAATACTGCTTCAGACATTCAATTAATTTTTGAACAAGTCATTGTAAAAAACAGTTATTTTTATGGCATCTTGTTTGTAATAATATTATTCTTTTTTCCATGATATAAAACACTCCTAGCTCAACCGATGAAATTCAAAGTGCTCCCTGAACTAGAAAGACACAAGTTCGTTGAGGCTGGCCATCCTATTGTGCTGCAGAGTGAGCTCTCAGACCCCACTGCCCAAGTATCTTGGTACAAGGATGGCAGTGAGCTCCTTCCAAAGGCAGGACAGGACGTCGAATCAGAAGACTTCATAAGAAGGCTTGTTATCCATTCAGCAGACCTTTCTCACGCAGGCTTTTACAGCTGTGAGACGATAGATGATGTTGTAAAGTTTTTTGTGGATGTCAAAGGTGACTTGCAGCAATGCTTTTCTTATATTAAAAAGCTAACCACACTTTTTTCTTGGAAGCAATTAACAAAAAACGCACCCCACTGATCTCTGCATTCTTTGTCATATTCTATTCTAATGTAATCACTGGCACGGCTTTAAGTTGAAAAAAATCTTGCTAAAATGCTTTGGGTTTAGTTAACAAGCAGCAGAAAAGATTACTAGAGCTTCAATTTTCAGCTGTCATATAATCACTAAACTGAAGTTCTTGCTTCTGTTGACCAAAGCCATATAAGTGCTAAGTTAAAGTCAACAAGAAATTCTGTTGACTTTTGTAAAGCTATCCATAACAAGCCTGAAATATTTGATTTCTGATAACAAGATATATATATAAAAATAACAAAAGACTCTCTAGTAACATCAGTAAGGTTCTCCTCAATTCCAGAAGCTGAGAAGAACAAGACCACTGAAGTGGACAGCCCAATTGTACTGCAGTGTGAGATCTCAGATCCCACAGCCCAAATTTGCTGGTACAAGGATGAGACGCAGCTTCCGCCTAAAACTGGAACAGACATCCAAACAGAAGCTAGCATCAAAAGAGTGTCTGTCAAATCAGCAGAGATATCATCCTCACAAGAATACAGCTATGATGCACTTGATGACGTAACAACATTTAAAATGGATGCTGAAGGTGATTTTAAAACATACTTTACGTATAGTTGTAAAACAGCCATTCATTGCAAAATATACACAGTGCATATCCAAAATAGTTAATTTTAGATGTGGTTCATGTAAAGGCAGAAATCTAGACATATTATGTCTGACCCTTTTTCAGTTAATAATATCTCGTAACCAACAATATTTAAGTGAAAAAAAAACATTGGAAAAATAATTTAATTTAAAATGAAGTAACATTTTCAGTGCCTTGGTTGCATAAGTATGCGCACTGATACATTGCGGAAAAATGTTTTGTTTTGATTACAGGAGTTTTGGATAAGCGTCCATTTTTTTCTGTAAAAATTGAGGTCCAGGCTCTGACTAGGCCATTCTTGGACATTGATCTATCTTTTTAAATTATTCCTCAATTGAATTGGCTGTGCCCTTCAGATCAATGTTATGATGAAAGGTATCATAGTGTGTTAACTTCAGCTTTCAGAAGTCTTTAGGTTTAGTATCAAAATACCTGGATAGCTGGAGCTGTAATTTTTTTTCTCTATCCTGATCAGACCATTTGTCCCACCTGAAGAGAAAAAACCCATAGCATGATGCTGCCACCGCTATGCTTGACAGTGGGTACTGCACTGTGTGACTGATGTGCTAAGATGTAAAATGTACTTTTTCAAAGTAAGGCTAAAAGATGTACATTGGTGTCATCAGGGCAAGACAAAATATTATCCCAAATACCTTTGGGAGAAAATGTCATCAATCAAAACTGATACTAATTTGGATGTTATTTTATGCAAGAAAAGGTTTCTATTTGCCCCCTAATTCACAACTCGGACTTAAGCAGAATGCAGAATGTGGTTATAATAGGCAGGGTGTGGTCAGTTAATACCAGGAAGCCTTCCTACTTCTTTTAGGTTGGCCTCTTGGTCACTAATATACTTTTTCCTTGCTGGGTCAACATTTTGGATGAATATCCTGGTGGTGCCATACTTCCTCCACTTCTTCATGATTGTCTTCATACAATTCCTTTTACATTTATTCATTTAGCAGATGCTTTGCCTCAAAGGAGCACAAAGCACAGAGTAAACAAATTTGCATTTCACAACAGATTTAGAGGTTTAGAGATGGACACCTGATTGACAAAGTACAATCAGTTTGTCCAATACCATGGTGCTGGTGAACATTACACAAGTCTATGGAACTGAAATATAAAGGTGGTCATTACAGATGTCATGCAAGTTTATAGAGCATTTAAGACATTATAAGAGAACTAAGTAAAAAAAAAAAAAATGTGTTTGGAGACCCTTCTTAAATTTTGAAAGCAATTCCACTGAGGGGGAAAGGGAGCTTATTCCATCACATCAGAACCAAAACCAAAAACCTACAGATTTTTCACTTTGGATCTCTTATGTATGGGATCACCAAGGAGCCAGGGGGAGAGAGGGCAAGAAAAAGTGATGAAAAGTTTGTACAGGTTATTGGCTACAGGCCGTAGTTCTTTTTTAACAAATGAAAGAAGTTGTTTCTGAGGAAGCAGCAGACTGAAAGGATTCAAAAATCCTTATGATCCTCATGATCCTTATGAACTGCAGTTTGTAAGGCATTTAGATTTTGCCATTGCTGTTCAACAGCATGGAGAATGGTTCCGTTAGCAAGTAAATTCAAGTAACTATGGGCTGGAGGTTGTTCTGGAAGCTAGAGGACAAAAAGTCATATGAGGAGGATGGAGATGAAGGGAGAACATTAGTGGCATCATCTGAGGACAAAAAACAAAATTTTTTTAGTGAATGGGAGCAGGTTAGAATAACGAGATATTTTAAGATACCAGTAGATTATGATGGAGGATTAAGAGTAGGAAGGTGGGGTAATAGTGGTGATGGAAGTGTGGAAGGAGAAGAAAAATGAGCAGAAACATAAAGTGGAGTAACAGTTATGACTGAAAGTAACAATTCTTGGAAATGACAAGGCTGGGATGATTGCCATTCCTTTGAGAGGCCGAAAACTGGAGCATAGAGGGATCAAAGGACTGTAGATGCAACAAAATTCTTGTCCTGAAGGTGCAAGTTAAAGCCATCCAAGGAGGATCAGTGGACTGTCTCATAATGTTCCATGTGATATGTTACATCTTCAAAACTCTTATATCTCTCTCCTGCTTTCTATCTATTGATAGTGAGAACCCATCTTTTGTTTACTACGTGGACTACGGTTACCTCTGCGTTATGTAACCAAAAAACTTTTAAGGTCTAGTAGGAACAGGTGGTTTTATTTAGGTATAGCCTAAATCCCCTCAGATGATACAAAATGAAGGTAGATTGTCTTTGCATATGGAATGTGATTTTTTAAGTTTGAACACAGGTACTCCCAGTTTTGTAAAGGGTTTTTGCTGTTATGCAACCAAGGATTTTTTTTTCCATTTTTTAAATTATTTTTCCTAATAACGATTAATTTTCTTTTTTGTTGCTGGTTACAAGATTTTAATAAAGACAAAAAGGTATGATATGTTTAGTCTTGATTTCTCCCTTTGTACGAAGAACAACTGAGGGTAGACGTTTCATATCCACTTTATATATGTTCTTGCTCCATAATGTATTACTTCACTTGTACCTGTTAAACTAGTAGTATACTGAAAGGTTATGTTCGTTAAATATATTTTTGTTTTATATCTTATTCTTATTTGTTTTATGTCTTATACCCTATTCTTTGATATGAGAAATGAAAAGTAGTTTTTTTTAACATTTTGCATCAATTCAAGTGAAAATCTGCATGTTTTAACAAAGAAATCTTCTATACATGTTAAATTCCTCAGCTCCAGCACTGATGTTCTCAGATGTTCCTGATGCTGAGAGGCACAAGACCATTCAAGCAGGCAGCCCTATTGTACTGCAGTGTGAGATCGCAGAACCCACTGCACATGTCTGCTGGTACAAGGATGGAGTAGAACTTCACCAACAACTTGGAACAGAGATACGCTCAGAAGTGAACACAAGAACATTGGTTATCGAATCAGCAGACTTCTCTCACTCAGGAGTATACAGCTGTAACACAACGGATGACGCAGTCGAGTATAATGTGGACGTCACAGGTGATTCCCAAGATGTCTTTGTGTTGTATTTAAATTTTAACAAGTATCTCATTCTGAAGCAACTAACTATTATGGCAAGCTTTGTTATGGCTAATTCTTTGGCTAAATTGTAGGTAACCCTACTGAAAACCACATAGTTTGTGACAATACCATGCTAAGTCTCTAACTAAATATGTCTCTAAAAGTGCCTGAATTTTTTGTAATGGCATAGCTTCATATTCCCTTCTGTAATAAAGTGAGGATTTGTTTTTACATAACAAAGTTAACTTTGCTTGGAATTCTCCTGCAAAGCATTGAGGAGTAAATTTGCACGAAGGGATGAATCTCTGCAATTATCTTAGAATGAAACCAGAAAACTGAAGCTACTGTACATCTTACTGTTAGTGGAAGCAAAATGTACTTTAAGTAATGGGCTCCAAATTTGATAAATTATCAAGAAACTTTTCACTTAATTTAAAGAGAAGAGCAATTACATTACTAGAAACAGGAGGAAAGCAGAATCCTTAACATAGCTGAAATATGGAAACTCACCCCCATGGCAAACTTTCTCTTTTTAATTCCTATAATATTCACCTTTAGAAAACATTTGTCCATGTTTCAGTGAATGGCTTCTTGTTGTCCTGTGAATTTACATGGCTAAGGGAATTCCCAACCCGACAATCTTGCACTTCAGTTTGTTTGATTTTGAATGTATGTTTATTGCTGTCTGTCTTGATGATACATGTGGTTGTGTTTATGCAATCTGATCCTTGTTACACCACTTCCTATGCACAGGAATTGTACAGAGGGTGTCCGATTATTCATAAGGACATTTAGGTTACAGGGAGCCTTATTGTTCTTCAAATCACATCGTTTTGACCAAATAGTTTCTTGGTCCAGAAGTCAGTGCTCGTTACATTGAGGCCATGACCATGACTCATTGTGTAGCATACTTCCGTCTCTCGTTTTTGTAGGATTTAATTCTTCTAAATTTTACTGAGGCATTCTACAATTTTTTTTTAAATATAAAGAATAGAAAATATTCATACAGTCATAAAATTGTACAAAAGTAGAGACTGGATGGTTCCTTAAACTATCACGGTGCACTCATATTTTTTATTACCCGAACATCTACTTGTCAAATAACTTAATTCCTAAGTGACAAAATGATAGTTAACTTTGACATATGTGGGTACAAGTACACCCTACTTGCCTAAATTCCAAAAACTAATTTATTATGAATATTATTATTTTTTTAAACTGACTATTCTAGCTCCACAAGTGATGTTTCCTGAAGTAGAGAAGAACAAGTCCATCAAAGTAGGGCATCCCATTGTACTGCAGTGTGAACTCTCAGACCCCACTGCCCAGGTGTGCTGGTACAAAGATGGGACACAGCTCCACCCAGGGACTGGAGTAGAGATCCATTCAGATGGCACCACAAGGACTCTGACAGTCCCATCCACTGACTTTTCTTATGCTGGAATCTACAGTTGTAAGACACCAGATGCTGTCATCAAGTTTAATGTGGACATCACAGGTGATTTCCAGCTACTGTATGTCCACTTCTGAGCTTTTTAAAGTTTATCCACAGCTGGTTTATCCACAAAGTTTGTCCACAGTCACATAGCTGGTAGTGTAGTAATTAGAGCTGCTGCCTTTGTACCCAAAGGTTGCAGGTCTGAACCTCCACTGTGGCTGTAATGCCCTTGAGCAAGGTTCTTACCCTCCAGTAAAAATTACCGCACTGTACAAATGGATAAATAATTGTAGGTGGATTAACAGTGGAGGCTGCCTTGGAGAAATATGTGAGCTAAATGAGTAAATGTTATCCATGAACTATCATGGTCTTGGAAATTAATGATCTCTTAAACTAACAAGTTGGGGTTTAAGAGCAGACCATTTGCAAATGTGAAAGTGTTCCAGTTGCTATCATTGCAATTCCATTCAGTGAATTCCTCTTTTTATAAAGTGTACTTGCTGGTTAATCTGACTGCTGAATCATAAAACAAAACAAAATTTTAAGTTGCACTCTTTTCTTTCTTAAATAGTAATATTTTTTCTTTGAAACCCCATAGCTCCATCTGTGAAGTTCATAGAACTTCCAGAGGTAGATCAGCCCAAATCCTATGAGGCGAACAGCCCGATTGTACTGCAGTGTGAGGTATCAGACCCCTCTGCCAAAGTCTGCTGGTACAAGGATGGAATACAGGTTCACCCAAAGACTGGAGTAGATATTCAATCAGAAGGCAACATGAGGAAACTGATTATACTCTCAGCAAACTTCTCTGACTCTGGAGCATACAGCTGTAACACAATGGATGATGCCGTCCAGTTCTATGTGGACATCAAAGGTGATTCTTATACTCTTGACTTATCTGCTGTGTATTAAATTTTCAGATGCACTTTGGAAAAGAACTAATGAAGGTGGCTTGCTTTGTTCTGGTTAACTCAGTTACAGGGATGATATTTTCATCTGCTATTGCCATTCATTCAAACCTACTAAAATATCTAAAAATGTTAACATCAATCAAAAAGTAAACATATACCCTGGGAAATCTACTCCAGAATACTCTTTCTTTGTATCTGAACAGTGATTTAAAAAAATAAATAAATATGAAAGGAGCAGTTGGTAGTGTAGTGGGGTAGCTTAGTGGTTGAAGCTGGTGTGTGTGGCTTCAGAGGTTGCAGGTTTGAATCCTGCATGAAGCTATAGTACCCTTTAGCAAGGGATGTGCCATTAATCGCTCTATTGAAACTTCCCAGTTGTGTAAATGGATAAATAGTTGTTAGGCATTCTGGGAAAAAGGGTCAGCTAAATGAATAAATATGATCACAAAGAAAAAATAAAGACAGTAACTCATCACTATTTGTTGCTAAAGGAAGGGAAACTAGATAATCGTCTCTATAAATTAAGCAAACATTTTAAATTTTTTGTGTGCGTGCGTCATTTTGCCAATTAAATATAAAGCTGACATAAAAGAGTGGGTGAAAAATTAAAATAGCATGATATAATTAAGTTGCCATATATTATTAGAATGATTTTGACCTTCTTTCCTTAACTTAAGGCAGAAAGCAAAAGTAATTCTGTCACTCATGTGACGGTCAGAGAATAGTAGATGAGCAAATAGGTTGAGGAAAAGTGAGAGGATCAGTTATTTATGTGGAGAAGTGCTGAGAGAACAGCTATGGGAGCTCTGTCCTAGCACCACAAACAGAAAGTAAGAATTAAAATAATGCGGAAAGAATAAAACCAACAAACATGTAAAGAAAAAACTGCTAAGTTTTGTTTTTTCCACTGATGCTTATTAGTCAATGCAAAGTTAAACATAAGAAATCAAAACATTTGCTAATAGATAGATACATCAATTATTAATTGATGTTTTGGTGGGCAGACCAAAAGCAAATGTACTGTTTCTACCTCTACGCTGATCCAAAATACCCCATATTCAAAAGAGAAGAGGTCCAAAATAACGTAGATGGACTCCAGCTCGTATCTTCTAAACATACTAGATATTTGTTTAGAAAGTTGGCCTAGATATTAATATAACTGTTTTTTTTCTTTTATTACAAACTTGATAATCTCCTGTGTGTTTCACTGTTAACTGTTTATTTGTCCTTGAAGTGTACAGTATGTTGCTTTGTGAATTTTCTTCCTTTAGATCCTGTTTTATGTTTCTTTATCGTGTGTTTCAGCAGTCAGTGTCCTTAACATGCTGATGTTTTATGTCAGTCTTCTAATACTCCAAAACCAACCTTGTAAGACTGACAGACTACCATTAGCATTTCCCTGATGATATCATCCCTGGTTACAGTAGCTTTAGCTGTTAAATACAACAGATTTCTTTTTTTTACTAAAGATGTCACAGCATCTTGAATTTTTATCTTAAATGGAAATCTTCCGTTCACACAGTATTATCTTGGTAAAAGACTTTTTTTTAATATATATATATAAAAACTCCACCAGCTCCAACCAGCTCAGAACCAACTTCATCAACTCCACCAACTCCATCATCTCCACCAACTCAACCAGCTCCACCAACTCCACCAGCTCCACCAACTCCACCAGCCCCATCAACTCCACCAACTCCACCAACTCCACCAACGCTATCAACTCCACAATTGGGGTACTCTTCAATTCCTGAAGCAGAGAATATGAAGACAACTGAAGAAGAAAGCCCCAGTATACTGAGCTGTGAGATTTCAGATCCCATTGCCCAGGTTTGCTGGTACAAGGCTGAAGAAAAACAACTGTCTCCAGAAGCTGGAAGCACAGAAATTCAGTCTGATGACAGCACAAGGGCACTGATTGTCCCTTCAGAGGAGTTATATCACGAAGAAATAAAAATCAACAGAGCTAAAGAAGATGTTATAGAAATTAAAACAGATGAAAAAGGTGATTTTCAGCTACTGTATATTTACTTTTGCTGTATTCCACATTAACCCAGCTTTTGCAGTGCAAGCTTTTCTGTCCTTTTCTGACCAGCCTTTGGAAATCTGACATTCAGTGGTTGTTCCATGGTGTCAGTGACTTGTCTGTAAATATTAACTATAACACAGCTGCAAACCTATCTGCTCTGCTGTTTACCAGTTTTTCCTTCACTAAATCCCTGTATTCGCTCGATAACAATAATAATTTCTCTTTGTGCAATTTAAAACCCCTTAGCCCCACCAGTGAGGTTCATAGAACTTCCAGAAGGAGAGAAGAACAAGACTATTGAAGCTGGAAACCCCATTGTCCTGCAGTGTCAGATCTCAGACCCCAGTGGCCAGGTCTGCTGGTACAAGGATGGAATGGAAATCTCCCCACAGAGCGGAGCAAATGTACAAACCGAAGGGACTATGAGGAGACTGGTCATCCATTCAGCAGAGCTCTCTCATGGTGGGGTTTACAGCTGTGTCACTTCCGATGATGTCATGACAATCAAGGTGGATGTTCAAGGTGATTTAGCAACAGATCCATTGCGAGTAACAGAATATATGATAATGCTATATAAAATGCTTGACAGACATCTGATCTTTGTGAATTTGTTCCAAATTTGCCAAGAACCCAAAATGTTTATAAAAATACACTCTTACAGTATATAATGGGGTCCGAAACAAAAAAAATACTATGAAAATGTATTCACTATGTACCCTTTTCATATAATGGGCTCATTATTCAGTATTACAGCTTTTTTTGCCTGTGATCTGGTCTTTTTACTTCCATAATGGGTGGTAAAAGACTAGATATGCTAGTTGCATCTGCTGCATTTTCACTCAGTTGAGGGTTTTTGAAAAGAACAATGCAACCTGGGTGTAATGCGGTTGCTGTGTAGTTCTCAGGCTACCTTGCACAGCTGTACAATACAGTCCAGTGAAGGAATCAATTGGAAATAGTATGGGAAATAAGAATGATTAGTCAAAGAAGGATGCCTGTCTATACTGTGTTATTTTAACTAGTGTTTTTTAAAGAAAACAAGTCACTCCATTTGCAGTTCAGTTGCTATCCGGCTGTCAAACAAACTACAGTCAGAAGAGCTCAGTAAAAACAAAAATAAAATCAAAATCAATATGAGAAGAGCTTTCCTCAAAACAAACAAAGATATAAATAAGATAAATATTATAAAACATGTTGGTTACTGTTATGAATTAAAATCCCTTTGTTTTGGTATTTTAAATAGGTGACATGTTTTTTCTTCTAAGATTTTTTCTATTACAAATAATGGTAGTGCAACTGTGACACAACAGTTCTTCGCCTCATAAATATATCTAATGCTCCATTGTGAGCAATGGGTATAATTATTTGTTGTGTTTTATAAAGTTTGCAAATCTTCTGTAAATTTTGTTTTTTTAAGTTTACTCTTTGGCTTTTTTACGCAAACAAAATGTTGACTAACTAGAAAAATACAGGAATGAACAGAATATACGATAAAATTTCATCCACAGAATATAAAATCAGTTTTAAAATACAAAATACTTTAAAGGAACGCTGCATGGCTGTTCTCATATTTCACATTTTTTTAAAATTATTTTTCTAAATAATCCTTTTTTAGTTCCACCCGTAAAGTTCTCTGCTATTCCTGAAGCAGAAAAGCACAAGATCATTGAAGCAGGAGGCCTCATTTTACTGCAGTGTGAGATATCAGACCCTACAGGCCAAGTGTTCTGGTACAAGGATGGAAAGCAGATCCACCCAAAAAGTGGACATGAGATTCAATCAGAGGGAGCTATGAGGAGGCTGATGATCCACTCAGCACATCTGTCACACTCTGGAACGTACGCCTGTGAAACTAAGGACGATGTTATAGCATTCAAAGTGGATGTTGAAGGTGATTTTGCCTTTGTTTCTTGCACAAAACCACTAACAAATGCAAGACATCCTATGTCAGTGCATTAGTTACAGTCTAAGCAACATGTACAAGTAAAAACTGCAATGTTAAAAATTAAGGTTTTCTATATGCTATTTTTTTAAATAAATTCTTGTAACATTTCCAGTAATACTTACATTTGCAGCAAAATGAATATACGATTATCATTTATCTAAGTTTATTAATACTCTTGGTTCACTTGTTCTTAGTTTATATCATAAGTATTAAAATCATCTTTTCTTCTTAATAAAGCAAGGCAAGTGTGGAAATGTTAGGAAGTCTAGGAGACATTAAAATGTATGAACTGTGATTTTTTTTTTCCTACAAACCACAGCTTGTTTGTGGTTTGCTTGTGTGAGTGTTTGTTACTCAGATATGATTTAAAGATCTCTTTGAAAGTCTCTAACCCTGCTTCCAAATTACTGTGCATATTTAGATGGGCTTACTATTCTTACAATAATCATTGTCTCTTGAAAAATATGACATTTACCTGGTTCTAAAGTGCACAGAACTGACGCCGTTGAAGCATTGATGATACCAATATTACAGTCATTAAATATATTTCTTTAAACAAATCAAAACATCCGTAGCTCCACCAGTGAGGTTCTCTGCTGTTCCTGAAGTAGAGAAGATCAAGGCGTTTGAACAAGGCTGCCCCATTGTACTACAGTGTGAGATCTCAGACCCCAGTGCCCAGGTCAGCTGGTACAAGGACGGGATCCTGCTCGACCTGAAAGCCGGAATAGATATCAAATCAGAGGGCACCTCGAGGACTCTGGTTATCCAGTCAGCTGACTTTTCCCGCTCTGGGGTTTACATTTGTAAAACCGCTGATGATATCAGTGAATTTTATGTGGATGTTAAAGGTGACATGATATGCTTCTTGTAGCCTTTTTGTGTTGATTTCTTGGACAGTTAACTAACAAATCCATGACACAACCTAATCATCACCAGTCAACAGTTTCATCACTGTTGCTAGATGAAACAATGTTTGTTGAACTGAAATATCAGGGTGTAGTTTTCATAGAACTTAACCATTTCATCTAATATATAATTGCAAAGTGTGTCTTGTTTCTTGTAGCTGTTACACATGTGCCATCCTTCCTACCCCTTCAGTCAATTTCAGTTCATTCACAAGACCTCCCGAATGTTTTCACCTAATCAAATTTTTTTTTATTGGTTTTCAGGCCTAATTGCACTCCAACTGCACAGCTTTTATTAACTGATTTCTTTGCTTTGACAGTTTAGAAATTTCCCTGCAGAAAATTCCAGGCAAATGTCTTCATTACCAAAATGCTTAACTGTCAATGCATGCAGAATGTGCAAAGTCATCTTCTTAATTGTTAACATATAAAGTGAATACCACCAAGTAATTGCTTTACTCTGTCATTTCCTGCAGAACCTCCAGTAACTTTTGTGGAAATCCCCGAAGAGAGTCGTCACAGAAGTGTTGTAGAGCTTGACCCTCTTGTTCTACAGTGTGAGGTGTCAAGACCTGATGGCACTACGCAGTGGTACAAGGATGGCGTTGAAATCCAACCTACCGACAACATTACCATGCAGGCTAACGGTGTCGTGAGACGTTTTATTATTCGATCAACTCAGCTTTCAGACAGTGGGACATACACATGTCGAGCAGGAGACAGCACGCTTCTTTTCAAAGTTGTCATACGAGGTATAGTCCAACATACATTTTATAGAAATCGGTTGACTAAAGTGTCAAAGGTTGTGGAGATGAAGAGTAGACAAAATGACTTTGCTTTTCGTTTGTTTTATTCAACGTGTCTCATTTTGCAGAGCCTCCAGTGTTGATCATCTATCCCAAGGAAGACGTGCACCTCGATCGGCATGTCTCTGAGGAGATAGTGCTGAGCTGTGAGCTCTCACGCCCAAATGCTACCGTACACTGGTATAAGGATGGCCAGAAGCTACAGGAAAGTGAGAACATCAAACTGAAATCTGAGGGCCCTTACAGGAGGCTCAAGATTCTGCGTGGTGCTATAGAGGATTCCGGAGAATATGTGTGCGATACAGCAGATGACTCCATCTTCTTCCAGTTGAACATAACAGGTAGGTACCAGAGTCAAAACACATATGTCATGTACAGGGCAGGAGATTCGTTGTCTGTCAGAATACTATTAATTTTTTTTCATTGCAATTTGTTATGCAAATTTTTTACAGCTCTTGATGATTTTTCTTCCTTGGTAAAATAAATAAATAAATAAATATTCTGCCTTTTGACTCCACTGAAAGGAAAGTGACTGTTCTTTTTTTGCCTTTTTCAGAAGCTCCTGTCCGCATCGTGTCCCCTAGCCAGTCCCAAATGGAGCTGTGTCAACAAACGTCAGAGCGAATGGTGTTGAGTTGTGAGCTCTCCAGAGCCAATGCAGCCGTACGTTGGTATCGTGATGGGCTTGAGGTGGAAGAGAATGACAATCTTATCTTGGAAGTTGACGGGATCTATAGGAGACTCATCATCCCAGAAACCACTGTGCAAGACTCAGCTGAATATGTGTGTGACACAGTTGATGACTCAGTGACATTCTTTGTGAATATTGCAGGTACTTCATCCAAACAACCTTGAACTTCACATCTATGTGCCACTACTGCGTCTTTGTTTTTCAGTGGTGAAACATTTCTAATTATTTCCTCAGCTGCAGTGTATTGTTTTTACAACTGAATGTAGCAGTGATAAAAGTGTCTTATAGAAGAAAATGCAAATTAACTCACAATAGGAAGAAACTGTATGTGGAAATCATGAGATAGTTTTCAAAACAAAGTGTGGTTTCTGCAGAACTAAAGCATTCCACATGACTAATATACTACATACCTATACCTCTAATATGTAGAACCACCGGTGAGGTTTGTGCGTCCTAGAAAGATGGCGAGCACAGTGGAAAGATTTGTTGGCAATCCTGTAGTTCTTGAGTGTGAAGTTTCCCGACCAAATGCACAAGTGAGCTGGAGGAAAGGAGGAGAGGAGATTGAAGAGAGCAAAAACATCACCATTGTTGAGGATGGCATTTTCCGCCAACTAACCATTCACTCCTCCACACTCGCGGATACAGGACAATATATTTGTGATGCCAAGGATGATGTAATGGACTTCCAAGTCAAAATCAAAGGTAAGCAATTATACAACATGTTCATGGATTTTTCTTTCTGGAGCAGTTTCTTCCTTCACATTTTTCTTCCTACAGAGAAACCAGTAAAAATCCTAAGAACAGGAGATATGAAGACAGAGCATCATTGTCTGGTGTCTGATAACATTGAGTTGGAATGTGAGCTTTCAACTGCCAATGGTATTGCCAAGTGGTACAAAGATGGTGTGAAAATTGTGGAAAACGAGCATTTCTGCTTTGAAGATGAAGGAGTTTTCCGTTCCTTAGTCATTCTGAATGCTGAGCTCTCAGATACTGGAGAGTACCTGTGTGATGTCCAAGATGACAGCATTGTGTTCCATGTCACTGTACAAGGTATGGCATGCACTACATGTTGCCATTACTCAAAACTTTTCTTCAAATGGTGGAAAACAAATCGACTTGAAAAATAAGGTGACTCTTATTCTTCAGAACCTCCAGTCTTCATTTTGGGGAACTCGGAGAGTCCAGAGCACCACAGCCTGTTAACAGGAGATGATCTCATCTTGGAGTGTGATGTCTCTCGTGCTAGTGCTCCAGTAAGCTGGTACCACAATGGGAGCCTCTTGAGTTCTGATTCTCGTACGCATATTGAGAGCCATGGAACAGTTAGGAAGCTTGTCCTTTCAAGACTCGAGCCTTCAGACTCAGGGGAATATACATGTGATGCCATTGATGACAAAATGATCACCATTGTGAAGGTTCAAGGTAAACTGGAACCTGCAAAAGGGGCCATAAGAACATTCAAAATTTTTATTGAATAAACACATATGAGAAATATAAATTATAAATTGTTTCATTTGATTTTTTTCTCTCTAGAACTACCTGTCAAGTTCCTGGACAAAGCTAAGTTTAATACTGTTAGTGCGTATGAAAATGAGAGTGTGACGCTCTCTGCCATGGCATCCCGGGAGAACGCAAAAGTGCAGTGGCGCAAAGACTCAGAACACGTCCAGGGCGGACGTTTCCACACCAGCATAGAGGGGAAGACTTACCTCCTCACCATTAAACCTTTGAAGAGGTCAGACAGCGGCAAGTACACTTGTGATGCCGGCACTGACCAAATGCACTTTGAGCTTGTAGTCAAAGGTAAGGGCACCACTAAGAAAAGTCATTTTACTTCCCATGTCCTGTTTTTCATAGATTCATGCATCACGTCAGGGACACATACAGTGCTCTGTAAATGCTCAATACATTTGTACATTTTTAAACATTCTGTTGTCTTACAAATATCATTTGTGTATTAAAAATTCTCTGTGGCTTGAAAGTACATGAACTCTATAAAGATGGTGGTTATTCTTGTACAAAATAGAACATATAAAATCTAAATCTTTAACTGATAAAATGAATAAATGATTGTGATTTTCACACTTCACTCTATTTACCTACTTGGTTTAATCAATGCATCTTGGGGTTCACTTATTTTTGCACCACCACCACTTCCATTTTTCTACTATACACAATTTTCTCTAAAGCAACATATGGAACTGGCCATTACACACCTGTTATATCACAGAAGAAACACTGATTCTCAGGTAAATGACCATTCGCATCAAGCAGTGTTGTGGATTCATTAATTTACAAGATTATTGTGCTCATCTACAGAGTAAAATGCAGTGAAATGAACTGATTGAAAGCCCAGGGACAGTGGGCTACAGTAAACACAACAGTTTCAAAATAATCATAAAACAATACTTAATATTTAGTTAAATTCCTGACGTGATACATTTTCTCATATCACCCATTGATAATTACACTCATGTTTATGTTCATCAGAGCCAAGAATTAAATTTGTGAGGCCACTGAAAGATGCAGTAGCTCACAAAGATGGCGTTATCGCTCTGCAATGTGAACTGAACCGGGCCGAAGGAGACGTTCTATGGCGGAAAGACGGCCGAGAGATCACCCACAGTCGACGGCGTGCCATCAGGGCAGTTGGCCGGGAGCGGACACTCACCATCCAACAGATAACTGTGCAAGATGCTGGGGAGTACGTCTGCGAGTCCAAAGATGACAGAACATGTGCCAGAATCAAAGTGGAAAGTATGTCCTCAACAGAATATAAATAACATAAAACGGTACTAAACTCTTGTTGTCTTGAGTTGTCTTGACCGACCAGACTATCGGGCGTCGAATCGACTCCGCTGGTCACAGCACGCTTCCCATTCCTCTCTGGATCGCGCCTTCCTCATCCACGTAGCTCCAAACGTTTTTCTTATGTCGTCAATCCATCGTTTTGGAGGCCTTCCGAGTGGCCTTTTCCGCTCACGCGGATACCACTCGACAATTGCGCGAGTCCACCGATTGTCGGTGAACCGAGCAACGTGTCCGGCCCATCTCAACTTTTGCTTCTCGTACTCGTTGATGACGTCCCTCACGCCGGATTTCTCTCTGATCGTCTCACTCCGGATATGTTCTCTTAGTGATATTCCCAGCATAGATCTCTCCATCGCCCTTTGAGCAGTTACCAACCTTTGCTCTTCTCTCTTCGTGGTGGCCCAAGTTTCACTGCCGTATAACATTGCAGGTAAAACTGTGCCATTGAAGAGGTTCGCGCGGGTGGTCTTATCCAACTTTCCTTTGAGCACATCCTTGATGGAGTTGAACGCTTTCCATCCGGCCCTTATTCTCCGCGAGATTTCCTTCTCCATGTCTCGACGCATATTTACTTCTTGTCCAAGGTAGACGTATTCCTCCACCTCCTCTATTTCATCGCCTTGAACCACTATTCGGCCCCTTGTTGCGTAATCTGACCGCATGAACTTGGTCTTCATGCGGTTCATTTTGAGGCCTACTCTCGAGCTTCTGATGTCTAGCTCGGTTAGCATGGTCTGAAGTAGATCTGTGGTTTCGGCGACGAGGACGATATCGTCAGCGAAACGGAGGTGGGTCAGTAGCTCGCCGTTGATGTTTACGCCGCCCTTCCAGTCGATGTCTCTGAAGATCTGCTCGAGACATGTGGTGAAGAGCTTCGGAGAGATGGTGTCTCCTTGTTTGACGCCCTTCTTGACTGGTATTCTGATTGGCGACGACAGCAGAGCGATGTCGGTGGTACATCCGGAATTCGCCTCCCGTAGGAGTTCAATGTATTGTGCCTCGACTCCTTGCATCTCCAACGACTTTAGCACTGCGTTGATCTCAACGCTGTCGAAGGCCTTCTCGTAGTCCACGAACGCGACGCATAGTGGCAGCCTGTACTCTTTCGCTCTCTCCAGCAATTGGGTCAGAGTGAAGATGTGATCCATCGTGCTGTAAGTTCTTCGGAAGCCTGCTTGTTCCCTTGGTTGTTGTCCATCCAAGTGTTCTGATAATCGTGTTAGGATTATCTTCGTGAACAGCTTGTAGATGTGGGACAAGAGGCATATGGGACGATAGTTCTTCAGGTCTTCTCTATCTCCCTTCTTATACAGCAGGATGGTTCTCGACTCTTTCCACTGCGATGGTATCTTGCACGTGTTCAGATAGTGACTGAACCGTTCGGCGAGGATTTTCCAGAACTGTTCTCCGCCCAACTTCAACATTTCAGATGTTATGCCATCTTTCCCCGGTGCTTTTTCCCTCTTCATCAAATTGACGGCCCTTTCAACCTCACTTACGAGAATGGGGGGCACATTCTCCTTCCTTTGAAGTGACGGTGGTGGTTCAATCTTCACAGCAGATTTGAAAAGCTTAGTGTAAAAGTCTTTACAGATCTTTACCACCTCGCCTCTTTCATCGGCTGTAGCACCATCCGAGTTCTCCAGCTTCGTCACTTCCGATTTATAGAGTGCCATCCCCCTTTCACATTTCTTGAGGCTCTTCCTTTCCTCGGCGGCCTTCAGGAGCTTTTCCATCCGGTATTTTTCGAAGTCTCTCTTCAGCTGCAGTCGTATCACCCTGCTGAGAATGGAATATTCAAGGTGATCTTCCGCAGTCCTCTTCATGTTCTTTCTCTTCTCGAGAAGTTTTTTGGTTTCTTCCGAGATTCTTCCCTTCTGCTCCCTTGGGCCCGCCTCCTTTGCCTCCCTCAAGCATTCCTTCAGTTTCTCGATCAGTGAGTCATAATCATCGTCAATTCCGTCAATTCGGCACCAGGATTTCCTCTCCATCGCTTCCTGCAGTCGCTTTCCATCGTAGACCTTCACACGTTCTTCCCTCGACGTCAGATGCAGTGTCTTCTTCTCCTTTGTCCTGTCGATGACGATCTTGGCCCTGAGCAGGCGGTGATCGCTGCCGGTGTTGCATGGCGTTACGACAGAGACGTCTTGCAGAATGCGCCGCTTGTCGACCAGGATGTAGTCGATCTCATTGCGATGTGCAGCGTTAGGGGCTATCCAGGTCCATCTTTTCTCGCTGTTCTTCTTGAACAGGCTGTTCCCGATGTAGATTTTTCTCGCCTCTGCCATAGTGACCAAACGTTCCCCTCTTTCATTTCTTTCTCCAGTTCCAAACTTTCCAACATACCTTTCACCTTGCCTCCCTTTTCCGACCTTTGCATTGAAGTCTCCCATCACGACGGTGTAAGTGGATTTCCGAGCTAGCATCATGTCTAGCTGGCGATAGAACTCTTCCACTTCATCGTCGTCGCTGGCACTGGTGGGAGCGTAGGTCTGGATGATCTTAAGGGTGGCCTTTCCCGAGAGGTTCACGTTGAGCACTCCGATACGCGATGACACAAAATGGCATGAGGCGATCTTCGTAGTCCATTCTTTGCTTATGATGAACCCGACACCCCCAACTGATCTGCTGCCATCCGCTTTTCCTAGTCTTACAGCGCATCCATCTTCCCACCTCGCACTCATCTCCTTCTTCTGCCGAGTCTCGAAAAGACCCAACACGTCGCATCTGATCTTCATCTTCTCCTCCATCAGGTGGTTCAATCCGTTCCCCCTTGCCAAAGACCTGCAGTTGTAGGTGCAAATGGCAAGGTTAGTCCTGTTCCGCGGCGGCTTCTTGGAACCTGAGATTCTTAGCGGCCTCTCGTCGCTCGGATGGCGTACCGCCGCCGTGGCACGGTCCGATTGACGTGCAGGGTACTGAGGCCCATTTCTTCGTGCTGTTTTAGCCAGAAGATGACGCCACCCCACTGGCTAGGCGGGCAGGCCATTGCACCTCTTCAGTTTAGCTAGCTTCCAGCCTCTACAGGATGGACCATACGCCCGCTTCTGCTAAGGCGATCCACCTGCATGACCGATAGTCCGGTACCAATGCGGCATGGTTGAACCTGCCAGGATATACAGAGTATATCCAACCGCCATAGCTACCAGACAGCCATTGCCACTGTTGCGCCACTTTGAGGCACTGAAGCCGGGTTTGCAACAGTAAACTCTTGTAGTCAGTCCTAAATTAAATCTTGTTTTAGATAACTTCTCTTTGCAATGTATTAAAAATACCAAGGTTTAACTTTAAGACATGTCACTGGATTGCTGTCCAAATTGTTTTAAGGCACGATTTTTTTCCTTTTCCCTCCCAGCACCTCGAATTGTGGAATTCATTGCAGAGTTACACAGCACCACTGTGCTAGAAGGGGAGGACGCAACATTTAAGTGTGTTGTCTCTCCTGAGGACGCACAGCTGGTGTGGCACAGAGATGGGCAGCCTGTCGTTCCGGGCGAGAGGGTCACCGTGTCCAGCAGCGGGCTGTGCCACATTCTACATATCCTCCGCTGCCAGCTCTCCGACAGCTGCAAGATCACAGCGGTGGCCGAAGGGATTGTGTCTAAAGCCAGCCTTCATGTCCAAGGTGAGAGGGCATAAGAGGTTCAAAGCGGTGTCCAAAATATCAGTTTTCATTTAAACTGGCTCCTCAAGTTAAGAACATTCTAGTTACAAACTTTTGTAGATACAAACTTTTTTTCCTCATTTCCCATTTACTGTTTGATTTTTAAATATTTATTTTTTAATTCACATATATTTTCTAAAATGTTAGTGTTCGATTGCCGAGCCAATGGATGACGGTAAAGCGCACCAAAATAGCGTACGAAAGCGGGGGGTGCCGCTACTTTAGCTTGGAGACCAAGGTGGAGACAACAAAGAATGCGGAAAGTAGAGAGTGACATCTTCCACTGATTTAGAGGTCAAAGTGACTTTGAAGTTAAAAACGAAATGAGTTCTGAACAATTAGAGGTTTTTGATCAAAGGGATTTAACTGCATACCTTTTGTGCAAAGTGAAATGTCACCGAATTGTATTGGAACGTAGTTAATCATATATGAAAGTTTATAAAGTTCTGTGCAGCATGAACAATATTTAATGTTTCAGTTCATTGGTTGACTTGGAGAACTTAGTGAAATTCATTCAAAAAAACCATGCTTTGTTTATCGTCATAAACACGTGTCGACATCAGCCTCAACGCGATGCCTACGTTCGTAAACCTTGCAAACAGGCAGGTTACCGGAACAAACTGATATTGCTGTAAACAAAACACATTTTTTGCTCAGAGGCACAGGTGCTCTTCACAAAGAAAATGCACTCTGTGGCATTTGAAGAATATGGGGAGGCCACGCTGGAGGTGGAGGTGAGCCGGGAATCTGGGGAGGTGCGGTGGATGAGACAAGGCGTGGTCATCAAACCGGGGGCCAAGTTCACCCTCGGACAGAGCGGCAGGAAACGCACCCTCGCCATCCACAAGCTGGCCCTTTCCGACCAGGGGAGCTATCGTTGCGAGACTCTGCACGACTACACGCAGGCCATCGTCCGTGTGGAGCGTGAGTTCACACACCGCCGCAGCTGCCGCTCCGCCCTCCTCTTTCGCTTGTTTCGGGGAATCCCTGGGATGCAGCCGGACTCTGCCGCTTGTCGTCGTCGATTCTGAAACAAACTTGATTAAAAATAAGCGAGAGTAATTTGAGAGCGGGCTCAGAGTGACACTTGCACAGAGGCCCTGACAGCTCGCAACAGGTGACTGATAGATGACCCACAGCATCCCAGGGAGTGGATTTCTGTATTGACACAGCATTACAAGCCCGGGATAATTTAATTAAGCATGCCAAATGGAACCCATGTCAAGATGAAGATTTTGGGAAATCCGTTCAAACTAATAATAACAGTTAATTGCAGTTACGCTAATTTATACAGCTTATACAATTATGTGTTATGTATGTTAAGTTTATATACGGAAACACTCTTACGTACTTGTATTATGTAAATTTTATATATACAAATTATAAAGAGTCTTTTGCACTTGTGCAGTCAATTTTGCCAGTATATATTTTTGGCAGTATAATTATACATTTCACAGCTTATGTGTAGCATTCAAAAGGCAAGTAAAAGTTGTTGTTACTGACACCATATGTGAATCTGGATCTGTTTTCATTACAGCTAAATTTATGTGCAGGCCTTCAAAGTCCTGGGGGGTGTCACCAAGTATTAAAAATAAACCGGCTTGTTCCATTGGGAATGACTGTCTGTGCGAGAATAAATTAAATAATAAAAGAAAAAAAAAAAAAACACCTCGAAAATAGACAAACTATAGTGTAATGGTGGTACTAAATTGACACTATATATATACTGTATACAGGAGATGTTAACCGGGTGTTCGGATCACATCTACAATGTGTCAATTGAGATAAACAGTATTTACAGTAATTTACATTGTCTCCGTGCAGCCAGGAAAATCACTATTAAGAAAGGACCGAGCCATGTGGAAACATTTGAGCGCGAGACAGCCTCCTTCGAAGTGGAAGTGTCCCACCCTAACGTGGACGGGGTGTGGCAGAAGGACGGGCTTCGGCTCAAACCCAGCAACTACTGCCGCATGAGTGCTAAGGGGTGCAAGCATAGTCTGACCCTTTCGAACCTCAGCCTGAAAGACACGAGCACCATCACCTTCTCTGCCGGCACTGTTGGAACATCGGCCAGACTCATAGTGAAAGGTAAGTAATGGTAAGCAATGCAGTTCGTGGAACAGCTGCAGAGAGAACAGTGACAGCACTACTGCTAAAGCAGCTGTGCCCATGTTTTTTTTTTTTCTTTTTTTCTACCACACATAAGAATGCGCCAAATGCAAAGCCACATTTCTTATATTTCTCTCATTTTTGCAAAATTAAAAATAATAATAATAAAAAAAATCTTACAAAGGACCTGTAAAACAGCCAAAATGTATGTCAGTCCTCAAACCAACTTTTAAGCTGTTAAAATAAAGGAAGCACTTTATCTACAGATTTTTGGAGCATAGCAACAGATTACGTTACTCGGTTTGTTTGGTACCAGATATTTTCATGTAGATTCAATCCCTTGGATTTGGTTTACAAAACAGACGACCCGTCAACAAAAGCACACGTAAAATGTGTGGACCACCGTTGGCACCGCTCTTTGTTTCCACAGCCATCCCAACAAAAGCAGACTGAACCGTGATGCAAGCCTTTTGGCAGATTGAATTTCCAGAAGCAATTGGCAGGACAATTGCAATGAAGTGACAGCCTATTAATCCCACTAGGGTTCAGGTTACTGAAGTATAAAAAACATGAGTTCCATCCATCACGTAATCAATTTTGGGCTGTCGTGACTTTTCAAATATTCACTTACGTCAGCTTACCGTGTGATGCCATGAGTGGTGAGCTGGGGAAGGTTTTACAGGAAACTCAAGACTAGGAAATGTGAGGCAAGGCCATTCTACTCAGTTGACAGTTATAGATGGGTGGATAATGTCCACTCTTTCTCCTTAGTGTGACCTGTCATGGAAACAGTAATTACCCCATATGCAGGGAAACCATCATATGAACCATAATTTATGTGACTGAATATTGCAGTTGAATTGTATTAGGCTTAAATCAGTTAAATTGGTATGTAATTATCAATTACTCTTACTATTAATTAATTGAAGGGGGTGCGGTGGCGCAGTGGGTTGGACCTCGTCCTGCTCTACGGTGGGTCTAGGGTTCGAGTCCTGCTTAGGGTGCCTTGCAACGGACTGGCGTCCCGTCCTGGGTGTGTCCCCTTCCCCCTCCGGCCTTACGCCCTGTGTTGCCGGGTAGGCTCCGGTTCCCCGCGACCCCGTATGGGACAAGCGGTTCTGAAAATATGTGTGTGTGTGTGTATTAATTAATTGCTATATGGAACCATTTATCAGAAGGTAGGGTGGCAGCATTTCTGAGAGGGGTAGGATGCTCTGAAATCAGGATACACCCTAGAGGGGATGTCAGTCCATCAGAAGTTAGCCACACACAAACACATACATTCATACAGTATGGATAATTTACAGTCAGCAATAAACTTGAAAAACACATCTTTGGACTGTGCGAGGAAATCCCTGCTAATATGTGGAGGACATGGAAACTAAACAGACAATGAACAGGGATCAAACCTGCACCAACTTGGGCTGTGAGGCTCTACTTGCCACCCCTAGATACTACATTTATTCAATTAGTGGACACTTTTCTCTAAAGTGAGTTATGTTAAGCTATCGACAATACAGCTGGGTAACTTTATTGGAGCAGCTAAGTACTCTGTTCAAAGATACTACAGCTGGGTTTCAAAACTGCAACATTCAGGTACAAAGGCAACAGTTTTGATCACCACACTACCAGCTGCCCATATATAGATGCCTTTCTTTTTTATGTCTCATTGGTTGCAAAATTTCCATATATATCATGGTATATCAATTTGCCTTTTACCATGTGGTGTAAAAATCCCAGTGACATACCTTTTCGTTGTCCTGGCTTGTGTTTTTAGAACCTCCAGTGACAGTCCTGAAAAAGACGGAAGATCTGAGCATCCCAGAAGGTGCAACAGCCTCTATTGAATGTGAACTTTCAAGACAGAATGTGGAAGTAAACTGGCTGAAGGTAAGAGAAGACCAACAGTTGTAAAAACTTTGCATCTTGGAATACGTCCAACATATAAATAAATGTAATTATTACTGTCAACACGCTTTTAGCTCATATTCTCATAACATTATATTGTGTCACAATCACCCATCCTCCTTTTTTTTCAAATGGTTAACAAGCTTCCAGTATAAATAAATGTTTAATGGAGACCATTAATGCAACTAGTGAAAGTTCTTAACAGAGATAAACATTTTCATTTTTTACAAAGACACACTTTACACTTAGTTTACAAAGGACAGCATAAAATCTACTTTTAACTAACATAAATATATGTTTTCTTTAAACTAAAAGAATGGGACTGCAGTGAAGCCAGACAAAAAGCATCGCATATATTCAATGGGCAGAAAGCGTTTCCTTCAGATCTTGAAGTGTGACACCAGTGATTCTGGAATCTACACATGTGATGCTGGAGAAACGAATGCGTCCTGCTCCCTGGACGTGTATGGTATGATTTACACATTCTCAAATGTCAAACGAGAATCAGTAAATCCCATTGTTCTGGGCGAATACATAAACACAAGGTACTTTAATTCTCTCAACAGGATAGCATGTTTTTCAGTTAGTTTTTATTTCTCTAGTGAAGTACTGCCCCCTGTAGGATGCCACACAATTAAATTTGATGGAGAAAAAGACCAATGCGAAGGTGAACGTTGAAGTTGCCCCAGGGAATACCTCTGTGTCAGTAACACAGCCTCCTCTCACCCCAGAGCGAGATGTAGAGATACTACACGGTCTTGAGGACCTTGACATACAGGAGGATCAGAACGCTGTGTTCATGTGCGAGGTGTCCTTAGAAAGCGTGCCTGCAGAGTGGTTCAGAAACGGAGCGAAGATCCGACAAACCAGCACTATTAAGATACGCCAGGAAGGTCAGCCCAAAAGGAGCCTATGTAAAAATTTTATTTTCAGTGCTGATCGAAAGTATGTGAACCCCGTGCATCCTTTTGTTTTACCACAAAATGGTTATTTAATAAGAAGCAATCTTTTTCATAGTAGGTGTCTAACGACCAATTCCATATGTTGCTTTAGATAAAATTCTGTGTATAGTAGAAACATGGAGAGTTATACAAGAATGACAATCCTTATAGCGTTCACATTCTTTCAAGCAGCACTATATACCTAGACATTTATAGATGTGCTATATTGTTACAATGTATACATTTGTATGATTCATTTTACTTTCATTACATTCCTACTACCAATCTGTGTCACAGAAATGCTGCTGACTTCACTTACTTTATTTTAGGGACCAAGCACTTTCTTCTGATGTGCAACGTCAAGGCAGAGGACTCTGGGGAAATCAAGTTTGTTGCTAAACAAGCAGAATCCATAGCCTACTTAGATGTGGAAGGTATGATTTCTGCCAGTGTATTGCCAATAAAGTTATTGTTAACAGATAAGTAACACCCCCACCTGGCACTTTCTCTTCTGCAGCTGTTCCTGTGACAATTGTAAACCCTCTCCAGGATAAGACTGTTCTAGAGAACAGCCGCGTGGTCCTGGAGTGCACGGTTTCCAACCCCAGAAGCAGCATCCGCTGGTACCACGGAAGTGATGTGGTGCTGCCATCGGAGCATTTTGAGATCTGTAGCGAGGGTTGTTACCGAAAGCTTGTCATCCAGCAGGTGTCCCTGGAAGATGACGGCATTTATAGTGTGCAAGTTGGGGAGCATACATCATCAGCCAGGCTGACCGTGGAAGGTGAGGAGAAAAAGCACGATTACAAGTGGCTGTGTACATGTTAAAGCACTGTTTGTGTACACTGCTTAGGGTACATACACTACATATATTGACAGGCATTTTTACCTGTTAAGCACTGGTTTATGCATTTATTTTCATTAATATTCTCAGTATTCAGAAAAACAAAGCAATAGCAAAGAAATTCTACCACCTAATGTCTTTCAAAGCTGTCAAATGGTCTTTGAAAGAAACTTTCCTTTTTCATTTTTGGTTTCATTGTAACAACTTCTATTTTGTTTAATATTTTCATGGATAAAATTAACCTAAATCTAACAAAAAACCATACAGTTAACATTTTTGAAAAAATATATTGTGACAAATATTTTATGTGCGAAAGTATCTATTGTGAGCAAGTGTTCAGATCTTTGACCAACTCATTTTATTGAATCAAAATTACCACACATTTTTTCTTGGATAAGAACTGATTAAAAAGCTCTTTCTATGTTTCATCGGAATGTATCAGAGCTGGACCCACCCATGTTATCTGGTAAACTCCAGGTGTATGTTAAAATGGCTCTTTTTGAGCAGTGACTTTTGTCCCCCCTTCCCATTCCCAAACCTAACAATGCAGAGCTCAAGAAAACACTACCCACGTAGTGAAGTATGGTGGTGACAGCAACATGCTGTGGGGCTGCTTTTTATCATTCGGATCAAAATAGAAGATAGAGCAAAACACTGGGAAATACTGCAAAAAGATTGAGAATATTAACCTTCATGGTATCATGGTATAAAGCACAAGGCCAAAACAACACTAGCTCAGAAACAAACAGGTCCATGTCCAGCAGCAGTCCAGTCAAAGTCCTGATTTCAATCCCACTGAGAATCTTTTGCAGTATTACAAAGTTTTGGTCGACAAGCATCACCCAACCAACCTGAACAACCCAAAGCAAAACTGCCTACAAGACTGGAGCAAAATCAATCCCAGTCAAGTCGATGCATACTAGTTTCAAGAGACTTAAAGTTGCTATTGCTTAAAAAAAAAGAAAAAAAAAAAAAAGAAAAAAGTGACTATCACTTACTAATGTGGTAGCTGCTGAGGACTTAGGTATACAGCATCTATCAAAATATAATCTCACAAATAATTTTTATGATTCAGTAAATTTGGTCAGGGACCTGAATACTAGTTTTTCTTCAACAGCATCATGCTTATTTTACAGGAAGCTAAGCAGCAAATGGGCAACTGCCATGCTTTTTGAAATCCAAGGTGCAATGTTATGACAATTTTAATAAGTACAGATAAATTTTGAAATAAACCTTTTATGAGGATTTTTTTTTTTTTTTTTAATACACTGCAAGCATGTCTCATGCATTTCTAAGCTATGCAAGAAGAGTTTGGCAAAAAGACCTTTGTGTGTGTGTGTGTGTGTGTCATAGAAAGTTCTGCCAGGAAAACTAGATGTCCATTTTAGACTCATCTTTCTTGAATGTGACTTAGATTCCAACTTATGTACTACAGTACATTTAATCAGGATACAAAACATTTTTCTATTTTTGTTTCCCAGCTTGCACAGGTGACATGTGATGGGAGGACAGATGAAAAACTGCCTTGACCTTCAACAACTTTCTTAGGAAAAACTTATTTATATATGTATTTATTGTTTATATTTTCAAATGGGAAATTGGGGGAATATAATAGTTTCACTTTGAGGGATCTGGAGATTATTTACATTGGGGTAAAAGGAAAAGCTTTGTAACCTTCAGGAGGTAATCTCAAAATAAGAGGATAACAATACAGCACTGTACCTGATCAGCAAACCTTGATTACCAAAGAATATACATTTTAAAGTGGGTCACTGCTCCAAAGTGCTTGGTGGACTAAAGCATGCCCTATGGAATTTAAGTAAACAGTGAGAAAGGGCAGGTGTTACCTTCACCTAAAGTGCCATTGTAGAGGAATGGCATCTAAAAAGTGAAACAAAACCTGAGGAAAAAGGATACAAAACAGTGAAATTCATCCTTCTACTGTAGTACATAAATCTTTACAAGTGTGAATGATCAATGTTCAATGAAGCAATATTAAACATTCTCAGAAATAGTTTTTGATGTTATTTCTATATTGATTTTACTTACGTTTTCTTTCCTGATGTCAATCTGTAAAACCTCCTCACCTTTCTTGAATTTAGCTATTAGACTAAACTGTAGAAATGTGGTACTCTTGAAATAAAACTTCATAGGAGTGCAAATGGTTTCTCTGTTCTTGACTCCTGGACTGCATTTTTTTTTTTTTTTTAAAAAAAAAAAATTCAACTGAAACTGAGACTGAGTATTTAATTTAATCAATTCATATTTCATACAGTAAAATACAATTAATAATTAACAAAACTTTCACAACTACGTTACATTTGTTTTAATTTAAACTCAGTGTTCCCAGATCACAAGTATCATATATTAATGCCAATTTGTTTTTTTTTTTTTTTTCTTATTGTGCAATCACCAAACATATACATGTGAATATGTTGGCTTGTACATAAATACAGAAGTACAGTAAAAGGCAGTAAGGTCACACAAACAACTGCATAATTAGAGTGAGTACATGTTCATCTTTTGGTTATAAAGTATAACCAGGGAATCAAACCCCCACCAATTAGACATAGTTTTTAAAAAAAAAAAAAACCCCCAGAGGGGCTTTTCATCAGAACAGATTCTACGTTAGGACTCACAGCTACAGGTGCTCTCTGTACACATAGCATACAGTGTTTTGTGAGCAACAATCAAATGGAGTGTAAAGGGAAACAATACTCTTTACAAACATGTTGAATATATTTACATAGAGGTTACACTATATGTTCTGTAATACTGATATGTTTTTTTCTTGGTATATTACTAATTTTGATGGACCATGCCACAGTTAAGGTTACTGATGTATTTTATTAAATCTTAGGGATACTGTACAGTACTTGATTACCATGGATAATCCATGACCAAGATTAAAATCACTTGGCTAACCTTTCATACTTTAATGTGCAGTTCTTTTGTGAACCATCACATATGTCATCATTGACTTCTGGTCACAAAGTGATGAAAAACTTATTGCTTGATAATACTTTGAAAAATACATAAGCGGGGCCCTCCTTGTTTTTCCCATCTCCACACAGGATCAAGGATGGGCTTTCATTTTTCTTAATGGTCAAGTGGATCAAAAGTCCAGTTGTATACAAGAAAAATTCTAAACTGCAGAACAGTAGAGAAGAGCGCTTGCTCATACCATTTGCAGTGGTACAGTCAAAGCAGCTTCAACAAACCTACTTGGCATCATGTGGAAAAGTGACTTGCAAACCAGATCATCAGCCAACAGTGGAAGAGGCATTTTATAGCAGAACTTGTCTACTATCCCTACCAATAATATGAAATTTAAAATTCTTTAATTGCACTAAATGAACTATAACAGGAGTGGAATACATAAATACTTGATTTGCAAGTACCGATTTACCGGTGAAACAGGTGGAAAAGCCCAAACATCAAAACCTTGGTTATTTGTCATCCACCAATTATAACACATTGCAATAGAAATGTGCATACATTTATATAATTAGTGGAGAAAGATGAGGAGAAAGACGTTGTGCTTATCAAGACCGTGTGTCATTCTCACACATACTACACACTACCCTCTTAGCTTTATGTCGATCCCCCCTTCTCGGCACAGTACTCAGACTGCATGTAAAGAACAAAGGCACCATTTGTTAACATATATTCTATTTAAAAAAAATAGACAAAAATAAAAACTTTAATGGCCAAGTCCACCTGTTCATTTTCCAACCTAACATTAGTATAAAAATAAATCCATATGAATTGGCACTTTGGGGTCTATCCAAGAGACAAAAGTAGGAAGCTGAGTAGACAATCCTTAAGAGCCAAAGAGCTCAATCAAGTACATGAAGGTTACATCCAACAAAAGCTGGAGATCCCACTATTAAGGCACCCTGACTACTGTTTCAAGAGTCGTTTCGTCTCTTGTGCTACCTCAGCTCAACAATGAGTCACACACTAAAACAAATCACATAGTTTTAAGACAACATACAACGAGAGGGAAAATTATTTTGAAGTTTCAGCAATTTAGGGATAGTAACAAGGACAAGAAAAAGAGTAGAGTTGTCATCATATATGCAAAACAGTTCATGCAGAAATTGATAGAACAACCTTTAAATTACTCCCGAATTGTACTTAAGATAGCTAATATACAGAGTAGTCAAATTATTCAAAGCTTACTACAGTGCTTTGGCATAGATCATGTTACTTGGTAAATTCAACAGGATTATGTCATTAAAATATCCATTCCATATCATAACAAATGGGGTTAAAAATAGTTTACTCTAAGCTATTCTGAATGATTGCCATTTGTTTGTGTCCAAACTCAGTGTCTGGGGGCAGCCGATTAGAAAGCAGGAATGAACAGGGCTCAGTCCAAGACATGAGCACAAAAAAGTGATAGAACAGTCTCACTATTGGTAACAAAAAAAATTCTAATCCCAGTTAAGAGCACTACTCCCTCCAAAACAGGTCCATCCCCCTCAACCTTGCCTTAAAAATAAAAAATAGAAAAAAGAATAACACATATTCAAGTGTTAAAAATGATATATATACAAATTTTTGTAATATAGAAGTTCTTCACAGCGCCCTTCCAAACTGCCGGCTGCACTTCCACAAGTTCCATTGGCCACTGTTCTCATGATTGGAATTCTGGGTAGGTGTTGAGGACAAGGGCAGCAGCCAGTCTCATTGGGATGCAGCATGAATGCTTGCTCCACTGGCTCACCATCAGTGGAAAACCCCTTCATGACTGAGTTAGCTTACTGTCCTATGCTGCTTGAGAACCGTGTACACGTCATCCACTTTACTCAGTCTCTCAAAGAACGGGATGAGGTCAAGCAGCTCTGTGTCAGACATGTCATCAAACCAGGAAGCTACAGGGACCTGAATGCACAAAGAGGGGATTGAAACAAACTGTTAGGCAAAAAAAAAAACCCCACACAATTCAAACATACCGTTTTAAATGTGAAAAACCCTTTTCCAATTTGCCTGTTTATTTGCTTATGCATTAACACAGGTGTCCCTCGCAGGAGGAGCATAGCATGTTCCGAGAGACATGGTCAAAAAAAAAATTAATTTGAATAAACATTTACCATTAAACGCTAAAAAATGCTTTGCCTCCATGTGTAAAAGTTAAATCCAACTCCCAGTATCAGTACTACTCTGGACACCTTCCCATGCAGGCTTAAGACCTGTATGTTCAAAATTGTTCATAACTGCATGGACCTCTTTTCTACTCCCAGTTCCCATCTACTGGCCCTCCTTTAACTTTTCTTGTTTGTTTTTTCCTGTACATCGAAACTAATCTCAGTCTGTGTGAAGCCTTCATGTTCTCATTAGATTTACATGGGTTGCAGCTCTTCATTTAAAAAAAAAAAAAAAAAAAAAAAAAAAAACCATTTCCAATAAATGAACAATGAATCAAGTCACAAACACAGTCACTCATCACATGGCCTTTCAAGCAAATTCTTTACTTCAATTCAAAAGTAAGGCTAGGCTTTCCCAGCTTTTAACACTTTAAAATAACTATTTTAGATGTCACTATTATTTTAGATGACATACAGACCAGCTTTCTGAGAGACGCCCAGACACCCACAGCTACAAAATGAACTAGATGTATGAAGGCTGCCTTGTGTGGGTTCTTGCTCCCTGTAACCGATGCTCATACATTGAATTAAATTTCCTGTTCTCAAGGCACTCCTCACAAGTGAGTATACAGCTCATTACATGAATTTTAAGGTACAAATTACATTTGCTCATACGACTGAATTCTCATAAAAGGAGCATGTGTTATAACAGGGAAGCCTGTAATATCCACAGTGCAACCATGAACACCACAAAGACCACATCATTTGGTAGGACAGTAGAACCAGAGTCATACATACAGCATTGTCTGGGTGGAAGATGTAGGAGGCTGGAGAGTTGTCCACGATGATGACTTTTTTGAGATCTCTGCCCAAGCGGCTCAGGTCTTTGACATAGTTGCCACGGTGGAATACGCAGGACTCCCGAAACAAACGGCAGCGGAAGGCCCCCCACTTGTCCAGAAGATCAGACACAGGGTCTGCATACTGTCACAGTAACAAAGGAAAGGCTAACTGTCCCCACGATCAGTTTGGTAGAGTAAAGGGGAACAGAAGTTGGGACAGGTTGCTGCTTAGTGTGCTACTGCAGACTTGGAAGAGTGCTTTGTATAGACTTACCTTGGCTAGACTTGCAGTGAACAGCACGCACTCAAACAATTCTCCCATTCGTTTTAGAAACTCATCCACATGTGGTCGCTTCAACACATACACCTATATTACAGAAAACATGAGCAGAGTTATCGTTATAATATTGCTGGATCCTCTTGCCAGGAAGTCCTGCAGGGAAGAAAATTCAGAACTTTTTTTCAATTCAAACTTTAATAACTCATTTCCAAGAACAAAAGTAAGCCGAGAAGAGGAAGAAAACCCGGATGCCTGTGACATCTCTTCGATCAGATACACAAATGCCTAAGAGTATAGGTTCACTAGTGTATACACTTAAACATATAGAAAAAGCAAAAACATGTTCAGCTTACAGTACAACCTAGACAGCCACAGTGAAATCCCTTCGAAATCTGTAGCTATTAGCCATGCTCCTGAACCAAGTTATCCTGAATAGGCTTTCCCAGCTTAAACAAGCCTATCCTGGATTACTTGAAACAGGCCCAGGCTCAGGACAAGTCCCCCTTTCTGTACTCTGATCATGACCAAAATTCCGATGGCCCTTAAAAGACATCGTGGTACACGCTGCCAAGTGGCGCTATAGGGGAATCTGGCGAAAGCGAAGGGCTCGGTCACTTGGTTGAAGCAGCGTGAAGATTGCATCGCTGGAATGGTTTCTTAATCTGTTAGGCCACTGGCCATCACTGGAAGCTGGAGGAAAAACAGAAGTCCAAGTGGAGGTATCCCTCATTTTGGAAAGAAGGGAAAAGACCACCACTTGGAGACCCTAAGCCCCAACATTCAGAAACCAGCTGTGTCCTCAAGTCCATAATTTACCTGTAGAAAAAGTATTACTTACCTGATGAACAGTTCCATCTATTTCCACTGGAATGATAAAATCAGCATTGTTCACAGGCTGAATAAAAACAGAAGAGAAAATCTTTAAATATTTAAAAAAACAAAAGCAAAACGTGACATGTCATACTGAGTACGCAAAAACGGCTTTTTAATCGGCATGTGAAAGAGACAGTTTTCCTCTCTTTGGAAGAAACACCATTCGCTTTCAAAAAACATACATAGTTAAAACCAAAATATGGAAGTCTTCCTGAAGAATGTACAGTGTGTGAGAAGTGTAATAGCATCTAGTGCCCCACAAAACTAATGCACTGATGGGTTCTGGGAAACAACCAAAAAGATGCCAAACTCAAAAAACAAGTAGCATATAAATTAATGACATATAAGCCACAATAAGAAACAGTAGTTGCTTTATCTGGTTTTTGATCACCAGCAAAGCACGCTGGTGTTTTATACTACTGTTTCAATTAAAAACACCATAAAAAGCAGACCTTACACACAGCAACAATGTTTAATCAAAGAAGCTATAAAAATCAAGAATTTTAGCATGCCAAAGCTCTCCTGTATATTAAAATATATATTTAAAAAAAACTTACAACAATACAGGCTCAAATTCCAGCATTAGGGATAAAAGAGCAAAAAAAGCTATTTACTTGTTCCATAACTACAAAGTAAACCATATAAACATAGCACACAGCTCATGAACGGTCCTGTTCAACTAGGTAGTTCATTTGTGCTTGGAGGGGGGGATTTAAAGAAGTTCCTACAGAAACCTTACTGTATTCAAGACATTATTGGGGGGGGTTACCCAGCCACCACCCTTATACAAAAGGCAGCATCCAAACATTTTACCTATTTAAAAAAACTGTATATTAAATTGTGACATTGCTCAAGATTAAAGACTCTTTTGCCTCAATGTTCATGATATATACACCTTTTTCAACTAAAGAAAAAAATTTTATATATAATATATATATATATATATATATATATATATATATATATATATATATATATATATATATATAGCTACAGTATGAGTGTAAGTGTACAAATTATACCATAAGAAAACATGAGAATTCGATTTATTTGGCCAAGCATGCACACACATACAAGGAATCTGGCTTTGGTTCCAAATGGTTCATAGTGCAGACAAAAAACACACGTATGTACAACAAGTGTAGGGATGGGCTAGAATAAGTAATGAGTGATCAAATAAATGACGACAGAGGGAATAAGTAAGGGGCAGAAAGAAAAACATATCTTAAGACTCCACCGCATGTGAACAATTGCACTTGTTTTCAGTCAAAGACGTCCAGCAGCCCAACTAAACACAAGAACTTCCTATTCAGACATGCTGAGCCGGCTGTTCCGCCAACCTTACCTTGAATGAACTGTGAACTAGTGTTTCATCCAGGTCAATGACCACACAGATTTTCCCCACATCCTTAGACTTTATTTGAGGCAGCAAGGGCTTTGCTGGGACCTACAAAAACCAATTACATTTTGTTACTGGTATTTACAAGGTCTTGCTTTTTAGAAAGGACAGAAACGCACTTGAAATATTTCACAATGACATTTACATACTTAGCTGATGCTTTTTCGCCTGTGCGACTTACAGCATTAAGCTACTTAATTATTTACCTCTTTACACAGCTAGGTAATTTTATTGGAGCAGTTTAAGGTACTGTAAATCGCTTGCTCAAGGGTACTACAGCCGAAGGTAGGATTCGAACCTGCAACCTTTGGGTCCAAAGGCGACAGCTCTATGCTACCCAGCTGCCCTCATTCCAAATTACTGCAAGGCTAATAAAAGTTTAACTGCAAAATGCACTGGTCCTGTTCTAAAATTCTATATATAATTTTTCAAAACTGAACACAATGCATGGTCACAAAAAAGGCTGAATAACTGCAATAAACAGAAGTGTTCACAAGGGGGCAGAACAAAGCTCTGTATGTACAGCGCTGCCTTTCCGGAGACGGAGCAAAGTGACGTGACCAGGCCGCAGACTCGGATTCCACCGCTGTACGTAAGAAAGAGGCCAATGCCTTCCAAAGCAAAGTTCCTTCGACTCAGGCCCTTAAACTGAAACCATGCACCACTGGGTGGAAATGATTACCAAATAACTGAAGAATAAAGCAAGAGTGCACTCCAAATATGTCTGCAACCAACAGAGTTCACTGCACGGCCAAAGAAGATGGAACAGATCTAATCTATTAAAGCTTGTCATCTGAAACAACTTGTTTTACATAAAATGCCACCTTTTGAACTTTCTCCATTTGATCTGTACAGATATTTACGATATTTACCAAGGTATGAGACATATGTTGGTGAACTGGGAAATCAAGTTAACTTACAGCAACAATGCTATTACTACCTGTAAACTTATTTAGAAGTCCTATGTAATCCACAATTTTCAGGCATGGGAGCACTGGCACTTGGACCAGCACATATTCCCCCCCCCCCTTCCTTGACTTTCACTTGGGAGTTTCTATTCCTTTCCTCTGTGGCCAGTAAGCACTTATAGCTTTAATAAATGCATTGATAATGTATTATACTAGTCTTTGGTCAAGGTTTTCGTTGTCACTATGAGAAGCACTGTATAAAAAATATTTTTTTAAACTGGCAAAAGTTGCAAACGCTGAATATAAACAGTAAAAGCAGCAAAAATGACAAGCAATTCTCCTTAACATACTTTCTAGGCAACCGAGTGAGGGCAGACAGAAGTTGTTTGCTAAAACCTCTAAAACCCTTTGCACTACATGCATACTGTATTTTTAAAATACTTGTACAATATTCACCATAGAACTTCCACATGAATTCCTCAGAACATGTTACTGAGGACTCACTCTTTGTACTGTACTGTAGTAATCCAGGAAGCCCTACTAGGAGATCTTGGCCTACTGGCTATGTTGGAGAGACAGCCTTTATAGTTGAAGATTTGGGTTTGATTCCTATCTCGTGCTGTTCCCATGTGAACAGTTTTAAAGGTCTGTAAGAATAATTCATATGGTTTGTAGCTGTCAGCACCACATTTGAAGATGATCTTTAAGTCTTCTAATGTTCAGACACCATTACACTTGAGAAATTTGCATTGCCTAGGATGTGTGCACTCCTCAGGAAGGCCATCTCTTTTTCAAAGAACTGTCATCTTCAAAGAGCTCAGCAGTCTATTCTGTAATCTCAGTCCGAAGGACACTATCAACATATGATTTAGACCTGTATTCTGAAGTACAGTAGTCGTGTACAGAGGCTCTCACGTTCAGAGAAAGGAAAGCAAAAGGCCTTCAAGCATGCCAAAGTGGACACAAGATCCAGCACTTGACGGCAACGTTCCCATAAATGTGGTTCCAAAAAAAAAAAAAAAACAGTCCTGAAGTTACGCTACAAGAAATGTTTAATGTTGGAAAATCTGCTGAAAGTACCCAAAGCTAACAATGATTACACAGCTTGCAGTGATAAAGTCTTATGCTGACTAGTGACATTTGTAGCGAGTTCTTCATTCAGAAAGCTCCATTTGTTCAAAGAACATGCTTCTTCATACGCTTCCGGATGTTCAGACTATACACGTCTCAGATTCTGATATGTTCATAAAAATCTGTAAAATCTTCAGAGCTCCATGTGTTCAAAGTGTGCATGTTTCTGAGTTGAAGCCTTAACATGTTGGGTTTTGGAGCCAGACAGGGTACTCAGAAGAGCTTGGTGTTCAGACAGACAAATGTTCCTGAAGCGAAGTACATCAAACAAACCCAGAAACCGGTGGTTTTACAACTTGCGTCTCCATTTGGAGGAAGGGCAACAATCGCACCGAACTGCAAAAATTTTTCAGAACGTCTAACCTATTTATATCTCGTCTGGCATTAAGACTAGTGACAAACTGCTTCCCAGATATCATATCAGAACAAAAAAAAATGATGCATTCACACCCCAACTGGAATGATATTAGTTCGATATCATCTATTAACTAGACCTGAGAGAGAGAACAAGTTGCAGTAACACACAAACAGGTAACTTAACCTGTAAGCGTGTAGTACTGAAAGACGGATGTACTATACGTTGACCAAATAAACTGCCTCGCTTGTTAAACAGTGTGGTAAACAGGAAGATCGTACTCAAACTGTTTAGCTTCCTTGCTGATGACATTAAACGGTGTCGCAATGATGCAACTGTAAGCTAACTATTAAACGGCGAATGCGCAAGGGACGACGAGCTGTACCTTTGACACTGTTCCATTCTCCTCCACCAGGACAGGGGCATTGTTGTTGACGGGCAGCTGATCAGCTTCGTCCGTGCAGAGGCAGCAGAAGAGACCATGGAAAATGCCTCGACTGCGAGGCTTCTTCGACGCCGATGCCACGTGAGCAGGGGCTCCTGCAAGCATAGGTGGTCGTTTTAACACCCGAGGACCAGATGTCCTATCAAGTCACACGCACCTGAAACCTGGGGTCAACCACAGAAGCCATCTCACACACACACACACACACACACACACACACAGACCCAGAGGACACAAAAGGCAGCACATGTGTATGTTGAAAAAACCAGACTGTTGGTTCATGCCCTAACAAGATAAAACGGTACAATTCTCATCAATGCAGAAAACCTTGGGTAGTAGCATCTATAGTAAAACTAAGATAAGCACAGCAGAACTTTTAAGTCACAATTAGTCATTATAAAGCTTTAAATAGAAGTCAGCTGCTAAAATCTGTTCATTCCAACACTTTCCTTTCAAAGGCACCACTAATTATAGCTCAATAACAAAGGACTGCAGTATGTCAACCATAAGAGGGGAAATGATTTCACCACTTGTTGCCAAGATGTCATATGCAAACGCGTTGGTTCAAAAGCTGACGAAGCCTATCGTCAAAGGGGGCGACACATGCCCTGGGACGGGACAGAGGGAAGTAACCCGCGGGCCTTTCGTGCAGCAAGTCACACCTGGTGACGCCCACCAGTTCATTAAAACCTGGGCAGCACATCGTGTACGTGGGGCGAACGCGTGCGAAGGAGGTGCACCCGGACTCGGGAGTGACACAGAAGGGCACAAAGCTCCTGTTCTCCTGCTGTTTAATGAAGACAGAGCACTTTCTGACGATCTAAGTGAAGCGGCTGAGAGCTAATGAGCACGACTCGAGCTCCACCGCGACAGATAGAGGCCTGTGTTGTTCCACCTGAAGTCTGGTCACTGGAACCGCAGCTACAACCTGGCAACATATTTAACACATACCATTAGGGTGAAAAACAGGAAACTCAGCAATTACGGAAATATGAAACTCCTTGCAAGTACCATAGATTTGTTCAAGATGAACATACTGCTATTACTGAAATTAGCAGGGAGGAAAAAAAAAAAAAACCAACCGGTATTAAAGCAGTCAGATGTTTTCAAATCAAGCAGCACTTCAACATGGCATGTGGTTTAATGGTTCTTTTCTGCTGTAACGCGACAGATGTGTTCCCGTAAAACCTTACGTTATGGGAATCTGCGCAGTAAAAATAAGGACTAATGGAGGAAAATGGGATTTGGAGCAGACCACTGAAAAAGAAAAAAAAAACTATAAGGCAGTAAGAAATTTGCATTATACTGACATCGTTTCCTTATTTACGGATCCTGCACGAGCCAACGGGTGTCACTCGTTTTACTTAAAAAAAAGAAAAAATATATAATATACACTGTAAACCTTGGAGCACCAGTACACCAAGTATTATTCAGATATAAAAACTAAATTCTGAGCATCATGAGCTCATACACCCCAAGGAGCAGGATGCAGAACATTTGTGCTTCAGCTGCACAGCTGTACAGAGCTGGTGCCAAAAAAAAAATAAATAAATTTCAGGTTTTACAAACTTTGTCATGACAAGCTAATAAAATACAGGACCAATAAGAAGTTGACAGAATGATCTATGATTCTAAACAATTATTGAGGATGGGGGTAATTGTCCATTGAATTACATTTGTGAGGTACCATGACTCGGTAGCTTCTTCCCAAATCCCACGATGACACCATTTCCATGCATAAAATCATTGCCAAGACTAAAATGTCACAAGACATTAAAACCAACTGAGGGTTTACCGAAAGGAGAGCGCTGCACTTTTTTACATGCCACTCTAAGTGTCAGAACATCCTGAAATGACAAAATTTGGTCAGCAGTAAACACCCGTAATTTCCAAAGCAACGCTTCAGGGTACTTTTCAACCATTTGGTTTCTAATTGAGAGCATATGAAGCACACTGGTGCAGGCTCAGTTAGGGCTAAGTGCAAAAAACTGGAGACAATGCGGCAGAAGCGAGCAGGAAAGGCAGCGAGTTCAGAAGCTCTCAGCCAAACTCTCCGGAACAAGAGAAGCAGGGGCCCCAGTCGTTCCATTGCCTCCTTTCTCCAGCTACTCGCGTTCTCTCTCTCTCTCTCGTGGAATGCAGCCAGTTTAGGCCCACAACCCTTTGCTGCCGAGCGCCAAACCAGAACAAGCCAAGAACAGGAAATGCAAGGGAGTGACGCAACAGCAGCTTAGACGTGACAGAGAGCAGAGGGACTAGCGCTCGGGCTGCGCGTTGCCGTCATTGCCGGATCACGCGTTAAGCGACAAGGCAGGTACGGTGGAGTTGAAAACAACTCCGGGACGTTCCACACTGCTGTACGAGGAAAACCCAAAAATCAGGAGTCTTAGCCCAAAAACCCCAGTCCGAGACCACTTTGCAGCAATACAAGCCGCACGTTTTGCTGGCAGCTGGGCTCCTGCCTCACAGCGTAGAGCCACCCAGACATCTCCACCCTGCGGCCATTGAAATGCACATGACTGAAGATCAGCCCAAGTGCAGTCAAGGGTGAAGGTGGCCGCATAACATCTGGTTGCTGGTTCAAGCCCCACTTCCATCCCTGCTGCTGTGCACCTAGCAGCAAACACCCAGCTGCAAGAGCAAACGTCTTTCAATGCTTAATGCAAGTGTCGCAACAAGTCCTTTCACATCATTCGAAGTGCAACAAACCTGCAAAACAAGGCATCATGAAGTATTTAACAACAGGTACCCATATGTTATGTACAGTATGTAAAAAGGGTGTACCTGCGGTTGGCAGAAATGCTTGCCACTCAAAGGAGATGTTGCCTGATTAACCACAACCTGCAACATCTCATATCTTGGACATCAGAATTGCAATGCAAACCCCGTGCAGACACACAGCCAAGCGTGTATGTCGTCTTCAGTGTTGTTGTGACAAAGGCAAACTGTTCAAAAGCAGTTGCCAAGTGTTTCATTTAAGCATCTGTACTCCAAAGACGAGGGAAAGGGTCATTGATCAACAAAAGTGTAAATATTGCATTTACTGAAACAACGATAGATGACACCTGCGGCTGACAGTGCAACATCACCAAAGTGCCAATTATTGATGGAAGCGATATGACAAGTAGAGGGAGAAACTATACAAATGAGGCACAGGAACAAGGTTCTCCCTTCATTGCTCAGAGAGGGAAGTAAGACCTCAACAGGGACCATTCAGCAGGCTGACTTCTGCAAGCAACAACTATGACCATCAATTAGAACCAAGACCAAGGGCAATAAGAGCACCGATACACAAGTGAGCAAGATCAACTCATGACACTCAATCTATAGATTACCAAGGTAACTATTTCAACCAATTTGTTGGGAGGTTGTCAACACATAGTACTGCTGACTGACAGTGACGTATTGCTTCAATATTCCGCCCTGTCCAATGTATGCAGTTTGGCCAAACAGTGTGGGGAGTGAACTCCATATCTGCTGTACTAGGAGACATGAAAAAAACCTTCTGGGTCTTTGGACTGGAAATGGTTAATGACAAATGAGAATCAACACTGCACACCTCACTGCTATTAGGCATGTTCAAACTCATGGCATACCATTCAAAACACTAAAATTAAACAGTGTGTTCAAACCATATTACTGTTTTCGAAGTGATTACAAATTACACTGCTTCTGTACTCAAGTAATTCAAAGTAACATTCTAGTAATGTAGATTTTTTTTTTTAAATAAAGTTTCCAAGTATACTGGAAATGCCACTGTAGACAATCTAAGCTTGAAAGGGTGCTAAAATAAAGTCATTTACATAATTATGCATCACTCAGCCGTAAGGCAGGTAGCGTAGTGGTTAGAATCGTCATCTCGAGTACCGCGGGTGAAACATCACCGAAGAACCCTCGAGCAAAGGACTTGACGCGTACAAACCTAACATTGGAGGTCCCCTCCCTTGCAGGAAGGCATCAGTTAAAGAATGAAAATAAATGCAGTTCTCTTGTTACACTTACGTTGTGACTAAGATACACATTTTACCACCATTTAGTGTTCACATATTCCACGTGAAGTCAGCAGCAAACATGAATTTTCATTTTCAACTTGGCAAACTAGGATGAGCAGCCAGACCAAATCTCCAATTTAATCTCTTTGATGTTTCGGGACGTTTTTAATTGTCCTTAATTTGTCGGGATCAAACGCAAACAGAACTGAACAACATGAGATGTTTTTTCCTCCCAAAAAATAACAAACTGTGCCTGGAAAAAGAGCACATGTATATTACAGATACCCCACAATGTGGTTCTTTTGCTTGCAAGGCTGAAAGTATAGCTCTGATTAACCAGTTATTTATGGAGTTTTCTGAAGTCATTATGTGGTCATTGCCCTGTTAAGGGGTTTAATCTGAGAAACAAGACATTCTTAAATCTGAGTGTTTTCAGGCTACAAAATTCATGCTCTGAGACACTGGCTACTCTGTACATTTGAAAGTACCAAGGTAATGATGGAAAAAGAGTTCAAGTCAAAATACCCAAATTGGCTATTTTGCCCACAACACTAAAAAGATTTAGTACCAAGTACTTTAAGTATTTGAATCCTGCTTCTATGGATAATCGTGTGTGTCTAAACCTATTCATCTGTTAATGAATTTTTGTACCAGTCTGCTATGTTACTTTGGATAAAAAGCACTTTCCAAATGAATAAATGCACAAGTAACATAGGACACAACAAAAGAAAGATACTTATCGGATGTTCTCAACTGGGTATTCTTCACGTTTCGAACGACCAACATTTACTCACCACGAACAGCTCCCACTGAGATTTTCCAGTAGTACATGTTATCAAGGTGTGGGGGGAGGGTCATGACAAAGTTCAACAACTGCATCTGCCCACTTCTGGCCTGTTTCTAGCTGCCCATAAGGCATGTACAGTATGTATGACGCGATACGTATCGAGAGCATAAGGCGCACTCGAGATGTTGAAGGTGGACTGAAGACACACCGAGCCCAGATCAGACTCCATCAGGCCCAAGATTTGTTGCCAAACACAATGGCATCATCAGCATTTACTCCAGAGGTGTAAAGTCATAACACGGTGCTGTCAGACAGTTCAAGAGACAGCGCTTACAAGACCTCTCACCGGTGTGCTGTCAGCAAGCTACGTAGAAAATTACAAAAGAATGTAATTTTCGCTGCTTCAGCTTTGAGAAAATACACAGAAGGCCACAGCCCATGAAACGACAAAGGCACGAGGCAGGAATTCAATTGGCATCAAAACATTTATACAGCATTTACACAAGACTTATGCCACATTTGGCCGCTACTCCTTGTGCCTCGCTTAGAAATACCTACGAAAAAGCACCACAGCTTATGAAAACCACTCTTTTACATGAGCAGAAATACTAATTTGGGTATACATAAACCCAAAACCCAAGCCCCTGGCTCTGGCTTCCAAAAAACAAACAATGAGATTATTCACATAAATTCTTTTGAGCTTTCTCTTTCTTATGTGAATGAATTGAGGCAGACATTATGTAACTCCGTCCTGAGAAGGCAAGAACAAACACCATCGATTTGCTCAGCATCACATATGAACATCTCTTGATGTTCACCTCCGACAGCCAAGCACAAGTACCCACGGCATTTTGAAACGACAACAGGAAACAAAAGGTTTTTAACTCAGTGGTCAGGTTTCACAGTGTAAAAGAGTTCGGGCAGCAGGTGGCAGAGTGGTTTAGGGCTGCAGCCTTTGGACCCAAAGGTTACCGGTTCAAACCCAAAAACTTAAAGCTTCAACTAAATGAGCATGAACTGACTCTACATGACTTCTAAAACATCTAAGATGTTAGCCAACGTAACATTAAAAAGAAAAAGAAAAAAAAAAAAACCTGTGAAAAGAAATGCAAAACAGCACCACTGAAGGAATATTTAAAACTGATAACTTTCTACAAATAAGAAAAATACCGAAAACCAAGTAAGTTAAAGGTGGAATTAGAGAAATAAAATAAAAAGAAAAGCTTTGGCAAATATGTTTTCCATTACTTCCACCGCAGCACATGGCAAAAGTGAGCATCTGCACTTGGTCCCTGGAGAGACCAGAGACCACAGTGAGGAACTTCCCTCAAACGTCTTTTCACAGGGAATGACAAACATTCGTGCCCATTGTGGACCAGCCACCCGGGTTTCCACGATGAATTCCAGCACCGCGAGCGCTCCAACAAACGCACGACTTTAAGGATGGAGCTAAAATGAAGCTAAAGGGATGCAAAACTGGGACAGCAGGAAACCACCACCCTCCCCAAAAAAAAAAAAAGTCACATCAACAAAGTATTAAAACCATAATATGGCCACATGTGATGACAGGTGCCATACAGCATGGTCAATTCCCTCTGGGTGACAAAATAGTTTATTCTTTTAAATACGCCTGATGAAAATGACCGCCAATCCATTCGTGTCCTCAAATCCTTTCAAAGCATAAAGCACCGATAAGCGACTCGGTCACTCAGTTCCAAATAATAAACGCCATGACGTTTCACGAGATGCTCGAAGCGAGTAAGGCGCTTTGCAAACCTTCAACGCGTTCCTGTGCTGCGGCACCGAGCCGTATCGAGCCGACACAAAATACCACAGTAAAAAGAGGCCATCGGACCACAGCAGGAGCCCCGAACGCTCATCTCTTCGGCCGTGGTGGTGGGCTCTTCCGGGCTCCAGCCCTTTCGCCTGTGGAGTCCCGGGCTTTTGAGAGTCACAGATCAGCCATGACTAACGACAAATGACTAAAGGACAAAACGACGAAATGAAAGCATGACGAGACGGGGACAGACGGACGCACACACAAAGAGGACCTGAGAGAAACTCCACGGTCACCTTCACTAGAAGCGTGCGCGATGCTGTTACGGTTATGTCTGAGTGTGCAAAGTACCGTTCACGCTCTTGGAGTGACATTCGGAAGAACAGTTATACATATCCCATACGTGACAGTCAGAAAGATGGTTAATTAAAAAAAAAAATCATATATGCACTTCTGAGATATGTCGAAGTGTACTGGAAATGCACGTGTCAACATGAAAACAAGAGAATAGAGAAGAGAGGAAGGACTGGAGGTGTAAACTGTCATTGGCGCAGCACTCAGTTCTCATTATTGAGTGAACATTTATGTTCATTAAAAAATGCTCATTCAGGGTGAGGTCTGCATCCATGAAAAGTGTGTGTGCGTTTAAAGAAAGCGAGACAGACACACACGCAGCCTTACAACTGCTCACTTGGGCAGCGATTTTCCAGCAGAGGCCGAGAAAGGAAAGGAAAAGTCCGCCCTGTCCGGCAGGAACACAGTTTAAATATTTGCATTAAAGACGTACGAAGAGCGCGAGTCTCGAGATGCGCGGCTCCGCCCCCTCCCCCCTCGAAGCCCGCGCGCGCACTCGCACTACTTGTGCCGTTTCGTTTATGAACGCGTGACGAAACTGGAAAATGTGGCCTGACTTCGGCAAAAAGTGCATAATTAAGTTAATACATTTTTTTTCCTTCAAGAAAAAAATGCGTTTCCCCCCCACACCTGGGTCCTGGAGGCCGTTTCCATCTGGCTCTGCCTGCGAGGGCAGCCAGCGAGCGGTAGCTGTCAGACTCGAGCGTTTCGCTCTCCTCACACTTTTATAAATCCCGCTTTGAAACAAAAAACAAATACTTTCGCGCGCTATATGTATATATATTTTTTTTAAAAAAATAAAAAATAAATAAATAAAACTCATGTTTTTTGCCAAGTGTTTTCCTCGGTTACAAAAGTAGACTCCTGCGTGTAACGACTCAAGTCGGGCTGCTGCTTCTGCTGGGCCACCAGGCAAAGTTGAAGTTGCAGAAGAGGCGCGCCAAGCCGAGGGGGAACTTTGCGGCTCACCTTTCTCTCGCAGCGGCGTGCTCAGCTCCTCATCCCGGCTGACCTGCGTGATGAGCGACGAGGGCGTGTGCTCCATGGGCCCGCGAACTCCGCGACACGGGAATGGACACGGCTATAGCAGCGACTGCAATGCGAACGACTCCCCCCGAGATGCTGCTGACCCTCACCTAGTAGTCACCTCTAAGTCTAAATATCGCACTCCGCTCTCCACATCAGTTACATATGAGCATTATGTATGCATAAATGTAAAGGCGCGCACAGTGTGCTCCCAGAGTTACTTCAAAAAAGTTCAAAGAAAAAAAAAATAAAAAATAAAAGAGAAGTTTCCTCAGGATAAGTTTCTTACAACATGGAGTTCGGCTCAGCTCTCAATTTCAAGATACAAACATGGAACTTGACTGTTTCAAGGCTCCCCCTCCCTCTTAAAGCGGCAACGTCCGCGTACTGCGAACGACTAAAGCGAAACTACAAGCAAAACACCAAGTCTCTTCCGAGACACGTGTGCGACATCGCAAGTTTTCAGATGGACGCGTCCACGTTGTGCATTATAGACACTCTGGGAAATTGTTATTATAATGTCTGAGCAAGGAAAATAATCTAGGAGGCTACCATGTTTTCACATTTCATTGTTATATATTTAAAATATCTTGGAAATAAATGCACTGAGACGTAAAGACATCGGATAATTATGTCGTTCTAATGAAAAAGAAAGCAGTCAGTGAGCCCCTCAGGGATTCTTCATTGTTATTTATTACTATTAGAAAAAAGAGAGAAGGTTTTAAATTAAACTTCCAAATTAAATTAAAAGTCCAAGGACATTCTGTTCAGGTTCCCGCATAGTGTGTGAGTGACAGAGAGTGTGTGTGTGTTCCACTGATGTATGGATGAGTGACCCACTGTAAGTAATGTATCTAGCAGTGTAAGTCTTTGGGTGCTCTGGTTTCCTCCCACACTCCAGAAACATGCTCTTCACCCATTAGTGTGTGAGTGACAGAGAGAGTGTGTTCCACTGATGTATGGATGAGTGACCCACTGTAAGTAGTGTATCTAGCAGTGTAAGTCACCCTGGTGAATAAGGTGTGTGGGCTGGTAACACTACATAGTGTTCATTGGAAGTCACTTTGGAGAAAAGCATCCACTAAATAAATCAAAGAAAAATTCATTATTAAATAAATTTTAACCAAATCGTAGTTTTGCCGATAAATGGTTTCCTCAGAGCCTCGACCGATTGCTCTGACCCAAAACAATCCCTAGGTTAGGGTTAGCATTACGATTTGGGTTGGATTAACTTTAGGGTTGGGGTTGAGGTTGTGTTTTGGGTTAGATCCCAGCTGACTGGAGCATTGCAGCTGTGTGCTTCGCTTGCAGTACCCGATGATTTGAGCACGGAGCCGGTCTGCTGCGGATGAGAAAAAGCAGCTGAAAAAGCGGGCAGCAGACGGCGACAGGAAGAGCTGGACAATGTGACCATTGAGGGCCTCCTCTGGCGCACCAACGGGCCCGGGGCCCACCGGAGACGGCGGGCACCTCTCCGCGCCGACGCTTTATTCCTCGTCACTTAAGTCACGCCGAGATCACTGAGCATCCTTCGCATTTCTCCCTTTCGTCTGCAGTTTCTCACAGCTTCATTTTCACATAGTGAAAATGGGGGTAACAGCACTTACATTTCCAACGCGTTTTAGGCTTAAAGTTTCTCATGTTTTATTCTTTTGTTTCTGTTCCTCCACAAGGTCACACTGTGAGCTTTTATTTGTTTGTTTGTTTGTTTGTTTGTTTACCCCCCCAGCGGTGGGCCCCACTCTCCTCGTGTGTAAAGCACACAGCCCGCATTTAAACCGATGTCCTGTGTTAAGTCGTTCGACATGTTGAATGCAGCATCCCATTTATGATGTACATTTACATTGATTGAGTAAACTATTGAAAAGTTCTTTCCGACGCAGCACATGGCCCGTTTAACACGCATAACGTCCAGGACCCAAACAAGTGTTAAAAGACATCCATCCCCGATTAAACCGCGCCGAGTCTGTGCGTTCTCTCCCGAGAAAGTGATGTTTTCCGACTCGTTTTAGCATTTCCGTTAAAAAAATTCGACGTTAAATGCAAACGATCCACTCGGCAAAAGTAACTTGCGCGTCTGTGCCTCCCTGCAACTTTTAGTTAAAGTTTTGCTAAACTTTCTTCAGAACTATTTTTCTCCTTGCCAAAGAGCCAGGGGTTCCTTGAAACCGCCCGAAAGAAAAAGCAGGTTAGGGAGAGTCCACAAAGTTCACGCATTCCACGCAACTAGTTAGTAATGGTTATTACTACAGTATGTCTAACCTATCGCGCTGTATCGATTGAAGAAACATTGCACAGAAGATTAAACAACTAAAAAAAAAGAGTATAAACTGTTCAAGTAGTGTATTCACAACACCACATAAAACATTTGAAATCATGGCTTTGGTCATCCTGAAAATGAGAAAGCACTGCATCTTTACTGGACCAGATTGTCCAAATATCCATATAATTCAGAGCTGAAGTTGGTAGTGAAGTACCCAGAGTCTGACTTTTAACAGTTGAAGATGGATGGCACTGTAGCCCAGACAATAGCCTAGTTTGCACATGGGAGCACTATGCTTGTGTGTGTGTGTGTGTGTGTGTGTGTGTGTGTGTGTGTGTGCCATTGTGAGCCCATCATTACTCCATATGGACATGTGTATATGGATCCCACGTGGAAACCTGACGACCGATGTTACATCCGCGCTGCTATATATGAATTTTTCCTACAAGGTGATTCCTGCCATATTCACATACATTTAATACATTAATACATAGTCATCTAGACAGAATTTGAAATCAATCCATGGCAGCACATGGTTCAGGGGAAATTCTGGATCCCTCCTTCACACAGTGTCTACACACACCAAGGGAAATTTGGAGTTACCAGTAGTCCAAAACAGTATCTATCTATCTATCTATATACACTGTACATAGATATATAAGCATGTTTATAAGTATACTTAAGTATATAGATACATAAGTATGTTAATAAATAAAGCCTTTATTCAGCCACTACTCCGGCATTGTTTTTGTTTGCTTGTGTATCTTATAATATTATAAAAAAAAGAAAAAAAAATTTGGTAGGAGAGTATCAAGATTTGTCTATCCTGTGGTTATGCACCTACTTGAATGATGAACCTCGGTGGAGCAAGTGGTAGGTAACAAACTAGGTTTTCTTGAGACTTTCTTGTCTGCAGCTATGTCTCCTCTCAATGTCCATCCATCCATCCATCTTCCTCCGCTTATCCGGGACTGGGTCACGGAGGCAGTAGTCTAAGCAGAGCCCCCCAGACTTCCTTCTCCCCGCAAACCTCCTCCAGCTCCTCTGGGGGAACCCCAAGGCGTTCCCAGGCCAGCCGGGAGACATAGTCTCTCCAACGTGTCCTGGGTCTGCCCCGAGGCCTCCTCCCAGTGGGACAAGCCCGGAACACCTCCCTAGGGAGGCGTCCAGGAGGCATCCGGAACAGATGCCCGAGCCACCTCAACTGGCTCCTCTCGATGAGGAGGAGGAGGGGCTCTACTCCGAGCTCCTCCCGGGTGACTGAGCTCCTCACCCTATCCCTAAGGGTGCGCCCAGCCACTCTGCGGAGGAAACTCATTTCTGCCACTTGTATCCACGATCTCATTCTTTCGGTCATGATCCAGATGACCATAGGTGAGGGTAGGAACGTAGATCGACCGGTAAATTGAGAGCTTCGCCTTACGACTCAGCTCCTTCTTCACCACAACAGACCGGTACAATGACCGCATTACTTCTCTCAATGTAATGTATAAACTGTACTTTTGCTGAGATGTATGTCACTTTGGACAAAAGCGTCTGCTAAATGAATAGATGTAAATGTTTTCTTTCAGAAGGGATGGTAGGTGAATCCTGAATTTATACAATTACTGTAAGTAATCGAATTAATCCATCCTCAAATTGTCATTTCAGTGACAAATACTGTCTCACCTAGACATTCCAGCATTTATTAAGATTATGACACATCTGAAACCTTATCCCAATTCAGTATCTTATTTATGTCTTTATATCAAGCAATTTAAATGCCTAATTAGTTTATTTTGGCAGCCATTATTCTTTATGATTAAATATTATTTAATATTTCTTACAAAAAATTTGTTGTTTTTATTATTTACTTACAGAAGCTCACTCCCTTATGCCAACCTAATCTAACTGCATTTGTTACAGTTTCACGCATGTAAAGTATTATTTATAAAATAATCCACCTGCATATGTTGTCAAACTTTTAAAGTTTTATCACATGCCATTGATATCTACTGTGCAACACGGTAAAGAACGACACACACCCATTTCTGTGGCCACAAAATACCAAGTGTTGCTTGAGTCATACTTTATTAGGATTGTTTGTTTTCCCAGCTGTCATGCTATTTAGCCACACCAGAGTTAAATGAGTAATTTCACAAAACTGTAAGAGATGTTCACAATCATACTGAATGAGATCAATAAATAAAACAAATCACTAGGAAATAAAGTGCCTACTTAATATTTTAAACAGATTGTCACTGCCGACCACCGAACGGACAATCTCTTTTCAATAATCCACCCAAGTTCCCAAGTCTGACAAGCGCAAGGCAGAACATGTTTTATTCTTTTGCTAATTAAAAAACTTCCCAAATAAAATATTACAGCCCATTATTTGCACTTTAAACCATGCTTGGCACATTTGGCTTTCCCTGGGAGTGATCAGGTGCCCCAACGTGCAGTTGGATGGTGAAGCAATGGTGCACATGAACCCACTGGCACACAGGTGTGAAACCAATGGCACAGAGACACTCAGAGTGTGTGTGTGTGTGTGTGTGTGTGTGTGTGTGTGTGTGACATAGGAAGCAAGGGGCAGGTACAGTGTGACGGGTCCCGCTGCATTCTTCTTACCCGGCATGGATATGACACCCACAGCCTGACGAGGCTTGACCTCTTAGACATCATTAATATCATTAATTTTTATTGACTGGCTTCCCTACTCAAGGTGAAATTGCATGTAATGATGTAACACTATAATTTGTAATATTTATTATAGTACATTGTCTGGGTTAAGAAATACTGTAATAATGTATATTGCTTTACTAGGACACTAACCAAAGGTTGCAGAATTAGTGGTTTTACCACAGCTTTGTGTTTGATGTACATGCTGTTGCACATAAGAAACTATTAACCTTTTCAAACTGCATCACCATTATTGAGAAAAGGGCTCTATTATTATTATTCTCTCTCACTAAATAAAAAAAAACTGCTGAGCCTCTGACACAGTGCAGACGCATAGGTCCTCTCGTCATTTCACACAGATAAAATTAATAACATCTAGTAAGATATACATTTTCACTATGGGTGTTGCATTCCATATAAACCCTATTGATAAAGAGTTAAGAAGCAAAATTACATTCTTTAAGAATATAAACCATAAGAAAGCAGAAAGTGCAGTTCACCAAAAACGGAAAAAAGAAAACCAAAAACAAATTAAGTTTTAATCTATTTCTAAATGTCAGTGCTTAAGGATTGTAGGTAAAATATGTTGTCACATTTTGTCATTGTACATTCTACCATTCTCACATGTTGTCTAGAATTTAGAGGAATAAAAACTTTAGACACAATTTCAATACTATTTGAACAATAAAGCAAACAAACTAAATTTCATGTTTATTTTTTGTACATGTTATGAGTTAAATTCAAACTGCTAAAAAGCTTTAACCAATACAACTTATAATGTGCCTTATATAAACAATGCAACCATGCATTGCATATCCCAGACAGTTGGCACAGCCATGCTACGGAAAGCTAAACTAAATTAATAAATAAAATGAAGAAAAGAGTTTGTTACGTTACTTTTTCATTGATTTTCTAATGATCACTTGCGATAAATTAAAATTTCTACCTCCACATATAGTTCTTTCACACTTCTTACAAAAGACATGGGTTCAACTGTTGTAATGCAAGTCATGACATATCAAAAAATCACTTCATACTGTTCTTGGAACTGTAATATGAGCTAGAAGCATTGAGTAATCCATAGTGAAATGCAAAAAGGCCCACAAATTTATTACATAAATAAATTAACATTAATAAATTAACTCTGGATCATGGTACAGGATGACTTGGTGCTAAATGCTGGGAAAGACCCAAAATAAGGGTTTTTTATCTGATACTCTAGACCTGTGACATGAGTTTCTTTCATCTGGGACAAAACAGAGCCTTTGAGGATCTTTCTGCATCGTCTCACAGGTCTTCTGTACCTACAGCTGCCTTTGCTTTTAAATCCCTTAAAGCTGTGCTCACGCTTGTAATGAACATCTGCATGAGCATCATCTTCTCAGAAATTGGTGCAGAAGAAATAAACAGCAGCATTACTGTCAAAAATGTGTTCCATTAACTTGTTCTTCACATTATCTCCTAAACACAGTCCACTTCAGCAGTTTCATTCCGTGCACTGTTGTAATGTGATTTTGACAGACAGATGTCACCGCCAAGATGTTGCTTAGAAGCGCTACAAGATTAGCAAATACAGCCTTAAAAAGGTGAGATGAACATGTATTCCAAGAAGAATCTTCTTCAAGGGATGGTCTCTGCCCTTTGACAGCTAGTTTAAACTTCTGTCTTGAAATCCCCATTACAGAGGCTCCATTAGACATTGGTGGTCATGCTCTATCATGGATTTCATAATTTGGAAGTATTTCCAAATACTGTTATGTTGGGTTTGCGTCCTAAACCTTACATGTATTTGGTAGTGTGGAACAATGATATTTTGACCACGCTGCACTGAAATAATTGTTCTCATGATGTCTTTGGAACATACCACTGAGATTACATTCTCCATGAAACATCTGTTTCCCTTTTTATATAGATCTGATTTATTTGTCCTTCTCAACATCCTTACGACAGTACAAGATCGCCGAGGATTAAAGTCGTCATGCGCCTTTCAGACCACTTCACAAAATTTGTCAACCTTCTTGACTTCCACTTTATTCTGATAATTACTATAAAAATAACTATCAGTAATAAAAGGATATTACCAGGTTCACAAAGGCTAGAGGTAAAAGACAAATACTGTTACACATTTCTCCACAAAGTTCCCTACTTGGTTATGGGAAACACCACAAAATTAAACATTTACATTACAGTTTCAAAGACAATCTTAAAACTAATTCTCATAGTCCTAGATAAATGAGCTTCAGTAGAAAACCCTAATGAGTCTGTAGTCCCTAACCCTTCAGGCATTTCTCATTGTCAAAGACTGTTGAGATAAACTAGTTTCAAAAGATAAGGTCAAGGAGAAGAGACATAGTGGGGCCAGGATGACGTGTCCTGAACCATGAATTCCAGACCACTAAGCACGCCCTGTCAGGCCGTCCGTGAGGTAATCAATGGAAATCCACTCTACTTTTGTCCTGTCCCTGTGGTGTGGCCAGAGTGGTGGTTCCTTGAAACCAGGCCAGTGCTGGATTTGTGCAGGAATGCAGTTTTCCCATTGCAGCCATGCCCCAAAGAGGTGAAACCCCATGATGAGGTGCCCCCTCCATCCACATCACTGCTGGACTGGGGTGCCATTGAGGGCACCAGAATGGTCTTCTTCTGCTACCCTTTGCTCCTTGCCCATGGTTACAATCACTGGGTGACCGGTGTTGTAGGGGTGAAGGGAGTGGTAGGCATGACAGGTGTACTGGGCGTGACTGGCGTGGTTGGAGTAGTAGGTGTGCTCTGATATGAGCGCAGCAGGACCTTGTGTTTGGTGGCAACCTCTGATCTTCGACGCTGGTGCTCCACCAGGAACTCTTTCAGCCGTGTGGTTGTGAAAGTGAGCGTCTGCCTACGCAGCCTCATCAGGTAGGCATCCTGCAACCATGAATTGCTGAAGCAGTCCTTGATGGTTGGACGAGCCCTAGAAACCAACACAACCATCAAGAGTGGCCACAGGGGCTGCAGGTGGTGAGCACGGCACGTGTTAAACAGCAAGGTGACAGAGGAAACTCCTACTGTTGTATTAAGGCGATATGGGATTATCCATTAACCACAATAAACAGAGTAGAACATGAATGAAAGTGGACCCACCAGGGATAGGAGCACAGGATCTTCTTGAGGAAGAGAGAGGCACTCTGGGACACATTTTGGTAGAGCTTTGAGAGGTCAAACTTTGCTGCCAGAATTCTTGCTTCTGTATCTGCAGGGTTGGCCTCCAGGAAAGGCAACCTCCCACTGAGCCTGGACACAGATTCAAATATCCAGTGTAAAGCGAGATTTCACATATGAACTGGATTCATATTGGAATTTTTTCAAAGTGTTCCTACAGAAATGGTGTTAGAAGAGGTTTATCTTTGTGTCACACTGGAGTATCACATGAAATAAACTATTCTCTTACAATAAACATACACAGCTGTCAAGACATAAAAGGTGGAAACATCAGTACTACTGAAAAAGGACCAGTTAGGAGATTTCAGTTATTTTCCATTCTAATATGTGAGAAGGGGTTTGGATTTGAGTGTCTGAGTGAGAAGTACTCACATAATGTAGGTCAGAACACCCACACTCCAGATGTCCGCTGGGGGACCCACCACATCCCCTTTCACCATCTCAGGAGCTTTCAGAGCCATGGGAATTTTGTAGAGGATAAATTGACAGGAAAAGACATATCAGTTACAAACATATTTACCAAAGCAGTGAAAAACAACAATGCTGATGTACGATGTTGGCACAGATTTATAAGGAAAGTTATAAATGATTGACATGGTATTTACTCACATTTTCTATAAGGACCCACGTCACTGCTGTGAAGAAAGCCCTATTGTACAATTGGTCGGTATATAGCTGCTGACGACAATTGAAAAACTGAAGCATAAAAGCACTACTCACGCATGAACTCAGGTGTTCCCTGACGACGGCTGTACTGCTTCAGGAACAGCGGGTTGAAGTTTTGTGCACTGCCAAAGTCTATGATCTTAATCACATTATTGTAGGTGACCATGATGTTGTCAGGCTTAATGTCCAGGTGCAAGATACGGCGGCAGTGCAGGTAGTCCAGGCCGAGAAGGATCTGAGCGATGTAGTTAACGACATCGTCCTCGGAGTATCGAAACCTGGATGGGGCAATCAGAAGAGTCATATGTGTCCCCCTCTCACGTGAAAGAAATGAGCCTGAAGAGAAGTCAGCTGAAACAGTATATTCGGTCAACTCTCCGTTATCAGCAACCACTGGTGAAGGACGGGGTCACGATGGTCTAGAGCCTATCACGGACACTTAAGGCAGGGTTCACCCTGGACAGGACTCCAGTCCATAGCAGAGCAAATCAAATACACTTGTTCACATGTTTACTGACAAAAACACACACTACGAGTAATTTAGAGTCACCAATTCACCTGAAGCACACGCCTTTGGACTGTGGGAGGAAACCCACGTGAACATGGGGAGAGCATGCAAACTCTTCACAGACTGAGCTGGATTTAAAGCCACGTTCAAAACCCACAGCCAAGGAGCTGTGAGACACCAGGGTTATCCACTGCGAAACCGTGCGGTATAGAAAGAGCCAAAAACAGCAATATTATTGCACACGGCACATTAGACCGACTTTCGAAGGTCTAAATCTGTTGACCACTGGATATCGCAGGTCCAAATACACGACACGCATGTGACGCACAGATGCTGACCTGTCAACGAGACTGTAAAGGAGCTCCTTGCCCGAGCAGCACTCGGAGATTAATACCAGGTACCGCGGTGTGACGTAGGCCTCGTGTAGCGACATGATTTTTTCATGATGGAGGGACTTGAGGATGTCGTACTCCCGCAGAACCTCCTGCTTGTTCTCCGGCTCATACGGCACAATCTTGGCCATGAAAATGTTGCCGGTGGCATTCTCCTTGCACTCCCTGATCACTCCGAAACGGCCCCTTGCACGCAAAGATGGAACAGAACAATAACAATAACAATCTCGAAAAATCAAAAAAAGGATTATATCGAGGACTGCATTCAAGAATTTCCATGAATTTCATAGCAAAATTCTGGTGAATTATTGTACTTTGTGTGAGTACATTACATTTATTAATTTAAAGTGTCAATCTTAAAGTGTTACATTAGCCTTAACATATGAATCTATTTACAATAATTTACCAATTTATACAGCTGGGTAATTTTACTGGAGCAATTTAGACTAAATACTTTGCTCAACGGTACTAGACCTGGAGGCGGGATTCAAACCTGCATCATTTTGGGTTCAGCAGCTCTAACCACTGCACTACCAGCTGCCCCATGGCAGTATGTAAGATTAAAATTGGTTATTAAAGCCTGGTTATCAGTCTGATTAACTGAAGCAATGACTCAGTGTAATCCACTGCCATGGGTTCAAACTAAAGCCCCAAGGCTCACCTGGCTTTCTCATCCATGAACGTGTACGGCTTCTGAGGAACTCCTTGACGCAACGTTGTCTCGCCGGGCTTGCCAGATGGAGTCCTGCGCCCGGAGGGTGTCATACGTCCCGAAGGTGTGACACGCCCACTGGGGGTCATGCGAGAGGGCGTGTTCACGCCCTCACTGACAGGGCTCATGCTGGTCACCAACATCACAGGGGGTGAGATCGACTGGGTAGGTGTGGGGGTGCTGACTTGGGCTGTGGTGACTGGGACATATAGGGGGACGGGCGAGATGGGTTTGCCAATAGAAGGGGGAGGGGAGACTAGCGGAGGTGGGGAGATGGGAGGGGTTTGAGACGGAGGTGAAACGATATTGACAGGGCTCCTTGACTTGGGTAGAACTGTGGGAGGTGGGGGCTTGGTAGGTGTCACAGGGGAAGGCGTGACACTGATGTTGAGAGTGGTCTTGGCTTTTGTCGGGGCGGATGTCACTGACACAGGCGTCTTTATTTCCGTGATAGTGCGATGGGAGGTTACAGGGTGGCTCGGAAGGGGCAAAGGGGTAACAGTAGGAGGAGCTTTGGGAGAATGAGCAGGAAAAGCCAGTGCGGGCGCAGAGACAGCAGGACCAGCAGCCATGGATGGAGATGGAATGAGGACAGGTGGAGCAGGTTGAGATGGAGGAGAAGGCTGGGTTGAAGCTGTAGCAAAAGCTTTACTGGGCAAGACAGTGGGACCAGGCTTGATGGGAGGCACAGTCACTGACGAAGTCACAACTGGAGTGGAGGGGAACATCTTCATCTCAGCAGCAGGGGCTGCGAAATGAAAATGGTATGGTTTTTTGTGCTGGGTCACCTGTCGTCAAAGCTAAACCTGCCATGTGAGCATTTTGAGTGGAGACATGCATATTCATGAATGCAAAACAAAGAGAGCAAGCACACTTGACCACTCTGCACATCATTACCCAGTCCCTAGCCCTAGTTTGTACCTGTAGAATCGAGCACGACTTGCTCTGAGCAGTTACTGTAGGGCCCTTGACCGGCCTTGTTGGTGCAGACCACCCTGAACCTAATGGCTCCCCCTGCAGGCAGGTCTGTGACATTGTGGTAACAATCAGCCAAGCCCGTAGCTACGACGAACCAGTTTGCATCACCTGGGGACAAGAAAGGATGTCTTGCGTTTGTACATTTTACCGTGCTAGTCAGAGCTCTTCATAACATTGGTTTTAGCGCATCGCGTTGTTACAAATGTGAGGAACTGTTTTTCACAGGGCAGGGGTGCGGGGGTGCGGTGGCGCAGTGGGTTGGACCACAGTCCTGCTCTCTGGTGGGTCTGGGGTTCGAGTCCCGCTTGGGGTGCCTTGCGACAGACTGGCGTCCTGTCCTGGGTGTGTCCCCTCCCCCTCTGGCCTTATGCCCTGAGTTGCCGGGTAGGCTCCGGTTCCCCGCAACCCCGTATGGGATGAGCGGTTCTGCAAATGTGTGTGTTTTTCACAGGCTTTCGAGTCTCATGCAAAATTCCTGCAGATTTCATTGCTCTGAAAGCGATGAAGTACCAGCGCTCTGCAGGGGAGTAGATCCGACTTGTTTTTCATACTGTGTCCAGGAGGTGGCATAAAGAAGCTGGTCATCAGAATCTTTTTCAAGTTCATTTCTACCGCATTATGGCATTCGTGTATTATTTATACTGTGGAATTGTGACAATCATAATTGCGTTATTGTCATGAATTCTCGCCTTCATTTTTCCTAACACTAAGAGAATGTGGGGCTTTAGGACCTGAACAGATGGTGAAATCAGATGGGAACTTCTAGGGTCATTGCACAGGCATTTTAACGGTAATAGGAAGAGTAAAAATAGAGGACATGAGAAAAATGCCAAAGCATAAGGGTACGTGGTGAAGTTGGTGTGGCCGATACGGTGGGACTAGATTTGCAAATTACGATGGGCAGTGAACCTACGGTATTTTCTGAGTAAAACCACTAAAGCAGGAGGACATGAAGATTACTCACCCTCCATCTTCCTTTCCAGGCAATAGGTGCAGGGCGCTGGGGTTTTTGAGGGTTTCCACAAAACAAGGGCGGTGTTTTTATATCTCTGTGTAATCTCTGGGGTCCCGGGGGCTTCGGGAAGGCCTGGAGCATACAAACACCCACCACTATAGTTACATCAAAAGGCATCTCCCACTTACAGATTCAGCTGACTTCACATCGCAGAGCTTTCCAAAAAGACCAGCGCCCATGCAAAGTAATGTCTCTCGGACAGAATTTAAATCACGGGTGACGAGTGTCATTACTTGACATCATAATAATACACATGCCACTTGAGAGCTCAAATTCATTAGGTAAAGCACAGTATGCCAGCTCTCTCTCTCTCTGTTTTTGTTGTGTCTTGTTTTGCCTGTCTGAGGGGAGAAAGTTTATCACGTCGGCAAATTCATAAATTACACAAGCCTCTCTCTAAAAATTCATAATCGTCAGACTTCCCTCTGGAATTTCTGAAAGGTTTTTAATTCTGACAAACTGCAGTGTCTGGCTACGATTGTTTGTTCTACTCTATCCATACTCTGTTACAACCAGGCATCACACTTTTTATCAATACTCTGTGGAACTATACATCAATACTCTGGTACAACTTGAGCTGGAGAATGTATTGATTCCAGAGAGCTTACAGACTGAATAAAAAAACACGGATTGTGACTCTGAATTCAACCTCAAGGGAGTTTGGGATTGAGTGTTTTGCAGCTTAAACTGTGCTGGAGATGGTTACTAGCCACACCAGCTATGGAACATATGCATGAGGTGAAGAACGCTTTGGGTTCTCCCTCTGACTTCTTGTTTTGTCTAACTGTGCCCGGATGAGAGGGATCGTATCACAGCTGTGACTTCTAAAGTGTCAGATAAGCGTCACGCCCCAGGCACAGCAAGACAAAGCACCGGAACACGAACTGGCGCCGAGTCAGAGTGCAGAGGCTCAGCTCTGCATCTGTTCCCAAGGCCACCCATCCCAGCGGTCAGCTCTCGTCATGTTCTCCCCCGCAGGCCAGGTTAGCACATGCACACTCACAGGTGACGGAGAGGATGCAGGAGCTGGTGACTGAGCCCAGCGGGTTGGTGGCTATGCATTCGTAGATTCCTGCGTCTTTCTTGGTTGTCTTCATGATCATGAGGAGTTGCCGTCCATCAGGGCAGGAGATCATGTTCATCCTAGCATCGATCTCCAGAGGTGCCTTATCTGAGAATACAAGATTCCACTGTATACCCAGTAGTGCATGAACAATGGTAAGCATATACCACTATAGCTGTTTGGCTGTTAAGCTGTTATATTATACGATCATAATGACACATTTTGACCAGAATAATCCCAAGGTGGGAGGGTCACGGTGGTGCAGCGGGTTTGACCGGGTCCTGCTCTAGGGGGGGTCTGGGGTTCAAGTCCCGCTCGGGGTGCCTTGTGACAGACTGGCATCCTGTCCTGGGTGTTTCCCCTCCCCCTCCAGCCTTACGCCCTGTGCTACCGGGTTAGGCTCCAGCTCGCCGCAACCCAGCATAGGACAAGAGGTTTCAGTCAATGTGTGTGTAATCCCAAGCGTGTTGCTAGCTGCATTAAAATGCTGTACAAAAAGTTAACAGTTTGACATTTAGATCTTGTGTGAGGTCAGACAGAAAGAGAGGTGACATTTTGCATTTACAAACAGCCTGGTCAGTCATCTATAAATAGAGATGGTGTTTAGTATAAATGCAACCTTGGCATAATTAAAAAAAAAGACGTAATAAAAGGGATGGTGCAAGTGAAGGTCTTCCTGATGACATATTCTTCACTTAGCTGATCACGCATAATCTTAAATTACTTTGTTCAACTTCCTATAATAATTCTTTATCAGTCTAATGCAATACAACGGCGATCATCATTTAAATAAATCTATATTATGCCCAAGCAGTGTATATTTGACTTATAAAGTATTAATGACTGTGCACAACATTTTATTTCTAAAGCATTAATCTATGGAGGGCGACTTATGTCCATATGAAATTCCAGACTGCATGTTTCATTTGAAGATGCTGTCTGGAAAATAAAAGCAAAATGAATCTGTCTTTACTGCATAAATGGTTAAGAACCAATGGAAAGGCCAAATCCAGAAGAAAATGTCTTGGAAAAACATATTTCTGTCTGCTTTGAAAAAGAGATTAGACTTCAAAGAAAAATTGAAATGTGCTTTTTCTTAGCAATTTGAGTGAAGTTTTAAATTCACTTCACTGTCCTGTACACTTTTTATCTGTACTGAAATTTAGGAAGACGTATGTTTCATCACACTGTGAATACTGGGAAGGCTTATTGTTCTTTATACTTTTCCTTGGTGTGGGAAAGGTCTACGTGCTGATGTTCTGTGCTGTAAGGGTCTATCTCCGTGTTTCTACTTGGAGGACATACCTTTCATCCAGGTAATGTGGGGGTGGGGGCTCCCAGCTGGGAGGCAACTGAGGGTGATGGGATCCCCCTCGAGAAGAACATGGTCCCTCAGCTTGACATGGAAAACAGGAGGGAAATCTGAAAGTGAAGAGAGGCAAAGCTTCAGCAGGAGGTGGGATGAAATGCTCCTCCAGAAATTCATGTTGAATGTCTTTAGTAATGAATAAAAAAATATATATCTTCCTCAAATACATACACACATATATATATCACATGAAAAATGTTGATGAGAATTTTATGCGAAATTCACTGTGGTGAATGTCTGCAATTCAATCAAAGCTGCATGTATATGTGCGAGAGAAAAAAGATGATGCATGGCATACCAGATGCCAGTCGACAGTACTGGTGAGTGCGACGAGCGCTGCTCTCTCTGGCAATCACAGAAGGGATGTCAGGTTGAGAAACAGTCTTGTCTCTCCTGCCTCTGGTCAGGCCCCAGCGGTCCCACCTCGACCTACGGTCACTCTCTGGGTCTAACAAGAACAAGGCGTTAGCAAAAATGACTGAACTAAAAAATTTCGATGAAGGAGAGGCCAAACATCATAAAACTGAAAGCTGCAGAAGGAATTTTATTTTTTCTCTGTGTCTGTGTTCTAGTATCTCATATAATTACTCTATATTTTGGTATAAACTGCTCAGTCCGAATGATTAATGAAATTAAAATAAGAGAAATTTAACTGTAACGTGAAAAAATAATGCAAATAGTTTCTTACGTCTGAGAGCTGATTCTGACTGGATGCTGCTTGTGGACTCCAGGGACTCTGTGGATGCAGCAGAGCCTGACTGTGATACCAAGGGGTTCTGAGTGAGGCCAATCTTCTTCAGACTGATTCCTTCTGAGCTGGACCGGCGCAGGAGGGAGAGCAACGGTGTCCTCTTGCTCTCTGGTTTCTCCTCCACTTTCTTTTCATCCTTCCTGTCCTCTGACTGACTGCGGATCTTCATAGATATGCCAGCCACTGTGGACTCAATCTTCCGCCGCATGGCCAAGACAGGTGATTCGCTCGGCTTCTTGGCTTCCTTCACCTTTTCCTCCTGACAACCATCAGGTGCCCCATCCATCCTCATCATTTCCACATCTCCATTCTTTTTGTCGTGGGGTTTGCTGCGACCTAGGGTCCATGAAAGCCGACGCCTGGGAGTAGTGGACTCGGAAGCAGATCCCTCTTCCCTTAGCTTGACCTCTTTTCTCTCTGTTGATGGGGACCTTTTGAGACGCATGGAGAGTCTTTTCATGAAACCACTGTCTTTTGATGCTTCCTTGAGATCCTGGACAGACTTGGACTTCTCCAGTATCATTCTTGGTATCCCAGGCTTGACAATCTCCAGAGGAGCACCTACAGCCCCTGGACGATAGATCTCTTCGCTTGGAGTCTGAGGCGTGACAGCAGACTTATCCTCCTCTTTTGTCCAATTCAGAAGCTTGAAGCCACGTGTCAGAGATGATTCACGCTTCTTGAACCTTGTCTCAAAGACCTCCTCTGAGGCAATGTCCTTGATGTCTGTACCAAGAGTAGAGGAATGAATTGGGGTCCTGGGTGGACTCGGACCTTTAGCTGTTTCATTACTGGATGCGACCCTGGAGAAGACAGCAGGATGCTCATTCGATGAGGGAGGCTCTGACTTACTTAGAGGAGGAGTGGGAGTGTGGGCAGGTGTGGTTACTGGGATTGGAACTGGTGCTGGGGTCGTAGCTGGTTGTAGAGATGGGACTGTGATTGTCTGCATGATGCTGGCATATGCTGATGTTCTGCCATCTGGCAGTGTCACTCGAGCAGGTGGAGAGTACGCTTCATAGGTAGTTGTCATGCTTGGTGCCTTAGCTGGTACGGCAACAGGGGTTACCATGATGGAGCTAGTAACAATATTAATCTCTGGGGATTTTTTCTGGCTCTTGGCTTCTTCCTCTTTTGTCTCAGTGACAAACTCCTTTTCATCTTCTTCCTTCTTTTCTTCCTCAAAGACTTTCTCTACCACACTTCTTGGAGCCATGTCATAAAATTGAGTCTGTGGCTCTTTTTCAGGTTCATTTGCTTCATCCTCCAACATTCTTCCTTCCTTGTCCCGTAAGTCAGGTGCAGTCTCAGTCTCATCCACATTGTTTTCTTTTGAGACATTGTCTGAACCTTCCTCATCCACCTCCATCTTCTCCTCTTCCTGGACCTCATTCTGTAGCTTGTCCACATTCTCCTGTCCCTTCCACCCTTGGTCTGTGGTGGGAGGCTCAGAAGGAGCCTCTTTTGGAGTAACAGGGCGGGAATCCAGTTTAGGCTGTTCTGTGAGAGCAGACATGGATACGGCTTCCTGAAGCCTCCGTTCTTCAATCTGGGCCATGGGTATCTCCAGCGGTGCTCCAGAGCGTCGGTGCAGAGGTATGGGCTCAGTATCTCCCTGGCTGAAGGAGGCACTTTTGCGAAGGACTTTGATTTTTGGCATTTCTTCTCTTGGTGTATCACTGGAAGCGGCTCTGGTGAGTGGAGGTGCACCAAACCGATGAGGGCGCACGTAACGTTCTAGTGACAAAGGGCGCTTCTCATCTCCCACACCCAGAGTCTCCAGCAGAGGGCCGCGCAGACCACTCATTTTGTTGTCTACAGCTACACCTCTCAATAACCTTTGCCTCATAAGTTCAAGTTTCAGGGCATAGTCCTCTTTGCTTAACTTACCAGCACCTGGGCTTGAACTCCTGCGTGGCAGTTCCATCGAAACTGCTTTTTTGAGACTCTTCTTGCCCTCCTCCATGGCTGACTCACCCTCTCCATCCTCAGATTTGATATGCAGTAACAGGGCACTATCAGCTGAGCTTCCTCTCCTTAACTCTCCTTTCTTCCGAGTTCCTTCAGATCTGTCTGATTCCATACTTGAACCCCTCCGCAAAGGCCTCTTTGCCTGCTCCGATCGCTTCGCTGTTGCTGCTGGCTCCTCATCCGAAGATTCCTTGTCCTCTTCCTGTGTCACTCTTTTCCTGGCTCGCCCCCTCACCATAGGCTCTCCTCCATCCATTCTTTTGTCCAGTTCACGCTCCTCAGGCTTGGCTGCCTGACTTGCTGGGCTTTCCCCTTCACTGGTCCTGCTGATCTCTTCGTCACCCTGAATCTCATTCAGGGACATTCTGGATCCGGAAAAGTCCATGGCCAAAGGCATGGGGATGAAAGGGAGCTCATCAATATCCTCATCTGAATCAGATGATGAGGTGAGAGGAGGGGAACCCTCTTTCAGATGCCTCGGAACTGCAATTGAGGTGTGGCAGGAGGAATCGTCCAGCAACTCAGGAATGGATCTCATCACCATTTTTGATTTATAGCTTATAAGTGAACGCTGTAAAACATTCATATTATGTGTGAGAGCAAGAACGTTAAACCAGTAATATTAATTTAAAATTCCACTGTACAAATTATAAAAGGCAAATGCTGAAGCAGAATATTTCTCACCTGCCACCGTCTTCGAGATAAAAACTGCTTAAGCGCCTCTGTACCTATGCTCTTCCCCTTTGTCAAGGTCTGTATTAAAGCCGAACATTTAGACAAGAACATCAGCATGATCGATGAGCCAGAACAAATTCTCTTTCTGGAATAAGTAACATATGCAACTCGGCTGCTTTCATCAATCAGTTTCAAACTAAAACACCATTTAATCACCTGGGTCAAATCTGGACCAATTTCCCCACACCTAGTATGAAGTAAAATATATATTTATCTACATGCAACATGTATCACTGGCAAACCCACTTCTTTTGGCACGACAGTCTTTTACATTTAGAACCTACCTTAAACCATGGGTGCCGAAGGCATTCGTTAGCATCAGGCCGTCTTAATATAAAAGAAACAGAATTTAACATTAATTATTTACTCAAAGAGTAATTTGTGGACAGAAAATGTTCATTCCTGTGCTTGCAACTTACAGTCTGTCTGCCACCAGCAGCTTAATGACAAAACCTTTGGCTTCGCGGCAGAGGTCTGTAAACATGCTCTCCTCAAAAGCCACGTTGTAACTCCTGATGTTGTGAGCGCTGATGCGGTCATTCTCTCCGGCGAAAGGAGACACGCCGGTGAGGCTGCAAAACAACTTTACCTTTAAATTACCTTTTTTTTCTGAAGACTGTGCAGTTTTGGATCATTGGCGCTAAATGAAGTAAAAAATGCAAATTTTTTCTTCCTTCAAGATCAACACTTTTCTGACTTTATTTCTTATTGCAGTCAGCAAATATAGCTTAATATTTCCAAACCAAGGTTTATATAATTTATAAATAGTTTATATAATTTCCATGGAAATGTAGCTGAAAAAAAGAGGTGATGTTTTAACCCAAGAATAACTAATTATTTTCTGAAAATTTCTGGTCAAATGAGCAGTTGTTCTGTATTGATTTCCTACAAATACATTGCAGAAATCACTGCACAGACAATACAGCATCTAACTGAAGATTAAATAAACATACCACAGATATGTTATGACTCCAACAGGCCTGTAAAGAGATAACAAGGAATTTAGTCATTGTTGCTATACAAAACATCTAATTTAGTTTTCTGTAGGAGGCATTTTGCATTCAAGGAACCAGGTGCTTTACCATATGTCCGTTGCCTTGGAGACTGGCGTTTGGTTAACAATCTCTGGGGCGACAAATTCAGGAGTGCCATATTTGCAATACTGGGGCTCACCGGGCGTGAGCTCAATGGCATTGCCAAAGTCACAGATCCGGATCTGGTCACTGCTGGGGTCTGCCATTAGGATGTTCTCCGGCTGGGAGGTTCACAAAGAGTGTCAGTGATAGTGCCTATATGAGGACTACTACCTGCTTTAGAGTGGGTAGGTTGCCTACCTTGATATCAAGATGTAGTATGTTTTTCTGGTGTAAATAGCTCAGACCCTCCAGCAGCTGTCTCATAACTGAGCGAATCTATAGGAAAATGAGCATATGCGTTACTTAGTACCCGGTCACATTGTATCTTCTGTAATTGTTCCTTATGTGAAATGGAATCTGGGTCCTGCTGTGACAAAATTAACACAAGGGTACAGCTGAGGAGTTAACATTGCTCCAGGGAGTTGGTTGTGACCATGTATATGCTGGGGTGCTTGCTGAATCATTGCTAACCCCCTCATTCTTTCGCTTTTGGCAGATCTCCAGAGCCTACTTGCCTCAGACTCGGTCACTGCAGACTTCTTTGCCAGCCTTTCCAGAAACTCCTCGTAACACCTACACAGGAAAGTCAAGGAAATAAAACCTCCGACACAGTGTGTCGCTGCACTCTCAGTGCATTGCGTGGAGATGGCGTGCACATTTAACCGAAGATGCCTGGGGCTTTGAGAGCAATGACGTAGACATATGTGGCCTGTGGGCTGGCCTCACCTCCATGGGCATATGAAAAGCAGGATCTACAAGCGATCCTGACAGGTGACCCAAGAGAGGGTCTAAGCTGAGCTTCCTGGGGGGGCCTTCCTGCATCTCACCGCAGCAGGTGCACAGCAGTTAATAGATAAGAGATACAGCTGCTGCAGTCTTCACCGCAGTAACATTTAATTTCAGTTTGTGGTTTCATGCTCATGGAACCAGCTCTCATACAGCACATACTGTACAACACAATTTTTGGTGGATTACCTGAAAAAGCAATGTGCACCAAGGCCATATAATCTCATTTAATAACTTTAACGTGTATTGCCATAAATTTACAAATTTTCATCTGTTTATTTATTTATTTAATATCAACCGCATATTAATACTGAAGTTCTGAAGATGTTGTGAAGAGGTAGTCGATACAGTGCCTTTTTTGGTCACAGCACAGAGCCTTTACCTCTACGCCACATTCAGCCCCGGAGATTTTCATGTACCCTTGTGTGCCGTCTACCCCAAAGACATCATAAGGAAGGCTTACAAGGATACAGATCTGTAATAATGACAACAACATTCTTCTTCTCAAAGGCATCGTGGAAGTAGACAATCTTGCTGTGCTCCAGTTGAGACAGCAGTCTCATTTCCCTCAGAGCTGACGTTTTCTTCTTCGCTCGGGCAGAGATGAACTTTGCTGCATACTCCTCTTTCCCACCTTTCTGTGTCACCCTCTTCACATAGGAGAAGGCCCCCCTGGAGCAGAGACCAGGTCCTTGCTCACACTCCGTCCAAAATAAACTTCACACACATTCAACACAGGAGTCAAAGCTCACATAGTTAAAATAAGAATTTATTTATTTATTTATTTTATCTTGGAATCTAAAATGCTCAGCTATCGGAACTAAGTACTGAGATGAATATGATGATCAAAATAAATGTGGAAACTTTAAGTCTGTGAGCTCTCAAGAAAATGACTTCTATATCAGTGTCCCTCCCTGTGCTGACTCAGTGCTATGTCATGTGCCACAGATTAACAGCAGTTGGGTTCGACTGTAGTCAGCCACCGCCCAAGTCCTGCAATGGATGGAGAGCGGGCGCTAAGGCATGAGAATTATCTCTACAGAGCTGGATCTCAGGGTGGTGGTGGTGGTGGTGGTGGTGGGCGGGGGGGGGGGGGGGGGGGGGGGTGTCACAGAATACTGAACACAAGCAAAGGAACCTAGAGCCATACAACAACTGCATACTGCCTCAAATTAACACATAAGCAGAAATTCACCACTGCCTCCAGCGTGTGTTGGAATATCCTGAAGACGTGAAAAACAACTTACGGAAAAATATATGCTGAAATATTTGAAATTGGTGCATAAATGTAAAACGTATTCTGGATGCGTTGTAGCATGTGATGAATGACATAAATGTATTTATATTTGGTTCAAATACAATATTATGTGCGCTACTTGCCATTTTCAAATGTTTGCATATATTCTAAAAATGTTTTTTATTATATTTTCTTGTTGTTCTCATAAACTATATCCTTAAATTGCACAGGTGCTGTTTTACTATTGTTTATTAACCAGATTTCAATTTTGATGGTCATTATAGCAAAACAACATTATTCTAGGGGGTGATGTAAGCTTTTTTCAGCCAAGCCTTAATCTTCTTGATTATCGCATCAACAATATACTGTAAATACAAATCCAGTCCCAAACCCAGCCGACTTGTGATTCCATTGCCTCAGAAACACGTGTTACATTTACATCTCTCTACTGTGTGAGAAAGATGCTGCAGCCATAAGAAAAAAAAGGCAGCGACAAAGTTTCCTATCAGGACTTTCCAGCAAGCGCATTCAGTACCTGTTAAAAATAAACGGCTTCTGCCTGTTGGTGACTCACCGCCCAATCTCCTTGTGCACGTCATAGTAGTCGGTCAGCCTGCGCATCTTCCTGAGAATAGTCTCCTCATCCTCGAGCATCTCCTCCTTCTCCTGCTTCGCTGCAGGGACACGGATTCATGAAGTCAAGAAGCACTTTATCCAACCATCCCTGACCATGCCAACCAATGTGCACAGATGGCTCACTTTCAAAATTTGATTAATAACAACTAATTATTTCATTATTTATTAATAGACTTTATTAATAAAATGTTCAATTTGATTTGAATAAGCATGATGGTAACATTTAATTGCAGTCTTTATATCACTCAAACTGTAATAGCTCCACAGAGAAAACTCAATAGACCCATTAATGTGTTAGTTAACAGATGAGTGGAACAAGAGAATGAAGCTTATCACATAACAAGAAAAATCACATCCCTGACACCAAAATGCAAGAATTATTAAGCATTAAGATACTAATATCCTTTTTCTCTTTTTGTACTCGAGTTTCTTGTTGCACTGTAATTTTCAGATAACACTTTTATTGCGAATAAAAATAAAGAGAACTGCAAACATTAAACATTACATGACTTTGTTCTAGTTTGAATGGATGTTTGGAAAAAATCGTGTGATGGAATCCAAAGCTCAAAATGCTATAGATATTTGTATTATCTCTTCCTTCAGTGAGACTGTGGAATTACACATTAGAGTTGCACTTCACCAATTTACACTGATTCTTCAGAGGAACAGTGTTACTAAACAACAGAGAAGAAAGTCTGCAACAACAACTTATGGATATTTTCAGACTCAACATTGTTTTGGATTTTCCAGTCCATAGTTCTGATAAATATCCCCAATGTAAAATTCCAATTAGTAAAAAACAGATTATGAAGTTATTCTTTGAGGAGGAAGTACAGCTAATACGATCCATTATTTTTCTCATCTTAGTACTGTAGATAATACAGTATATACAGTTGTGAGAAAAAGTTTGTGAAACCTTTGTAATTATGTGGGTTTCTGAACCTCACAACAAATTTTAGATTATTTCAATGGGTTCTCAAACTGTTTCTCACAAATGTATATCTAGACTGTAAGTGTTATGAGATTTAAGGAAAATATTGTATAACTTTAATAGGACTATTTTCAACTGATTACCTGTGCGTACAGTAAGCTCAGCCTTACAGGATACACTCCCTGCCAGGTTCTTAGCCGTGCAAGTGTACACCCCCGAGTCATCCTCTTGGGCGTTGAGGACCACCAGAGAGCACTCGTTGTCATCGTATACAAAGGTGAAATGGCCACTTTCTGACAGCAGGGTGTCATTCTGGAATTAAAAAGCCAAATATTTTCAGAACAAAACAATTTTCACTTATACGCACACAAAAATGTGAACTGTGTATGTATATACACACACACACATACACACACACACACACACACACACACACACACACATACAATGTTGCCTCAGGGCTTTTAGCATAGTATGCCATGACCAAGACACAAGAAAACTTTTTCTTGGCTGTGTTTCACTAAAAAATAAAGTGAGGAGAAGTGTTTGAAAGAATTACATAAGAGCTGATGTGAGGGAGTAAGCTGAAAAGCACAGCCACCGTCAAACAGGAAGATTTGGCCCGGAGGCAAAGCCGAAACATTACCTAATATCTGAATTGTTTGCATCTGTATGCCTGTAATGAAACACCCACTCTCTATAGTTGGCGGAATAGGAATGCTGGAATCAGAACAGCAAACAACAGGGAGCAGAGACTGAAGTCAACCTACTAGTGTAGATACAATTAAGAATGTTTTACTTTCATTCAGTGGTAAACTGGGAATAAAACAAGGAAGATTTTTCAAAGTGCTTGCTCTTTGGAACAAGACCACGGCTTCCCAAGCTTGATGGGCGCAAGGCAAGGGCCTAAGGCATGGGTATGCAAAGGTGGGGTGGAGGGAGATCAGCATTGTGGAATACTTTGCTGTCCCGAGGATGGGTGACCAGGGTGCTTGAACTACAGGTCTGTTGAACAGATGCAATGGAAACAAACACTACGGGAGATTTTGCGGAGACAGGGACAATGGCTGTATCAAGGGTCCTGTAGGTCTGCCCTCCTCTCTAGTATGCAAGGAAAGGAGCTGTACAGCATTCCCTGGTCAGTTTTAACACCAGAATGCGAGACTGACTAAGTGTGAGTGTATTTGTCTTACCAGTTTGAAAGCTGCCATCACCAACCCTCCTTTAAAGCAAAATACAGCAGTCTTCCCTCACAGCTCAACTGTAATGTCACTGCTCCTCACTGTCATGTCACTTAGCTATATTTCATCTTCGTTTCCAGTAGCAAAATCATGCATGACTAGTTATACTGGAGCAGAAAAAAAAAACCTGCTCTTTACCTTGTACCACATTATGTCTGGGACAGGTTTTCCCTCGACAACCACAGCAAACCGCGGAGTCTCTCCCACGCACACATCCACATCCTCCATGATAGACTCAAAAGTGGGAGGAGCTTCAGAGAGAGAAGAGGATCAGTTTACCACACTCATGTCCTTAAAACCAACCGTTCACCGCTTTGCCTAAAATGCTCAAGACAGTCTGGGCTAGAAAGAATAGAGTAGAAAGATGTCCTTTTATTTCACCTGCAATCTCCACTGTTAGGATGCAGGAGTCACTTCCAAATTTGTTGCATGCTGTGCAAACAAGCTGGCCCACATCACTACTTCTCATAGTCATGATCTTCAGGGTGTGCTGGTCATCATCTGGCATACTCAACTCAAAGACTCCTGGCTTGTTTGTTAGCTGTGTTCCTTTTCTGAAAGCAGAAGAAACAAGATGGTTGCTTGTTTCCCCGATCATTTTGAAGGCATCATTATCTTTATTACTTAGTTTACTTTGGTATGGATCAGAACATTTAGAACTACTTGTAAGAGAAGAAAAAAGACAGTTATGAGTGGTATGGTTCACTATACCTTTTCCAGGTGACTGTGGCTTGGACATGATTCAAGGTGATAGTAATGCTAACTGGCTGGTTCTCTACCGCATACACAGTATCTGGCTTGTCTGTAATGACTGGAGCCTCACTGAGATATGGACCTGTGCGCAAGAACATCAACAGTTATGCCTTTAAAAGCTACTCCAGTGTGATCTACACGGACTATCTTGCTCTACTTCTCTGTACCTCTGTCCAGAAGCTGCACGGGTTCAGTGGGTGGAGAAGGCTTGCTGAAGGCTTTGTTCGCTATGCACAAGACCCTGAAGAAGTAGCGCACTCCTTTGGAGAGTGAAGTGATGGTGTAGGTGGTTTGTTTCAAACTGGAAGCAATGATGATCCATTGGATTGAGCCCAATGCTTGCTGCTGCACAGCATACATCAAGGAGCTGGCATCTACAATGAAAATATGCAAGGACTTAACGCACCATTATAAAAATTACATTTGTAGAGTAGAGCAAGTACATATATAGTTTTGCCCAAACATATCAGTAGAAGTACAGTAAAAGTAAGCACTGATGGAACCTTTTCTTAAAAAAAAAAAAAAATGTCAATCAGCAGCCACTTTAAATGTATAGTATTTGGAGTGGAATGTCAATATTGTGGTAAATCCTGACCCGTTTAAGGTCAATTTGAGAAGCAAATAAAACTGCAGCTGAAAAGCAATTAAGTAGATGTCATTATGTGCTTAATATATTATTCTGTACTGTACTTCCCAAGTGGCATCTCTATTACTGGCTTTTTAAAAGAAGGACTAAAATGAACAGTAATACAGTGCCTGATAAGGTCTGCTATTGCAATGAAAACCTTCAGAAATATATCAACTGTTACTGTGTTTCTGAACAAACACTTTTGGGTGTATTGCTTTCAAGAAACACTGACCAAGACAAATAACCTTGCAGTAAGAAATGTACAGACTCAAGGGTAACATTGATCTTTGCCCTGTGGGGCATATATAAAAAAGTGCTCACAGCAGTACCTATGGCAGGATCCAGCCTTTTGGGTTTCTTCCAGCTCAGAGTGATGGTCCTGCCGGTAATTGATTCTACCACTGGAGGCCCATCGGGAGGGTCAGGGAGAACATCTGCAAGAAAACAGACTGACGTGAATCTGAACTTATTTTCATGTTTGTTCACGTGCAATTATGTAATACCTCATATTTAACAGCAAGGTTTTTTACATGCCATAAAAACACACCTATACAGACACAGATGCACAAGTGTACGCACATATACTGCAACAGAAAGCAAAAACTGTTCTTCTTTAAAGCTTACACATTTCTCATACTACCTTGTGTCAAAAATATGTATTACATCAAACTAGATCACAGGTCTAGGACTGTTGTCTGAGTAAATAACTATTTGCACTTTAGAGAGAAGAAGGCTTTGCTCAAAGAAACAATCTACCACAAGGAAGTAACAGCAATTAGACTGGGCCGTGCAGAATGTCTGTTTTTCAGAATAATGTAGATTTGAAACACACAGAGCGCACACACTGTGGTTGCTGGATAGTGTTTATTCTTGTGTCAAAAAGGATTCAGTGCTGTAATTCTTCGGTCAGTATCTTACCTGTCACATACAGGTGGGCGTAGCAAGCAGCCTTGCCCACTTTGTTTGAGATGACACTTTTGTAGACACCAGCATGGGCATGGCACACAGAGCGGATGACCAGGCTGTGGATGTCCCTGACTACACGAGGAAGAAAGTGGGGAAATCAGGGTCATCCAAGGGGTTAAGACATCTATCACTCTCCATCACTTTCCCACACTGACAATCTCATTTTTAAAATGTGCAAAGCAGAGGTGTTTGCTCAAGTGTTGCATTGATGGCTGGACTGCATGACATCAATCAAGGTGCTGGTCAAGGCCAACTGTAAAGACATTCGGAAAACCAGCACCTCAACGCCATTGAGTCAATAGTACATTGTAACGGGCAGGACTCCAGACCTTCACATGTCATTGCTTACGTACATTGCGTCATCTTCCTGTCATCCGTGCTGTTGATTTTGTGGCCATTGTGGAACCAGGTGATTGCTGGGTAGGGCAGACCAGCTACCTTGCACTTCAGCATAGCTTCCCTCCCCTCAATCACGTCTAGGTCGTACAGTGGCTTGACGAAGTCTGGCATAGTGAAGCGCTCCATGTCACTCTCCGGCACCTCTGGCTCTTCAGGAATAGAGGGCATCTTCTCCAACTTTGCACTGCCAGGTATCATCCATTAAAGGTTGTAAATGTCATTGTCTGATATTTACCCTCAAGTGTTAGAAACTCATCTGGACCATTAGTAGGGGTGGGAGAGTTTAATGAAAATCCAAAAGTTTTCTACTGTCACATCATTTACCATCAAATGTCACTAGTGATCTACCACTAATTTTGATTTCTGGTAAAAAAAAACTAAAATTTCTTGGCCTAGGCACGTAACCCTACATCCTACTAATGTATGAGTCTCTGCCCTATGAGTCAAGCTTGAGAACTATGAGACCAGTGGATAAGCATAAAGTCAGCTACAATAACATATGAAGGACCGCTTGCAAAAGCTTGTCTTTTATCTTTGGTGTAGTAAAGAATCCAATTTTCCGGGACCAGTCTGAATAATAGCATGTGGTGCTTTACATTTTTTGCAGCATCCTTTGAAAGCAAACCACAGGAGAACATAAACAAAGATGAAAAACTAGCACCGGAGAACACTGCAGTGAAGGGAGAAATGTAGAAAGAGAACAATAACAGACAGAATTGGAAATCCATAGAGATGAGAGTGGAAATGAAGTGAATACGGGATGGATTAGGATTAATGAGAGAGGGCCAAAAGTAATATTTTTGTGTTTGCTTACATTTGGGAGGAGATGGCAGGTCGGGGCTCCTGCACATACAGCTCCGCAGAGCTCTCTGCCTCACCATGTAGGTTGCGGGCCACTGCAGTGTAGAAGCCCTCATCCTCTCTGCTAACATGTAGGATGACAAGAGAGTGGCGTCCTCCTTCCTTCAGGATCCGTAGGTTCTCGCCATCCACAAGCGTGTGGTCTGTGGTGGGGGTTGGGGTTAGCAAGAGGTAACATGAAGCAAACAGCTTCAGGAATGTCAAAACGCAGCATGGCAGCATTCGCTGGCGGTTCTGCTGGGTTGCTCTTGTGCTTCTCTCAAATCTTGGTGAAAGATCATTGAAGTGAATCAGGAGCAAGAACAATATATCAATATATCAAGGAGCAAGAAAAAAACTCACCAAAGTGACTCCAGGTGACTTTAGGAGGGGGGGTTCCACTGACTTTGCAGTCGAACCGTGCACTGCGCCCTTCGATCACTTCCAGAACGTCCAGCTTACGAGTAAAGAGGGGCTCGACGGAAGGTATAACTTTAAGTTTTGCATTTGATGTCAGCTCCTCTGAAGGGCAATGATAGGGATACAAAACACCAAAAACTAAGGTTATCAAGACATAGCGCTCTGTTTCCAGCATTCTATTAACAGGAATGTAACTAATTAAAGAGGTTCCTTCTCATTTATGATGATGAATGCAGCATCATTTCTACGTTACAGATCATCAGTTTTACTCAGCAGTTCAATTTTAGAGCACAAACTTGCTGAGCATCTAATTAGCCTTTTAATTGAAGACATGGGCTAGTTTGCATCAAGGAACTATATGGTAGGGATAGCCCACTATGGCTGTGATCATAGGGTTTGATGAAGCAGCTGCAGATTTCTATCTGTGTAAGTCCTTCACATCAACTGCACAGCTGTATAATGGGTGCCTCAGGGTGCTGAGCTATGGACGGAGACATGGGTTCGAGTCTGCTTCAGTCTGTCCACAGTTTGCATGTTCTCCCCATGCCTTTTCTAAATGCCCCGCTTTCCAACCTGCAGGCTAGAAACATGTCTCTCAAGTGAAATAAATGGTGACTCCAAATGGGCCACAATGATTTACTGTGTGAGTGTGTTACCTTACTCTGTAGGTGGGTTGATGCTACCTTAGTGTACAATACAAGTTACAGATAAAATCAGTTAATAATAGTAATAATAATAAACTGCCTTCCATTTATCCCACTGGATTCTGTCAAAATTAATTACAAAATATGTGATTTTGAGCACTTAAAATCATAAATGATAAATATTCATAAATTATCATGTTAGTTACAACTGACCCACACACAATTTGCCTAATGCATGGAACAGCTGAGCTTGGGGACGTGCATGAGGCAGTCAGGACAGTAGTGCTCACCTTTGGCTGTGCTTAGCTTGCATGTGTAGGTCCCGCTGTCATCCTCGTGTACCGAGTTCAGCAGTAGCCGGCACTTCCGCCCATCAAAGTGCATCTTGCAGTTGAGCAGTGCTGGCTGGATCAGCTTCCCATCTGCCAACCAATCCACATCCACATCCTGTGGGCCGACCATATGGCACTCAAACAGGGCTGTCTCGCCAGCTTGGACCATCACATCGCTCACCTGCCGGGTGATCGCCAGAACCGGCTCCACAGGGGGCACTAGAAGAGATGAGGCAGAAACTTCAGGAACTTAGAAGTCCTAGAATTAGAATGCTTCTGCAAATTTTACAGTTTTGCTATTATTAAATTAATTTTTTAACACTAAAATGGCAATATTAGTCATGTATACAGTCCCCCATCTGTCAATATAATCTTTAAATGCCTTTAGACATCTTCAAATTAGATTCCCATTAAAAATGGCACAAACGTGACTAAGAAATCCCTTCCTCATTTTGTATGAGCTATAAGTTTTTCAGCATTGTACAAATTTGTTTACTTTATATGAAACTACCAAATCTTGCTTGAAAGACTTTTGATGGGGATAATCCAGAGAGTGATGTAACAGGTTTTACTGATCCACTGTTTTGTGCACTCGAGTTATTTTTCCTCCCCCTAATCCAGCGCATACTCTGATGTCTTTTGAATGCTGCACTTATAAATAATTGGCCACTCGAGGAGAGGTCAATGTCATCTCTAAAAAATAATGCTCCTTTTACCAAACAAAATTCAGTTTCATAATGATTATTTTAATAGTTAGTTATTATTTCAAAATTATTAGCAATTCAGCTAAGCTTTCAAGTTTCCTGCCGTCCTCTTCAGAAGCATGGGATTCAGGTATCGACAGAGGATCAAATATGCTGGAGGCTTTAGAGAGATCATAAAAAGCTCTGGAAAATATGTCATCCATAATTAAAGAGCTGTGTCCTCTTTGATGCTTATTGAGGGGGTGGGGAACAGAGATTGATCCATTTTTTGAGAAGGATGAGCACGGTTTTGAGGGGTTTAGAAGGGAGGATGCAAACACATTTCTTCCTCCTGGGAGGTGGCCTGCTCCACAGATGCTCCACACTTTCACCACTGACAGCCCTTACAGGCCTTCTCTGTAATCTCTGAGCAGACATACTAATCAAATCAGAGAACTGTGCTGCTCCCTGATCTCCGCAACAAAGACGACGGTCACAAACCTTGGAGAGAATCTGTGTTTCTGTAAACATCTGTCACTGTTTTGGACATGCATGGAAAGAGCAGATAAGGAAAAACAGGCAGAAACCAAAAACATTTGGAACCCCTCTATAAAAGCAGAACAAACTAATTTAACAGAATGACTGAGACACAAGAATGGAACGATACACAGCACTGATAAAGCATATGAGGCACATTTCTTATGGTTAAGTCATGTAGTCTCCAGTGATTAAATGATAATTATAAGCATAACCTCCAATTGCTTTGGTTTTTTTTTTCTTGTACCTGACATTGGCCCTTACCTTTAACCTCCAGTTTGCATTCGCACTGCTTCGTCCCATACTCATTGATGATCTTACAGGTGTACACGCCGGCATCGGATTTCTGAGCTGATGTAATCTTCATCTCAAAGCTGCCATCCTCTGTTTCCCGTACAACATGTCGGGCGTCGGTTTTTATTGTAACCCTGTCTCTAAGCCTATACCCAGAGACAGCATCTCTTTAGACACAAATAAGTACCAAGACAAAAGTGAGAATCCAGAATTTGGAATGCAGATCTGTGACTGCGAAAAATTTCTCTACAGCACATTTACTGATTGCTTGGCTTCATACACACGGAAAAGTGTTCAGCATGTCCACTGAGAGTTACTGTAGTTGTTACAGAATCACACATTACTGATGCCAAAGCAAATGTTCATAGAACCCAGTTAAGCCACGGCAACACCTCAAAGCTATTAGTCACTCAGTGGGTTGCCATTTCTTTTAAATAATTGAAGATAAGCAGAATATATAATTGAGCAGTTTACAATAAATAAATAAATAAAAACTTACCAATAAATCATAGGTTTGGGCTGACCATGCATTCGCACAGACATTGTGACCTCCTGACCTTCAACTACCACTTGATTGGTCAAGGGAACCTGTTAAATGGGATGATTACTGTTCAGTCTTGTGTAAAATGAGATAATACAACGTCTGAAGTAATATGCGGACGAGCAGATTTGCATTTTGAACAAAATCAAAGAGCTAATTACAATTAGAAAATCAGTAATTCTTAAATCGGGTTTTAAAACCTCATCATAGAATAAAAGACAGCTTTTCATTACAATAGACATATGGCATTATTGTCATGAGGATGGGGAAAATAATTAAAGCAGATTAAAAAAATTAAGTCCTACAGCATTTTACCTGGAAGGATGGAGGCTCCTTGAACCTCAGGTCGACAATCCTTCGAGGCTCAGTTTGGTAAGTCAGCCCCCCAAAGTCCATGCCCTCCTCCAGGGGGCTCAGATACTCCTCATCAGATGTGATGGGGCTGCTGATATCCATGGGCACACCGAGACCAGCTCGCTGCTCTTGTATTGGCTCTGCCAGTGGACAAATAGGCGAGGAATGAAGCTGAGAAGAGGGACTACAGCAGGCACCACCCGTGCAACTGTAAACCACTTTTTACAAGGTTTTTTTAAAGTTGCTCTTGAGGAGAACATTTTGTGTGATAAAGTAACTGAAATTCAGCCAGAACATATATACGTAGTTCTAGAGCATACTGGCAGATGCTGGATCTATCCCACTCATATGGTCCTCGCTTCTGTGATATATAATGTAGGAAAACTGAATTGTTAGAAGGAAGTAAGGATTAAAATGGTTCTTGGATGACAGAAATGGGCACAGACAAGCAGCAGAGGTTTTAGAAGTAAACATAAATAAGAACACAATAAAAAAAACATTTAGATTACTGATCTGCATACTGAAACTTAACAAAGGCCTCAAGCACATTACAGTCTTCTATTACACCAAGATATAACCTCAAAAAACAGAGAGTTATGCTATCTTGGAATTTAATTTTTAGTCGGTGAACTTTTACATATTTCATTCCACAAAGAGGGAAAATCCCGACCGAAATTCTTTAATCCCACGCAATTGTCATTGTACCTATTATGCCAGCTATCACATCTGCTGAGACACCTTGTCTGGCTCACGTTAAGTATTCCATTACTCACGCAAATCATATGGAAACTCTTGTTTTCCTATTCTCTCATATTTGCGAATATATTTGTGCTTTAAATTTGGTATTTTGCCACTGGAGAGACTTTATCACTGTTTTAACGAGGTGCTTGACTTGTAATGTTTTTTTTCCTCTTGCTTTTTTATGTTCTTTGCTACAAAGATAAAGAAATCAAAAGAAATAAATAATTTTGTCAGATGGAAAAGAATTCTATCAGAGGTGTGCAAAGCCTAGCCTAGAACATTATGCTTACAGGATAGGCTCTAGACCACCTCAACCCTGCCTTACCATAAACACTTATTGACTGTGAGTCGGTGAGTTTATCAGTAAGTGATTATATAAATAACAAGAAATACACATGCTAAATCTGAAGGATTTTTTAAAAAATGCAATGTGACTATCAAATAAAAGAAGAAATGAAAAAAAGATCATGACTTTGCTATATTTGAGGCAAAAACCTTCAGACTGGCTTCAAAGATCTTGTTTTTATTTTGAAATGTACTGGGAGACCAGAAAGCCTTTAACAATTTATATGTTACATTTAGCTTTTGTGTTGCCATGGCAACATCCTCAGCACAGTCTCAGCTGGATGCATTAAAACATCTTGTGAGTAAGATGGTTGCTGAGAGGAGAGGAGAGGAGACAGGGGGTTAGTAGTGCAGGTGGAGGGTGTTCTTTTCAAAATCATGTTAGTACAGTAAAGCTGAATAATTAAACAATGCCTCAGTCCAGCATATCCATATCTTGTTTCCTCAAACAGATGAAAATATTGAATGTTCTATGTTTTTTTTTTTTTTTTTGTATCATCAAATTAAAAAAAGAAACATGTTGCTGTAGATCACAGTCCGTTCCGAGTTTGAGTAGACATTACACTGTGGTGGAAGGATAAAAAATGAAAATGTCATCTATGCTGGCAAACCTTTCTCCATATTTCTTTGTACTAGCTGTCTCGAGTGCATTAACTGTCTCACATTTTCCTTCGGTTTCCTTTCATTTCTATAATTACAAAAGACATTTTCTTCAGTGCATGCCTTTCCTGAGGCTTTATGGTTTTGCTATCAATAATCAGTCTTCTGTTTGTTTTGACAGGCTCTGGTGATGCTTTGAATGCTTATATGAAGATTTATTTGCTTTACTTTTTTACTTTCACCTTTTTGCTTTGTACAGGAAAAGCTTCTCAGAACTGGCACCACAATATATCTGTGAGTATGAATACCCAAAGAGCATGAAGGTTATTTAAAGGTTATTTTTCAGGTTGACAGATTTAACTCTGATAATCTCAAATCCTCTTATGAATCAGTTAATTCTCAAAAAAGGAAGGCATTAACACATATTTGTTGCGCTCATTAGCATCAGAGGGATTCCCTCTCTCCGAAGTGATTTGCTCATCTTTAACTGTGAATGATACCTGGCTTGATGAAGAGGGTCGCATTGCAGGAAGCTTTGCCAATGCTGTTCACGGCGGTCACATAGTATGTGCCAGCATCACTCCGTTTTGCTCGTTTGATCAACAAAGAGTGCCTTTCTCCTTCCACTTTGACAACATGGGTTGGAGAGCTTTTTATCTCTTCATTGTCTCTTTTCCATGTTACTGAAAGAGGAAAGATATATACTGTATAAGACAGTGTGATAACAGTTTGTCTTGAGAGCTGGATAGGTCATTTCTGATGAAATGGTTTGAATCTGAAGTGTTATGCAAATGATAGGATAACACATGTAAAAGGAGAAGCCCTCACATACCATCTGGAAGAGGGGTGCCAACAATGATGCAGTTCAATAGCACTTCTTCCCCACTGGATGCTACAGTGTCCTGAAGCGGATACTCAAACATGGGAGCCTCTTGGGGGTCCTCTCCTGCAGACACGTAGGAGTCGTCTGAAGAGTCTGCCCAGATTGCCAAGCACAGATTTGTTAGTATTGCCGTTAGAGTCACAACAAACTTGTTACAATCAGTTTGGATTAAGGGTCAGAGGGTGCTTAAATTTCACGTGGAAAAACCTGACCACAAATGGATCTCAGAAAGATGAACTTTGTTTATTGACACATTTGAATGTCATAGAACACAATCATGTTGCAGTTAACCACACCTAAGAAACTCACCTTCTTCAGGTGAAAGCGGTCGAGAACGAAGGACTTTCCCTCTAGTCCTCTGGGGCTTTCCATCTTTTGCAGCGCTGGCTCGCTTTGGCTTGTCACTTGGTTTAGCAGCTTCCACTTCCATAGGTTCTTCTTCTACAATAATTGAGGGAATAGCAAGCTTGGGAGAAGGAGATAAAGTGGTCACTTTCTCCTCCATTTTCTGTTCCTCTGACAATGAGATAGAAGTAGGCGAAGAGGACCCTAGGAGTCCTGAGGGCTTCAGCGGCGCATGGGAGAGGGGCTCTGGGACATAGGGAAGCTCCTTCTGCACAAGCGGACTTGCAGGTCTCTGTTCTATTCTACGTACTGACAGTTCGACCCTTCGAGGCTGAGGCTCTTCCTTTGATGAAACATGCACTTGTTCTTGAATACGAGGGATTTCAGTGGCACGGCTGTGCTCTATCTGAACAAGAGGACTAACAGGCCTTCGTTCCACCTTACGCAAGGATAACTCAATCCTCCTTGAGTGAACTTGCTCCTTTACTTCACGAGGAAAAGGCAGTTTATCTTCAGTTATGACTGTAGTTTCAGTTTTGGAGTTCTGAATCTCCTTAGGTGTTTGCCCTGGTGAAGGCTGCCCAGGTAACTCTTTGAGAGAAACAACTTCTAAGGTAACAGCTTCGTGTCCCGTTCTGCTGATTGTTACGCTATTCACAGAGGATTTTTTGCTGTCTACCTTTGGAAGATCTGTTTGTTCTAGTTGTTCTTTTTTTAACTGCTGAGTTTGTTGTCTATTTTTTGATTGTGGCGATTTTGGTAGGGATTGCTCTTTCCTTTGTTCTTGTTCTTTCTTTTCCTCTTGCTGTTGGATGCGCTCCCTGTCTTGCAATTTCTTGATCACTTGAGGAGGGATTGGCTCCAGTTTTCTCAGGGGCTGTCTGCTTCTGTGGGGAAGCTGCTCTGTAGAAAAAGACTTCTTCAAATGAGGCTTTCCTACTAACCTCTTGATCCGCTGCAGCTCCTCTGTGAACTTGGTCTCGATGTCCTGGACCTTTTGAGTGTAACGGGGTCTGTCCTCTAGAGAAGCAGCCCTCTGCTTGAACATTGACCTTCTCTGGGCAGCATCAGCTTTCAGTGCTTCACGTAGGTCCTCCCTAGAGCTCTCTCTTGAGATCCCCAACCGACTTCCCCCATCATCTGAGTCAATTGATGGGGTCCTATGAAATCCAGCCCACGAACGTCCAGAAATAGATCCCTCAGGCTGGTCGATGCTCCTCCTGCGCTCCTCAAACTCTCGCACCTTCTCAAAGATTTTGGAGCTAGCTCGAGTAAGTTTAGGTGATGGCCGGGGTGTTAAGTCCTTCCGGGAATACTCACTTACTGGGGTCTGAGGACGGGAGTCAGGATTGCTACTCTGAGACATTGCTGAGGATTTTGGCTGCTTGATCTTCTCCTCAAATTCTCCTGGAACTGTGTCTTGATATTCAGTTGGGACAACCACTTTCTTGCGGGGTGTGAGGGGTGTGGCAGGGGCTGACCCAGAACGGCTGGGCAAGGGAGAGGTGGAGGTACGGTGACTAATTTTGGGAGAGTGGGGTGGGAGAGCTTGGGAGGGAGCTTCCCTCAAAACTTCTTCTGACTGGCCCCTGGAAGAAGGTGATTAAGGGAAATGTTTTGTTAGGGTAAAAGTCTGGGACAGGGAGGAGCCCAGCTGTTTGGAAGAGGACAGGAAGCCAGTTTTGACCTGGATCTTGAAAGGTGAATGGCTTTGCAACATGAGCGCCTTTCTGTCTGTCTGCCGGTTTGTAGCTCAGATTTTATATTGGAATTCTGTTGAAAATTCAGGTGTTGGAAATGCAGATCACTAACTTTTGTGTAAAGTAAAAGGAAAGGGATGGGAAATAAATGAAAAGCCATAAACTAATTTGCCAAGGAAGTAGCAGTATTTGGCATTATATTTATGGTAAGAAAACAGCAGAAATGATAACTAAAAGCAAAGAATATTATTACATTTATAGAGAAGACCTGTTGTCAAATACAACAGATAAAGAAAAACCGATGACTAAAAAAATACCAGAAATCAGAAATATATGATAACAAATTGTATAGAAATGGAACCACTGTGTTGGTGAGTTATTGTCTAGGTGATGTGAAAATTGTAGGTTATCAGCGTTTTGAGGGGCCTACCAGCTTATTCCTTCCAACATAACTGGACTAGAAAAACAGGTATCATCAGATATTGACAATGTTATGAAAAACGATGGAAAGGTGCAGAATGAACATTAGGGCATGCTCACAAAGCTCAATGTCAAGATAGATGCCGTAAAGAGTATAAAAAGTATAAACTGAGGAATAATCAGAAGCTTGAACATTGTCTACATGGGCATCGTAAAATGCAGTTGTTTTGCTAATGCAACACTAACTAATGCTGCAGTCATCCAATTGCACTAGAAAACACCAGAGCAACTTTCCACACAGCTCCTTCCAAGCGAGCAGATGCTTGCACCGGAAAGCGTCTCATACATCATCAACCACACAAAATGTGTTTGCCCATTAGTCTAAGCCTGCATGACAACCTAATCATGCAGCAGAGCAGCAATTGAATGTCTGCTTTTTCTGGGAAAACACTGATAGAGAATCATAAAGTTATTTTACAGCACAACTGGTGCTTGACAAAAACCCTCTGCAGGATCATCTCATTTACTCTTTCATCAGTGTGAATAATGGCTCAATTGTAATTGAGTTATGATTATCTTAATTGGATACATAATATTTGTGTTTCCAGCAATTAATAATGAAGCCTTATGTAGGGTTCACTTGCTTCACAACGAGAAAAACAGTGGCTACTTGTATTTTTAAATAGTCTATTTATTGGGCCACATTTAATAAAGCAAAATTAAACTGTGATATATTTGAATACATGTTCTGAGAGGTATTTTCATGATTTTTGTTCCGCTTATTACCTTAAGTCAGTGCCTTTGAAAAAATGTATAAAAGGTGAAAAATGACATCACACCCACCCTTCACAATGTCTCTCTTGACATAAGTGCATGCAGTCACATTCTTACAGCTGGTCATGCTCAAAACATCACCCAGGAGAAGGCAAGACACAGCAACCAATGGAAAAAGCAATGGGGTCAATGATACCCCACATAAAATGAGATGCAAACTTGCACTGAATAGTAACTTCAAGAAATACTTGGTATTCTAGGAGAAGGAACTCAAAAGTGCTACCAAGTCAAAAACGATCTGGAATTAGTTATTCAACCATGTCTGATGGATTTTTCCATCCTGTATCTTTACAGCTGGTTTGCATCCATTGATGTGTGGGTCAGAACTGAAATCCTTTGTAAATGGAGGAGAAAGGGGGGTCAAAGGAAAGTATGAACTAAAATTGTAAAAATTTAAATGAAGGACAAGGTAGTAAGTAAAAAAAAAGAGAAAATACTTTTCCAAAGCACTTTTTAATGTTTGAAAAAAAAAAATAAATTTAACTTTGTTAATGCTGATTATATAGCTCTGATCATACTAAATAGCTCCAAATTATGAGACAGCTCTAAATTTATATATAGTGTGCTTATTATTTGCAAATGTGGTGAATATATACTGTAAACTGTAAACTGTGTGAAACAAATAGAGGATATTTGTTTGGCATCTTCCGTAATCAAGGGATAAAAGTAGATCTATAATAAACAGAGATCTACCTGATGAGCTGTTTCTTGACACTAAAAGTCTAAGTATGTCAAGAGATTCAGAGGCATTTATCTTTATCAATGAACAGTAATGTAAATGAGAGATTATGCAAATTAACAGCAGAACATTAGTTTTACACACCCTTCATTCTTGACTTCTAAATGGAAGAACAACTTTTAGTAAAATGTTGACTACACTATGAATTACATACTATGCCACAGAACGGTAAAAATGCAGAGCCAGTAATACCCAAAGCAACTCTTAAACAAATTAACATGATCCAAAACACAGTGAACTTTAGTCAGAAGTGACCTGAACAAGCCTTGCAGGTTCTTTAACGTATTTAACGTTTGATATCGATATGTTATTTTTGCATTATGACATTGATGAAGGATAATTCTGATTGATTTGACCTTTCCTATCTTATACGATTTGATAATTTTCAGTCCTTGAATAGATGTGACCTCTGAGTTCTGTACGCAGTGGCTGTCAACTTTCCATACACCAGAGTTTGCTCTGGAGAGAAAAGAAGGGGGATAAGCCATTAGGTAACTCATATGGTGGAATAACTGTTTTTCTGCTTTTGATCTGACTTGCAATGTAAAATTAAGCCATTTTATGGTTAAGGGTTTTAAGTAGCAACGAAAAACTCTCTTAGTGTCTCTAGGGATTGCACTGTGCAGTCATGAGCAACTGACAGTAATACACATCCACTGATGAAAAGGAAACTTCACAAAAATTAAGGGAATACTGTGTGAAGAACAAAATGCAGAAGATGTAGGAGGCAAGAGTGTGACACAAATGAAAGTAAAGAAATATAAGAGCGATGTGATAACTGTATTTTTCTGAGATTCTTAAGTTTTTTAATCAAGCACTGAGTCACAGAAAGGGATTTTCTTAATATGCTCTCACATGTAGAAAAGCCTATATATGCATATAGAATTAAATTTGAATGCATTTACATTGTAAAATTAACATTAGTCCTATAAAACTGGGGAGGGAGAGTGGGAGTCCAGGACACAGCAAAAAACGAGGTATTGGGTTTTGAATAAAACATGGCATGGCTGTGTACAGTAATCCCTGGCTATGACACATAAGGAGACATTTGTGCTTAAGTGAGAGAACACAGTCCAGGAATGAATCAGAAGATACAGCCAAATACCACCAATCCAATAGCAATATTTAATCCAATAGATGAAATATTAACAGGCGAGATGTACTGTATGTAACAGATAATTAATTATACTGTTCACAGTACAAAGGACACTACATTATGTATACATTATGTAACAACTGTCACTGAGCTAATTCGTATTAAAATAGAAGGACTAACTTAGTAAGACTGTCTCAGCTATTACACCTTTCATATTACTCTTCTTTGAAAACCCAGCTTTTACATGGGGCTGAAGTTAAGTAATATTAACTAACAAAAATTACATGTGATGCAATGGGCAGTGACCAAGAGCGCTGTCTTATACTGACTTTCATAACATACTTTTACTGTATCTTCTGTCATTCGTGAGGTGATACCATGTTACCCTCAGACCTCTCTGCCATTCACCTGACTCTGATTTGATCTGAGCCCTGGTGGTGCTTCTAACCACTTTATATGTGAACATGAACATGTTGGTGTCCGAGACTGCAGCATGTTATAACCAGGGTCTACTGTATTGCTAATAGTATATTGTGTGAAATGATGGTTGTCCTTATTTTTATTAATTATTTTTGGTGTTGTGGCCATTTGTTTTTTGTTTTTCTTTTTTTTTTTTTGTATTGTTGATTTGCTTGCTTGTTTCTTTTAGAGGGCTATAGAAAAAGTCCTTCCCCTATAGAGGCTGAACGTGCTACCATAATAATCGCTAGCTAAAGACACACTTTCCTCAGACCCCCACACTGGCCGGGATAGGTTGGCACGGGACGCCCGAATCAGAGGCTCGACCCCAAGGTGCCTGATGTGGGTTCCCGCTGGCTCCCTGCCGTTAGCTTGCCTGGCAGGCTTGGAGAGATCCTGCAGCCCCGGGGCTCTCGAACCCAAGGCAAACACCTCCTTCTCTACGACTGTGTTCTGACTGGCCATCCAGCTGTCTGTCAGGGAGCCCCTGCGGCCACTTGTGTCTGGTGTGATGTCTGTCATCCTGTCACCATCTCCTGCAGGAAGTAACAGAACAACGTTGAATGTGCTGAAATCAATCTATGGTCAACAACCGTAAAATCAAGTTAACCTGCAGTTTAATCCGTTCATTTCATTTCCACTGAGAACCACATGTTTCGCCGTCATAGGACAATGACCAAATCAATGATGAAAACAAACTTACAGGCAATCGTGTGTATACGTGAAAAATATGCCTGTGTGGATCTCCATATACATCTACGTACAATAAAACAAAAGCCAGTGTGGTCGACTCATGAGACCAAGCTCTTGTCGACTATTGTCAAACGACTAGTAAGCTGATATTTTTTACATCGAATTAAGTTTTTTCATTTTTTAATACCTTGCAAATTATTTTAAATTGTCAAATAATGACAATAAAGTAAAAAGACTCATGAGGTGTCCATTTAATGATGACACATCTCCATTACATGTGTGTCATTTGCTGCCATTTTGCTGGTTCAGGCAGCAAGTATCAGATGGGAAAGGGGGACAGGAGAATGTGAGAGAGTGACCGCCTAGTGTGAAGAATGAACAGGCAGCATCCTTCAAGGCAGGGAAGGGCTTCACTACCACTCACCACCGTCCTGAGGACCTACCATAGCGCAAGAAACCCATAAACATGAACAATATCGTATGAAAGGGAAAGGAATAAATACTTTGCGCAAAATCCCTGACACGTCCATTATTTCAACAGCTCTCAAAAAAGTCCCTGGGATTGATTTTTTTTTTATTACTTGCTTGTGCAGCACTAGGATGGTCATTATCCAGCCAAGATTCAAAGGATATTTTGACACTGTGGGTGTTTTCGGAATTGGTGAGCAAATGTATCGTTCAGCTCTCAATTGTGAGTTAATGGGAAGAAACTAATTTCACAAACATCTCGTTACGTTAATGCGCTGCGACCTTTTTTCCTGGGAACTATAAACAAGATCTATATCTTGAAGCATACACAAAGACTGGATACATTAACATAAACAGCCTGACATTTATCTGCCGCTGTGTTTGTTTAATGGCATTTGCGCTGCTGTCGTTCTCCCGGAGAACACAGAACGCTGAATAGACCGTGCTCTGGGAGTTCTTTATTTGAACACAGATTCTCATTTACAGCAGGTTTCTAACATTCACTCATCCTTCTGCTTTGAATGAGCTTCTCTTTCATCGTAACAGCCTAAAGCACTTGAAATTCTGAAGCTCGGTTTTTACTGCTTATTTCCAAGTAAAAACACATATACACGTGCTGTAACTGCTCTGCTGCCCTTTTCTATATTTAGACTTTTTGTAAATATACGCATCCATCCCTTCTATTCATATTTAAAAGTCACCATACAAATTGCTATCCAAACACATTCCCACAGAAAATTGCTTCAAAAAAAAATTTTTCATACATGACAGGTGTTCACACTACATAAAAAACAGTCCTGCTGTAAATTTTCCATTAGTAGAATTTAGAACTTATTTCCAAATTGGGTTTTGACTGAACATAATGACCGGTGGTTAGTGCAGTGGTTATGGCTGTTGCTTTGCACCCAAAGGATCTAGGTTTCAGTCCTGCTTTGGCTGCAGTAAACTTTATCAAGGTACTTCCTCTAAATATATACAGTAAAAATGACGACTATATAAATGAGTGAAAAATTGTGATACCTTGATATCAAACCATTGCAGGTCATTTTGGAGAAATGCATCAGCTACATGAATAAAAAATATGACCCCAGTAGCACAAAACTGGAACAGGCCTAAGACTTGAAGAACCGTCAAACCACTATTTTTCACAATATTTTTTGATATTCTGAACTGGTTGGAATAGGGTCATAAATGTTTGACAGGTTGTATGGTATTTACAAAAAGCACCACTTTTTTAATGGTGGAGGCTGTCTTTATGTGAAAAACAAGTGTGATGATTGTATTTAAGGCAATACTACAGTAATCTTGGTTGACACGTGAAATATTAACAATTACAAATTCGTACTGTCCATGCTAGAGGGACTTCCAGCAGTTTGTGTTGGTTTGAAAAAAACGAAAAAGAAAAAGAGCAATAGAGAGAAATTTGTTGTGTGATGAGCTTCCCATTTGGGATTTAACAAGTGTTTATGCAGACTGCAGTAACGATATGCTTTCAGAACATCATGGCAGGATCGGTCTATAGCCAGGCTCTACCAGATCCCTCACACTCTTCCCATCCTACAACGCAGGCTGTGGCAGACTGCCCTGCTGCTCTTTGCACTGGCCGTTTCTCCACTCGGAGGAGCCATCAGCTACTGGAATGCTGACGCAAGCTGGCCGGCTTGGTGCAGAGCCAAACGCGCTTGCTCATTGTTCAGAACTTCTCCTTTTAAGTGCCATGACTTAGTGGAACTGTGCCCTGCAGCACATTATTTAATCGCTCAGCAGAGACCTGTTCAGAGCTGCTTACATCGCTTACAATATGGCCCAATTATACACAGAATTCTGTATCACAGCCAAAAACAACACACAAGTGGAAGTACTGTTAGTTTTTAAAAAAAAAAAAAATTACAGATCCAAAAATTTATGACAGTAAAGGCAAAGGTAAAGAAGGATCAGGTCAAGTATCTCAGGTACTCAAGTATGAAATTATTTTTGTTCAGTTTGGACAATCTTCGATTAGCTAATTCAGTGATATTCCATGGCTAATGCTGACATTGAGATTCTGGATGAAAGGATGCTGAGCTTGTTGCCTAATTAGTGAACAGTTAGTAAGCTAATTATACAAGAGAAGAAGAGCAACAATTTCCTAGATTGGATGTGGCGTACAAAGATTCTAAGATCATTTAGCAGACAAATATGGCCATAGACCAGTGCCATGTAGGTGGATGTGTAGCCAGGGTTCTCTTTGCATATAAGATGTTTACCCAGTACTCATTTTACATTTATTTGACACTTTCTTCCAAAGCAACTTACAATGTTAAGTTATCTACAATTGTTTACCCATTTATACAGCTGGGAAGTTTTCTTGGAGCAATTTAAGTACCTTGCTCAAGGGTATTACAGCTGGAAGTGGAATTCAAACCTGCAACCTCTGGGTCTAATGGCAGCAGCACTAATCACCACATTACCAGCTGTTGTTTTCGGCAAGTGTGGATGTACAGCCAATTTTAGGTTAGAAATCTGTACTTAATTACACTGCCGGTTCGAACTGGAGATAGTGGTTCCATAACCAGGTGAACCTAGACTGAAATGGAAAAAACTGTCCAGCCTTACTATATAATTAGTCAAATGAGTTTACAGTATTTCATTAATGTATATATAGACACACACATTGTCTGAAACCGCTTGTCCCATACGGGGTTGCGGGGAGCCGGAGCCTAACCCGGCAACACATGCCAAAAGGCTAGAGGGGAAGGGGATACACCCAGGACGGGACGCCAGCCCATCGCAAGGCACCCCAAGTGGGACTCAAACCCAGACCCACCGGAGAGCGGGACCAGGTGCAACCCACTGCACCCCCCATTAATGTATATATTTAAATTACAATAAATGCCAAATAAGTTAATGGGATTAGAAATAAAGCATTTGTATTGTCAAAGCAGAACAAGAGCGATAGCACCTCCCTGCTGGCAGCCGTTTCAGTAAACTCAAATAGATCTTTCCCTCACTGCCAATAGCCATTTGTATTTGTATGAATACATGCCTTTGGAAACTTTCTAGAACTCTCATCCATAATTACACATTAAATCACAGCTCTCTAGTAGCGGGTATTAGAACACTTCAGTATTTGACAAATAAAATGAGTCATTGTATTAACCCGCACGAATTTATACAGTTCTTTTCCTTCTCAATATTAGCATGTGAACATGTCAGTATAATCCAAACGTTACTAAAGCACAGTCCAAAAATTCACGCAGTTAATTCATTGAAAGTAGTAAAACTGTAAGAGCAAAAGAACCAAATAACCCAGTTCAGAAATGTATAAAATGTATAGAAAAGTTATATCATTAAACTATCCATATGAAGAAAATACTTAACATATTAAACATATTTAAAGTCAAGTTATCAATCTCAGTGGGACAAAACTAGTTTTTCGACAAAGACTGGACAAAACTAAATGAAAAAATATGAAGTATTATGAAATATGGAAAACCTCAGAGCACATACTGTACTATTACCACATGATTACCTGTAGGCACTCTTTGTGCTGCCGGCTCCTGAAGGACCCCCAGGCTGTCTTTGGTTTCCATAGGTATCTGGGGCTCTGCTGCCTCATCTTCTGTGGTCTCTGAGTCTAGAGGTATAAAAAGGAAACTTTACTGGACTAAATGCTGATGTGTTCCAGGGACAGGGTAAAAAAGGCAGTAAAATTGCTCAGTCATATAAAGTCAGATAGGTAGAGTAAACCTTGTTACAAATCTGGTAGTGATATAAACAAAATAAAAAGTTCTTCAGTGAAGAAATTTTAAAGTACTTTTTTACCAATTCAGTGACATTCAACAATAGTTACACATAACATGGACTCGGAAGGAGAACAGCTGTGAAGAGATGGGAGCATAAGTTTTAAAAATAATACCAGTCAATTAAGTGGTTTTATTACCATAACTTTGCTTCCTGCAGGAGCGGAAAACTTCGCTTCCATAGTGGCAGCAAGGAGAGGCAAACAGAAAAGCACCGTTACTATAGAAACCAACCATACCCATCCTCAGCTAGTCAGCTCATTGTCAGCCCAGTCATCAGTACTGAACAATCACTGAAAAACACTACCTGCATGTTCACACATGATTTAAAGACAAATATTGTATTACTAAAACGTCTACCCACAAAAGTCCATCTCCCAGCCAATTCACTCACGCATAAGGTGCAAGAAGTGATGCCACAAATTGCATCCAGATTATTTTCATATCAAGAAAATGCACAAAAACAGAATTTTAAAATTGTCCCTTTGACCAGATATTTCTGGTGATGCTAATGAAACACAATTGAAGCCTGTGAGAACACAGTAGAAATCAGAACTGCGAAGAGAGCAATATAGGTGTATCCAGAATATAGCTGCAGAAACCTGGAACTATTAGAAATGTGTAAATGAAAATCAGTATTGTATATGAACAGCTGCAAAAATGAAAAATGTAAAGTGATGCAAATAAGATGCCACGCCCATGTATATTTCTCCCAAGTTTACAGAAAACTATTAACACTAAGCACATCTTGAGACAAATAAAGCTGTTCGTAATGTGCTTATTTACAATTAAAATTTCTGAATTAAATTCCACTGAATGAAGACACTGGTCGGGATTATCTTTATCAACATTCATAACTTTGCATTTTCAGTTTTAATTATGGCTACCTTCAAAAGTATCTTACATATCAAAGATATTCATACATTTCACAGTAAAGCAGATTTTTTTCCTGTTTTGAAACTATGACCCATGTGGCATAATCTACTGTTTACATTTTCTTAAGGTTGCAAAACGCAAAATTCCTGTCATACATAATTAGTAAACAATACTAATTATTAATAAAGTAACAATTAATAACAGTAATTATTTAATGTACAATTTTAAATGTATTATTAAGTTTTCTTTGGAAACTCCAATCACAAAGAACAAAAATTAGGAAGCAAATCATGAGGTATAGATAGAATCAAACATTAATGGTGTCAATAATATAAACATAAAATGAATAACTCTTACATACACAACTAGGAAATGACTCCCTTGTGCAGAAGTTGTTTAGAATTATCTTTGCCAAAAGGGCAGAAACACATTTGTAATCATGAGAAAATCCCATTGTTATTTAATTGATCATTGTTTAAATAAATCAAGAAATAAATCCATCATAAATAAAGGGCTCACTGAGAGTAAACCATACATCAAGTTCATTCTGAAACAACACTCTTTAAAGGCATATGCTGGCATTTATATGCTGACATTTTTATAAACCAAAAATTCACTTTTATTTTTAAAAGCAATCAAAACTGATGTTTATCTGTATACTTTCATCAGTAATCCAGAAATATGCATTTATTTACATGCAATACAAAGAGTATGAAAACCCAGTATAATATAAATTATTGCACTACATTCAAAAATGTTTTATTTTTTTTCCTAACCTCTTCAGCCAAATCTGTCCTTAACCTGATATAAACCTATCTTCTTGCATCTTAATGACAAAGAAAATGTGATAGATATTTAAAAGATGTAGTAACATAAATAATTGTAAATAGTAAATAAAACAAACACTGATGATGTTTAAAAGAATGAAAATAATTTATTTCCATACAAAATTGAAAAAAAAACACAATGAGTCCACCTTTAATAGTTTTGCAAATATAAATTAGGTCCTTGTCTTTGTTTTAAATGTCACGATTCTTCATTGCCGACAGGAAACAATGACACAGAATTCAAAACATTCTCTGAACTAACGATTTATGTATTTTCATGAGTGAATACATTGATCAACAACTAGTGTCCTTCTTCACCAAATTATGTTTGTATTGATGCGATGATGTAACGGGAGAAAGAACAGTTTTTGTCTATTAGCCTATTGAAAGAGGACTTGAACAAATAAGCCCCAAAACTGCATGTACAGGCTTCCCTCGTATGAGAAAGAATCGTTTATTAGAATTTTCTCTCATAAAGCAAAGCAAATGCAATTTGTGCAGTATAATTTGTGTAAGAAGCCAGTGGTGGCTTGCCCTAAATCGAAAAAGTTTAAAAGTGATAAAAATTGAAAAGGCTAAAGAAAGCCTAACACCTGAAACACATAGAATTCCCTTCTAGGCAAAATCATGTCATTATGAATTTCTGTGGTTTGGTTTTTAAACTTGATATCATGATGATACCAATTGCAGAGCAGAGTGGGGTTAAAAGTATTACCAGTGATAACAGTAATAATTAGAGTTACCTCATTCGGTCTAATAATAATAACAATAATCAGCCCAGAGATTGTCCTGGGAGCATAAGCCAAGTTGCAAAATATACTTTTTTGGGATGCCGGTCCATCACACGGCACTCACAAAGACGCTCATTTAGTCACCCGTGCACTACAAAAAGTCCAGAGACACCTGAAACACACATCTTTGGACTGTGTGAGGAAACCGGAGCACCCAGAAAACACCCATATCAACATGGGGAGAACATGCTATTGCTGCACAGAGTGAGCTGGACTCCAGCCCATGTCCAAACCCACAGGTGAGAAGCTGCAAGACAACAGCTCTGCCACTGTGCCATCGAAAAACAATTAAATACCAAAATACAAAGATGAAATAGTGAGAGAAAGAAATTCTAAACATAAGCAGAAATTTAAAGGTGTCCAGAGCAGTTCTGATATTCTGGACTTGCTTTGGAGTCAGATTTTCTACATGTCTAAAAGATAAGGCAACAATTGTACATGTTCACTGAAAAATTGGGTGAACCTTCTTGGGCTCAGAAACACATTATCTACTTTTCCCATTTAAATTGATGGGAACAAAGAGTCTCTTTCATGAGAATTCTCTTAATGAGCAGATGTTTAGGAATGTAGTACATTTGCTATACGAGGAAAGCCTGTACTAAAGTGATTATTTTTGGGAATCATTTTATGCGAAAGAGTAATGGTCAAGAAAAGGAATGAAATGCGACTCTATCAGTGATAGAAATCCATCTGAACCAGAGTTCAGGCCACGAGTATTTCCAGTTTGCATACCACCTTTCCAGCAGGTGGTGCTTCCACTGGGTGGTGTGCGTGGTGCTGATGGTTATAAATGTGCACGCAACAGCTACAGCTCATACGTGACGCAGGTTATTCTCCGTTCTTTCCAACATGTAAGACTCTGGGTTATAAACAAGGCTGCCGGCAGCACTACTGATAACTCCAGGCACACAGCTGGTGAACCTCTGCCCAGCTGTACTGCTCCGAGTGTGTACTGCATACTTCTCACATATTTCTGTGCATCGGTGAAACCAATTTACACACAGTGGCTACATTTGTAATTGGCAGACCCAGACTGCACCAAGAGTGTATTAATGTTTATGACACAAGCCAGAAGGATAGGGAGAGCGATAAACATTCAGCTGGTTTTCATTCGTCCTAAACTGATAATACATTGCAGTTAAATAACCTATTATCTTTTTGTAAAACCAGTTTTACATTATTCTGCAGTTTTTCATTATAATTCAGCTATAATATTTTATTATCTATAAACCCAAACACACCATGGGTAAACCTCCCAAATGTTCGGCTCGAGTGTCCAGTTTTCTGGAAAAGAGAGAAAAAAGCAGCATGTTAGTAACACACCAAAAGGGGCATGAAAAACAACAGCGCATAACAGTTTTACACGATGGTTAAAAACGATGGAGATTAACTACCTAAATGATCCTGTCATTGCTTCATTGCAATGACAGAAAAAGGACCTCCACAGAAAAAAGCATTTACGACCCTTCGTGAAGCGAACAATGGATATTGCAGAGATACAGGAATTTAATTTGTGACGAAATGCTTGTAAATTTGAATTTAGAACAGGAGTTGTTGCCACCTTCTTAAAGCAGCCCCATAAGAGGCTTAAACAAATATTCAGCTGTACAAATGAATAGAACTATAAGTTACACACTGAGAGTGACTTTAAATCATTTGCAAAGCATTTTTAGGGCAAAGAAAAATGACTGAACACTTGCATAGCCTAAATCACATCCTCTCACTCTTTCATATTTTATGTGCCATGTATTTTGCAAAGACAGGGCACTAATATTAAGGTGCTGCCTTATATTTTCCAGAACCATGCTTGATATGCACCTTGTAACCTCAGCTTTACCATTTATCTTTCTTGACCTATTTGCAAAAATGTAATTAAGAAATCAAGCCTGGTGGTAACGGGAAGGCAGATAAATAAGTAGAACTGGTCCTCTTACTGGAACAGATTTTCTGTATTTCACCGCATGAACTAATCACTACACCACCTCTGTAGGTCTGTTCCTATTGTTTCCTACACTGTTGCTAAAGGCAAATAGACAGAAATATAGAAGCCTTTGCTAACCTCTAAGCTGAACTTATCACATTTATAGTAAATTTTATTGTTTGCTAAGTGTCTCCCATAAAGTTTGAAAAGCTCTGTTCCAAATTAGAAATGTTGTACTGCCAGGTTATCGGAGGGCAGCAAGAGCTCACAAAGTAAATGCCACAGAAAGGCCAAGGACACAAAACCTTACCAAAAATTCATTAAGGCAACACAAGTATGCATGGTCTCATTTGTATGTAATTTTTAATGTAAGAAGTCCCAGTTGAGAAACGCTGCCAGCAACTGCACATTTCAAAGCCCACATGGATATTGCATTTTGGAGCAAAATGCAAGGTATCTGTTGAAGTGGGACTGGGAAAGAACCTGCCCGCTGTACTCTGTTGTATCTCTGCTCCACACCAATTTGAGAAAATAAAGAGGTTGTAGGTGGAGGCTGGGTGTAGGTGGGGTGGGCAATTGTGCTGCTTCAACACTCCCCTAGCAGATTACTTGGAGAGAGGCATGCAAGCCATTAGGCTGCAGCAATAGCAAGTGATTTTTCATTACTGCCTGAAAACGTTTCTTAACTCAATCATCAGCAGCTGAGATCCATTGAATTATCAGATACCATTAACGCCTCCAAGAGTCACGCTAAGATTTTAAAGGAAGGGTGAGAACTGGCGATACTTGCAGAGGGCCCTGAAAGACCAATTACAAGTTTTTTGATTTAAATGTTTTCCCTGGATTTTGCTGATGCTGGAGTTGTGTTTATTAATAGTGTCTTATTAAAATCAATTTAAATTACAAATTTCCTATTCTGTGCAGCAAATATTTGCCCAGATACGATGCTGACTCAATTCTCTGTTGTTTTGAAAAATTTTCCATTTTCATCTATTATTTTTGTCAGCTAAAACAGATTTACAGGGGTTTTAGTTAAATGGATTTAACTAAAAGTCTGTAGCCTTGATACAAGTGTTACACCTAGTTTATTATTTTTAAAAATGCATAATTTTCGCACACCTGTGCCAAGCAAGGTTGTGGAAGTGCTGAGTGATTGTTTGGCAGTAGAAGGAACTCTTTGACAAACTCCTCAAGATCGTAGGCATACCCTCTTATTGGGAGGCAGTTCTTGACGTCTCCATTGAATTTAAACCATTACTGTTGTTGAAATAACCACACTGGTTCAAGGTCTTCATAGTGTTAAGGTTGCAGGGATTTTGAGAGAGAAATGTTCTAAGCACTGGAGAAGGTAGAGGTAGTGGGCCCAACACCTGAGCTTTGGATTCAGGAGGAACAATCAGTCAGTTTTGTCCAGCTCTTTTCCATGACACAGTTTTTTGTGGTGGCATAAGTGAACACTAGTCAATTCTACATGTGTTCGGTGGACTCGGCAAAGGCATATTACTATGTCTTTCAGGCGGGGTTTTGGAAATACTGCAGGAATATGAGGCACTAGACCACTGATGCATGGTATCCAGTGCCTTTATGAGTTATGTCCATATTCTTAGAGTTACAATGAACGTGTTCAGTGTGGGGTTCAGACTCAGCCAAAGCTGTTCTTTGTCTGCACTGCCCTTTGTAATTGTCATGGACAGGATATCAAGACGTAGCCAAGGCTTAGAGGATGTCCAGCTTTGAGAACTAAAAGCGGGATCTCTAATGTTAGCAGACAATGTTGCCCTTTTGCCCTCATCTGACTTCATCCTTCGATATGCACTCAGGTGGTTTGTTGCCAAGTGTGAGACCCCTGGGATGAAAATCAGCATCTTCAAGTCTGAGGCTATGCACCTGCCCCAGAAAAGACCTCTCTCCAAGTGAGGGGCAAACAACTGAAGGGAAGAGGGAGTAAAAGAGAATGAAAGATCGATAGAGAGTCAGCGTTTATGAGGGCACTGTACCAATCTTTGGTGGTGAAGCAGGACCTGAGTCTTTATTCAAAGCTCTCAGTTTATTGCTCAGTCTACATCTCACTCTTCACCTGTGGTTATGGGCTTTGGGTAATGATTGAAAGAATGAGATTGACAATGCAGGCAATGAAAATGATCTGTCTTCTTCGAATAGTCAGTGGACTCATTCTCAGGAACAGGGTGAGGAGACTTGGGGAAGTGTTACCTTTCCAGATCAAGAGAAGTTAGTTGAGATGGTTGGGGAAAGTCGTAAGAATGCCCCCAAGTCAGCTCACATTGAAATTACACCAGGTACATTCCACTGAGAGGAGAACTTGAGATACATTGACCCAGGATACAAAGGACAGATTACATCTTTCAGATGAACAGAATAAATTGAAGACTGTTGCTGGAGAAAGCAAGGTCTGCGACTGCCTGATGTGCTTGCTACCACCATGACCCTTAGCAGGAATAGCTGCCCTAAGAAACTGAGAATGATACTGAGAAAAATAATAATAAAAATAAGAATAAATGTATACATTTATGAACAGTTGTACGTAACAACCATTCCTCCGTAATAATTGTGTCAGATGAACTCGAAAACTGGCGAACAAAAATTAAGATGGAGTCCGTGTCATGAGTGACCTTTTCTCTTCTTGCCTCCAGCTGCAGTGTCATGTGTTAAGGCTCATTTAGGGCACTTGGGAAAGTGACCTGCTTCAAATGAAAGCTCAAGTGAAATTTCACTTACTTTTAAACAGATTTTTGAGGTGTGAATGTGTAGCTGACATCAAACTCCATTTTGAGTGTCTTAACGCCTAGAAAATGTCAGCTAATAAGCTTGCAAGCCAGCCAGTGCTCTTTTCTGACTGGATATACGCTTATACTATGATACTGGCATCATGGCAAGATTATGAAGTGAGACCATTTGTTCCACCATACTTCAAAATGTATGGTAAACACCAGGACATCTGGTTTAAAGATAAACGTAGAGAGAGTAGAATGAAAACATAGAATAAAATTGTCTTAGCAACAAATTAGGTAGCCAGATTTGGTACATGGAGACCTAGGCCCAGCTGTAGCTTTTGCTGACAACTTACGACATTTTGCCGAGAGAAGAAATTGATATTAAGAGCGAAAAATTGTCTGCCAGCTTTGGTGTGATTCTGTTTACATAACTGTTCATGAGGAATGAGGATTTTGGGCGAGACATTAGTCAGTTTATCTTATTTCAACAGTAAGCAAGAGGACTTGTTATCAGTAGACGTGATTGTTTCCAACAATTCTGATTCTAAAGCTCACCCACACATATAGTTTCTAAATGCTACCGTTACAGAGGAATACATTTTGTTTCTTGAGGTATAGTTCTTTTACAATTACAAAATGCTGCTACTTTGCTACTAGTGTTACAATGTTTTACTCACGTGTTAATATTATTGTTACGGAGAGTGCCAAAACAAATTATTGCAGCACTAATTGCGGTAAATCTCTGTAGAAATCTACAAGTATACCTGCACTGGAATGGAGCAGAACCTTAGCTTAGTTTTATTTTGTTGTTTTGGATATTTAGGAAAAATTACATTGCGATTCTATTTTTTTTTTTAATGTAGAGATAAAGCGTCATGGTTCGCTCCGAGTCCTAGAGAACTGGAATGGGGCTTGGGCCATGTTGGGAACGTTTGTGCATCCCAGGACATTCTGAAGCAGCACATGTCACCTTTGGCAAAGTAGTAGCACCCAGTTAATTTTCCCAAAATGACGTGCACTCTTGAGTGACCTGCCAAATCTTGACCGACTCCAGCAGAGCCCCCCCCCTTCACCGACTCCGCCCCACCCTGAGTGAGACAGAAACCAAGGGAGGATCTGAAATCGGCCATCTGTGCTGTGAAAAATAGGGCTTTGGAGCATTTATTGGAGAGTGGGGGCAGAAAAACCTCTTCGCAGGATGAGTAATGTTATGCAAAAAATGGGGGATTACAGAATCATGCCTGACATACAGTAGCAAACATGACTTAGATCCTAATTTAATCAAACAGCTGGGGAGTTTGTCCTAAACATCAACTAACAAATTTGAGCAGGTGTCACTTTTTCACCCCCCTTCCCAATAATTTGCATAAAATTTTTGTCAGCCCAGTCAAATGTGCATGTTTAATTGAATCTGACCTTTAGTGTCTGAGACTAATATGCTTCCAGTATGGTCATTAACAGACACCAGCACGTCATCATCCTTTTTAATGTGATTTCCGACATGGGCTAGTTCAGCTGTCATTCACCTGCAGGGTACAAATTTCCAATATTATCTATCAGCACATTCGAGAGCTCCATACACTGTGTCTTCTGGACGTTCTTCGATTCATCAAGCTGCAGACAACAGGGTAATGGCTCCTTTGACATATTGTCCCATTTTGAAAGCAACAACCTGTGAACCTTGCTAGTTTTCAGATAAAGCGTGTCAGATGGGCGCTGATGACACCTGTGTCACCATTGTTCGTAAGATGCTGCTGCCCCACCTCCTTTAACCTTACAGCTCCAGCAGCAAGTGTTTTGCTCTGAAACAATCCTGCCTTTTTTGCATACTGCATGCAGGTCTTCTGTGACTTATTCTCATCGGGGACCTCAGTTGCCCTACACAAGTCAGCTGTTTAAACAAATGCCTTTGTTTATTTATTAGGTATTTAGTGTATTGCTGAATCAAATCCAATGATCGTTTTACAATCGGAAAGAACTAAAGATAGAAAGATATTTGGACACATTATTGCCTGCTCTACTAATATCACATGTAACATCTATTCATGCACCACATCAATCCAATTAAATGAATCATATATTCATGACATCGGTACAAGACAAAGAATATTCTTTCAATAAGGCATAATGTGATAATTATAGAGCGTAATTTGTAAAACCTTGCAAATGATCTTTCAGCAAAGACAGACGTGATATTTTATGTAATCATTTATTCTACAAAGCAAAGAATTTTTTTTTTTTTCTAGGCCAGTCTAATTGAATTATTTCAATGGTTCTTCTGTGATGTGTGTGTCCATCTACTTTCCTCCCCCTATTAAAGGCCAGTCACCTCCAGGAGACTCTGATTCAATTTTCTGTTTTTCTGTTCCATCAATCATATTCACCCCATTGATTCACTCACATCTTATGTCTTTCTGACCTGCGTCATCTTTTAAAAACCAAATTCGGTCAAATTCCTCCCGGAAATCTCAATTTGAGTGGCAAGGAATGAAGTAACATTTCTCATATTTTCGATGTTTGAATTTATGGAATAGTCTGTTGGCAGGTGCACATTTATTTCATGTAAATGTATCAGCCTAAACTTCCAGCTCTGACACCTGACAGATTCTTTATCTTACCTTCAAATGCAAAAAAAGTATTTGATTTCACAAGCAGATGAAGTCCCAATGTGACTAAAGTCGATTAACATTAGTTTCTGGTTAGTAATAAACTAGTCTCAAAAAAATGAACATATAGAAACTGTAATTAGTCTGCAGTCAAGGCAAAACGGACATGTGAAAATTTTGCTTCCCCAAGCACTTTCCTCTTTGTTATGCCGAAATCGCTGTGAACCTCATGCTGATTTTGAATGTTTTTAGAGCTGAGCGGATAATCCGAAAAGGGTATTGTGGCACGTATGCAGTGACATGGGACTCCCTACACTGTTCCCACATCACAGATCAGTGTGATCTTCCCACCTGCCTGCACTCGGAGGTATAATTGTTCCTAGGGGCAACTGCCCCCAGTCACCTTGCCATTTTTCAAGGGACTCCTCTTTGTGCCGGGGGATTTGCGACAAACTAAGTGTAGCATTCAGGAGTCCAATCTCCGAGGATCTAGCCACTCTAAAGAAAAAAACACTTAATGAAATATAAACAATGCATGTATATTTACTACGTTGTCACAGAGTAGGGTGGGGCATTTTGGGGCAACATGTACAAAAGGCAGCAACACATACAGTATACACGGCAACACTTCACGCAATGTTAATGAAGAACTGTGATTCACTCTTACACTCAACACAAAACATGAAACTTTGAGGGGGATGGAAAGAAAATAAACTGACCTGGAATCTTTTCTTTGACCAGATCTTCTTCATTGCTGGACTGGTCCCGGTCCTGTGTTTTACGTTGAGGGAACAGAGGGAATCTTTTCACGGAGCACAAGGCTGCTTGCGAGACCTGCTGGTTACCGGGTGTGTTTCACAACAGCATGACAACAGTGTCACTCCACAAGAAGACCGCCGATAAACAACAAGGAGTTGCCCGCGATGTCTCTCGGTCGTCTCCCGGCTCACATGGACAACGGAAAAATGGAGAAGTGCTTTCTCTGAATAGATCTGACCAATTTCAAGCGAATAATCCTTCCAGTTTGACAAGATTTGAAAAATAGGATTAATGTGTATGCAATTTGCTCGCACTGGCACCGGAGCAGGTGTCAGTCTGCAACAATGAAAAGCTCATCTCCCTCATGCCTCAGCCTGAGGTGGAAAACAAGCTTTAGCAGGTGACACTGTCTCCAGCCTTCCATCGCCACCCACACCCCCCCTCCACCGCCACCCGCCACACGCACCACCCCTCCTCTAACCCTGCTCCACAGAGCCACAACATCCAGGAATCTCCCCAGAAAACAAAGCCTCAAAGCCTCAATACCAACACAGCGACATCCGGGGGGGGGGGGAGGACAGCGATCACACTGAAGAACGCAGGTCCTCAGAGCACTTGGAAAGAAAGGTGAAGGAAAAAAAAAAAAAAGAGGCAGTGATAATGTGTTTTAAAAATGAATTAATTATTTCAAAAACAGCATGAAAAGAGCTCTTCCCATCAAAAAGCAGCCAGCGCCGCAGCGAGAGCGGCGAGCACAGACTAGTCCTTCTTCCTTGGGAGGCACAATGGTTGAGGGGGGGAGCAAGTGGGCCCCCACCCTCCCCGTGATCACAGCAGGGGGAACGCAGGTCAGCTTTTCCTCTGACTTCTGTTCGCGTTCTCTTCTCCCCCCCCCCGCTTCTTTCACTGACACTCCTCTCCGTGAGCCTCCTCCCTCACTCAGCGTCCGGAGGAGCCCCCTCACCCAAAGCCATCTGGCATAGATTTTTGCTCGATCCCCTCGGCGTCGGCTGAGCCGCTGGTCGATGCTGCCGTTGCGATAGGTACCCGCTGGCCATTGCACGGATAAACACTGCCTGTCCCCCCCTCTCCCCAGCCGGCACTCTGGAACTCCACCCTCCGTTGTCTCCCCTCGTGTGCTTCATTTGCATCAACCGCCCCCTCCACCGCCTTTCATTCTGTTTACCTTTTCATTTCGCATATGCCACAAACGCACTTGAAGATGACTGCTACTGGTCTGTATCATTTGATCAAAATCTATTTTTTTACCTGTTAGTGTTTTAAAGTGGCACACAGTTCAACATGGCTAGTTTGGCACATTAATTCTCTAAAGAACAATTAATTCCAGGAGGTTCTCTCACACCCACTGAACACTGCGGTGATGAGCAGGGAATTACGGCAGTTTCAATACCCTGAACATCTTTAAACCCTCGGGATAAGTGAGACTTGCACCTTCACAGTTACATTATCAGTCTGAATCATATTTGTGTGCTCTTTGTGCTATGACTCACTGAGATAAAAAAATAAATAATGATAAAAAAAAAGGTTCGCATTCAAAACTGGAAACTTTCCCAAATGTTATATTTTTAGCGTATCTGAGACTACTCACCAGCAACACATCTGATTAAATCTGAAGGGTGTCATTTTCATTACTGACAAATAAGACTTGTCTGTATGACCCAGGATTGTTAAGAATAGGGATTTTATTTAGATGTCTTGGAGAGCAAAACAGAACAAAATAGTGGCCAGGAGCTCTTCTCACTCATTTCCCTCACTCGCCGCAGACACACAATGGGTCCTGATGACTGGCTTGCTGCGCACAACCATGCTTCCACGCACCACTGGCCACATCTGCGTCCCTCACCGCGTCACAGCGACGCGTCTGGAGAAGCAGAACGTCCAGCAGCCCCGTTGTGTCGGGTTACAGAATGCTCTCGGCTGCACCGACCGTCTGCCGTCGCAGGAGCGATGCCACAGCGCCTCACGGACGTTCATTTGCGCAGCATAGCGGGAAGTGTCAGGACACTGGGGGTTGGACAGGGTTTATGCTTTGCTTCCTTTCCCGTGGCTTCACAAGCCTTAGGACAGCAACGCTTCTTCAATGCTCAGCGGTACTCCGAATTCGCCCAGAAAACACAACACGTGAAGGCATTGACTTTTACAAGACCGGCATCGCAGTTACTTCAGTTTCTATGAAATATTAACTGTACAAAGTATAAATCTTCTGAAAAATTTATCAAGGTTTTAAGTGAGCGGTAAATTGGCTGAATAATATTTGAGCACACAGGGAATCTTAGAACTATTACAAATGAGTCTTGAGTTCTATCACTCTGTTATTACCGTGACGGTATACACAGTTATTACAGTACGGTACGTATATTACAGTATACACACACAGTATGTTAGAGGTCTGGAGTCTATTGAAATGTATGCGCAGTTACATGGATTGAAGCTGATTAAAAAATGAAGGTGCCATCGCTATGCTCCATGTGGTTCCATGCCAAACAGAGACGTTCTTGTTGTTTCTGAAGCAGAACCCATATCGGCACATGCGTGGCTCTCTACGATTAGAAAGCTGACAGGTCTGCGATGCAGAAACAGTGGCCATCTCCCCCAGGTGCAGGAGCCATCAGCGCAGTTGCGTGCTAGACGGATGGTGTAATTACCACCTCACCCCCATTACGCCGCCACTCAGCTGTATAGCTCACTCCCACACAACACCCCCTGTCATCCCAGTATGGTGTTCTTCTCTCTTCCCACCCCCATTCCCACACGGTCCCCCATCAGCTCCCAGTGCAGCCTGTTTGTCTATCCCCCAAACCCCCAAAACCGACACCCCTTCCCCTCTCCATTATCAGTGCTTCCCACTGAAAGTGGTAGGCACATGGCAGTAGCGTTGCATCATCGGGTGCATCATCGGGTGACCACTACAAAATTAACAGTTTTAATCATGAGCGGTTCCAGTGTACCCCCCAGCTGTGGTAGGAGAAAGAACCCTAAATACCTGCAAGCTCCAGCATGGGAGGTGGGCTTTTCCAGGGAAATGCATCAAAGCCATCACCCCACTGCAAGCTAAATTCAACATGCCGAAAGCATGAAATCTTAATATTGATTGGGGGTTCTGGTTATTTTTTTTTTTCCTGGCACGGCACTTAAATGTGCAACTATGTATGTGTGAGCTCATCCGATATGACCACCACCACTGTTAGTGATCCAAACTGTATTGTGTCTCCATTTAGCTTGGAGAGAGGATTAATGTCCAGAAAGAGGAGAAGCCATGATGGAGGTGGTCATAGCTCTGCCGGTTGCTTCAGATGCGATGTAGAGCTCTTTGAAAACACATTGGATTCGCCTGGTGTCTGCCGGAGGCATAAAAGCAAGTGAGAGGCATTACTGTCAGGGGAACAGCCACTGTAGATTCATCATAAAGACTTTGTTCCTCAACACAGTAAGACCAAGGAGCAAGTGAGCACAAAAACATTTAAAATGATGCTTTTCTACATGTGGACCAAACACATTTTTCATTGTTGGTTCTCCTAAAAAATAGTTTCGTTCTGCCTTAGTTAAACACAATTATCAGCAGGCTCCGAAAATCTCCGTATCTTTACATCTCTGTGAAATACAGTACAGTGTGAATACAGGGTAAGTTAAGTACAATCATTGTACAGGTTTCAGCATTTTTCTAAAATATAAAGTTGTCAAAATATTACATGACTGAGCAGATTCAATAATTACCTGGGGAAGCTGGTTGCCAACATGTGCTTTATAGTGGTGAAAAGTGCTGAGGATTAATACAATTCTTTGCAATAATATTAAAAAAAAAAAGATATGACAAACTCATTGGTTGGCAAGAAAAATACATTTATAACAAAAAGCAAAAATCAATAAAACCAATGAATAAGAGAAACTGATCATTACTGCAGCTAACAATTGATCTCGCTTTTCATCTCTCCAGCATGTACCTTGCATTACTGACATCATCAGTGGATGTTTCTTACAGGAACTGGAGCTGGAATAAATGGGCTCGGTGCAAAGGAAACAGGACCAATCCAATTACCAGAGGGAAAAGGGCTCTTACACAGACATCAGACCACAGTGCAAATGAGGTAATGCCAGGACAGCAGGGTTCTGCTGTCCATCACTGTCTCTTTGGAGAGACTCAACATATTTCTGATGCTCTGGAGAAACAGGTCTCAATCCTGTCTCCTAAAAGTCTCTTTGCAAATGGTTGTACTGAAAGCAAACTCAAGGACTCATACAAGTACACGAGTCCGTTATCTCACGGTAAGAACGTACCAATTCAGAAAGACGTTAATGCTTTTAAAAAGCTTTTTATGCAAGTAAATTGTGGCCCCTGACTTATTACTGCTGTTGAGCACGGATGTGTTAGGTTCTGGCCAGAAAGAGCTGGACACCCTGTTGATCAAGCCAGTGATGTTTTGTTACTCTTTGGCTTTCCTTGCAGAGATTCTCTCGGCCACATTGCAAAATCCTGAGAGGTGACTGCTGCAGCCCTCACTGACAGACCTACTTTATTTCCCTACTTTTGCCCTTTTTCCCTTTACTGTCTCATTTTCTGGACGCACCACTACCCGTCCTGCCCTGACCCCGATAGATTCCTCAACCGTTCTCGGTGTCCGATGTGCAATCTGTCAGTTCTGTGGATTGGAACCTTGCACCCCCGGCACTGTCTGGGCTTGACGCTATTGTCGGATATTCACCCATTATAGGCAGCATGTCCCTTACACACCCAGCTGCAGGAGAGGACCCTACAGCCTCTAGGTCTCAACTCCAGACAGATAAAGCAGCTGGGCTTTACAGTTGTTTATCAGTGGATTGCAGTGAGCTGAAAACAAATCAGACAGATATGTTTTTACTGCTTTTTGTTTTTCTTCCTGAAACATAAGGAATTGCACGGGTGACCCAGGGATTTTTTCCAATTAAACAACAAATGGCCTGCAAAGAATATTGTTTTGATATCACAATTTAGAGGACTATTAAAAAAAATAGATATCTTGTTCATTAAAAACATTCGATTAAAGTGTGGTATGACATTTTTTGTATTTTGACATGAGGTAAGTTATGGAAAAATTTCCATGAGTCTTTAATGTGGGATTTTTCTCCTTTGGCGCCAGCAAGTAGATTTTTTTCTGTTCTTTCTCGCCTTGACTCAGACAATCACAGTAAGCGTCAAGACAATTTTATCCCTGGGCTCTAATTGGCTCAAAGGTTCTGAAAAAGTAATAATCCCATCTTTTCTATGCTTTATCTTATCAAAGCGAGAGAAACGCAAATAATAGAAAATGGGAAAGGGGCGGGGGGATTCTCAACCCTGTGAATAACTAAAAGAAAACCTTTTGTTATTACCTCATCCATGTATCCTCTAAACCCAAGAGAGCACTTCCTAACTGCAGAAAGGATGCTTGCTCATGCATCAAAGTCTGCTGAAAATTCCATTGTCGATGACGTCAACGGATGTGGTTGGCCGAGAGGTGCTGCGTATTCCGCGAAGCAGGCAGTTACCATAAGCAGCAGGCAGGATTAAGTGAGGGGGAATTTAAATTCATTCCCTGCATTTGTGTAACACAATCAGCCTCTGACTGCAAAGGACTGTACCACAGCATTCTGAAAAATTTATAACAGAACACAATCGACCCAGTTGACAGGAAGGAAGAATATGCTAAAAACAAAACAAAAAAAAAAAATACTACAAATATCAACAGATACATAGGAAAATATGAGGGTTAAAGGTTACAATATTTAGCAGGACTGGTCATGTAACTAAGAAGTATCAAAAGGGTGATGAAATACCCTAAAATTAATTTGAATTATGAAATTCAGAGACATACAGATAACCTTTTTCCAGTGGAAGAAAGTTACACACTTGCGTCAACTACACATGTTGAGAAAGCTTCTGCACAGCAGTAGAATATATTTTCTTGCCAATTACACAAGAATAATCAGCTAACATTCCATAACTTCATCAGCATCAGAATTCGGGTTACAGTTTAATGAGACTATGAACAGATGTACCATGGACCATCATGTCAAGTCCAACTTATAGTAACCACTTATGTGGTGTCCAAGGAAAGGGAAATGCCAACGCATGTCTGGCACTTCAGAATACAACAGTTCTTCTTAAACTACGCATCTTTAAATATACAAATTATTCATGCTTTCGTCAGTATGGCGTTCTCATTTCTGGCACTTAAGAAATGTAGTACGCAGTTCTGATCAAAACACAGAATGACCCAAATGAGCAACGATGTTAATGACACATACAGTATGATCTCACATGGAATCCTGATCACAGGCAGATTGGTAGCATGAGAGTTTGTTGTTATTTTTTTTACATTCTCTACAGCCCTATTCGACATCCATGCCACGTTAATCTACCTGCTCAATTTTCATTTCTGCCCATGACTTATGTGTTCTGTTAAATCTTTAAACCCCTGTCAATCAAATCAGTTAAAGGAAGTATCCACTTAAAGAACTGTATAAATGTGAATTTCTAAGCATATTAGTTGGGAAAACCAGCATGGAGGCACATTTGGTAAAGATCTGGAAAAAAGAGAATGCTCCAAACCGCTCTCTTTACTCTGGGTTATACAGTACACCAAACGCAAATTCCAATAGGTTTGACTCATAACTTTTTCTGGACAGGAGAGTAAAAATTCACTGGCAGCAAATAAAAATGTCAGGATTACAAGTCAGCAAGCAATTCTATAAAAGATTTGTTAAGAGTTGCTCTTGCTCACTTTAGAGTCAGTAAGATGATTTGTATTCCCATAACAGCACAATTTCCTCCCTGAACACCGAAGGCCTGCAGCAACTGATTGCTGTTGCATATGAGGTCACGTCATTTACGGATCACCCTTCGCAAGAGCTGCAGAATGGTGAAAATGTCTCCTGCCACATATTTTTCCTTTGACAGAAATCAAGGGCTGACCAAATGGCAAGACTACTTTGCAATTTGCTTGAGGTTTCCGAGAAATTTGCTTTACAGCTACATAAGCTTCACTGCTTTCCAGCTGCATTACAGTATTTCTTTAATGGGGTACAGAATTTAAAACAATGGGAGGCTTGGCAAATGTGCCTCTATAATAAAGGGACGGTAATTAGTTAATGACCCAAATACAGCAGAGTGAACAAAGACATTTAAAATTAAATTATGTTATTTTTCAGTCCTGCTAAATTATAGCCAACATCAAGGCAATTCTCAGTACCCTCTGTGGCTCCCAAGTAGGAAATGTTTGGCTGTCAAGTACACTTGGTGGGGAAGAAAAAAAGACATTGCCGTGCTCTTTTTCTATAACTCAGCAACAAGCTGTTGAGTATAAAATGTTGTAGGGGAGTTTATTCTCAGAGGAAATTTCAAAGCAGTTCCTCTGAGGGCCAGAGGAAGCCTTCGGCGGAGGGGAAGTGGACTTTTTTCGTTGCAGGAAATGACAGCAAACCAGCCGGTTCAAATTTCTTTCTTTCTCTGTCTCACCTTGGGCCATAAAGGTAAAAATTCACTCCCCAGTGATGTGAATTATCTCATAGTGTAGACTGGACTGATAGGTGGACACTGGCAAGCACTGCTGGTCAGTGTTACTCTGCACCAGCAATCTAAAATTAGGAGATGTCCAGCACGCATGACCGCACACACAGCCTATATCGATGGCGCTCTGAGACTGACTGGCCTGTTTACTTTCACTGAGAGGCGGCGACAACTGCAGCCTTCGCACGTCACAGGAAATCCCCGGTAAGAAACAAAATCTTTCCATATGCATCCATCAGTTGCAATGAGCTCCTTCAAAGAGGTGCCTTAACTAACTTGACATTGGACTGCTCGATAATGGTACCTTACCCCGTAGCTACTCATTAAAATCTACATAAGACAGAGGGTTTCGACGTGGCCTATGCGTCTAATTTCAAAAGCGTAAACCCAAGATCGGTCTATTCAAAACGTCACCACCCCTCGCACTGTGTCTCCACCGCATCCTTTGCTTACGGGGATGTGCTATTCCAAAGCGACAGGCTGTTGTTTCAGTCTCAGGGAGCATGGTTACCTCGAAGTGTCTGGTCTGCGAAATGGGACAAAGCTTCAATCCATCCGTTTGTATGGGACTTGCATGTTCCCGGGTTTTTCCTCTGGGTGCTCCGGATTCGTCCCGCAGTCCAAAGACACGCATTTCAGGTGAATTGTCTAGCGTAGCCACTTCTGCACCTGCAATAACCTTCACATCACTGTTGCATTGCGTTACTGTAAGTAGCTATTGAGTAAGTGAGTGAATGTTGGTAAACAGGGTTTGTTGGAATCTCTTCTGCATCTGCAGATAGGGTGTGTTTTCATGTGTTTGAGGAGGGACAGAGGCTGCCGGCGGTGTTCGAGTGTGTAAATAAAGGGAGCGGGGCTAATGCTTGAGCCAGTAGCTCCTCCGAACGCATCAACATGCTACTCGGGTTCAGACTCCCAGGGAACCTCAGCGCCGGAGCCAGGCTGTAATTAAACCTGGTGCTTCTAATGGAGCCTCCGCGGCCTGGATGACCCAGTTGTGCATGCAGTCAGCACTTCACCTGTACACAGCAAATGATGGCTACCCTTCATGACTGTAATACCAATCTGGAACACTTCCTTTTCTTGTAACACAAAACAATATCTTACCTATACACACACTTGTCCCAAGCAGGGTCACAGTGAACCAGAGTCTAACCCAGCAACACAGGGTGCAAGGAAACACACCCCGGGTGGGACACCAATCTGCCGCAAGGCACCCCAAGCAGGGCTCGAACCCCAGACCCGCCACCCTGCTGGCCTCGCTTAAACCCACTGCGCCACCTCATCCCCTTTATCTATACGCTAAAAATTAATATAATTAGGGTATTTAGGTCAATTTATCCATCCATTCTTCCATCTTTCTGCATGTTTTAAATGGCAGAATGCTTTTCAGTTACATTTCTCAGTTTTTCAGACAATTTTCTATAAAGTGACATGCATTTTAAATTCACAGTTGGGCAAAAAGTTACCTTGGATTGTAAGTAGCTTCACATAACTGTATTTATGTAAAGGTTAAATTTAACTTCAAACTGATTTTTATCCACACGCACACTGTCTGAACCCTTTGTCCCATACCGGGTCGTGGGGAGCCGGAGCCTAGCCCAGCAGCACGGGGTGTGGGGCTGGGGGGGGACACCCAGGATGGGACACCAGTCTGTCACAAGGCACCCCAAGCGGGACTTGAGCCCCAGACCCACCGGAGAGCAGGACCCGGTCCAACCCACTGCGCCACCACACCCCCCACATAAAATAGGTGATGACTATATTGTAGAGGGGGTGCAGTGGCGCGGTGGGTTGGACCACAGTCCTACTCTCCGGTGGGTCTGGGGTTCGAGTCCCCCTTGGGGTGCCTTGCGATGGACTGGCGTCCCATCCTGGGTGTGTCCCCTCCCCCTCCAGCCTTACACCCTGTGTTGCCGGGTAGGCTCTGGTTCCCTGCGACCCTGTATAGGACAAGTGGTTCTGAAAATGTGTGTGTGTGTGTGTGATTACATTGTAAAAGATCAAATATTTGTGTATTACAAAAATAAGAACTATGTTAAATATTTAATTGTCATCATAATATTTTCATGTTCCATTTTATTTTCTGTTCATTTATTCTTTTTACGTGTGTTAATGTGGGATGTATTGTAATCAGGAGGGGTGCGGTGGCGCAGTGGGTTGGACCACAGTCCTGCTCTCTGGTGGGTCTGGGGTTCGAGTCCCGCTTGGGGTGCCTTGTGATGGACTGGCGTCCCGTCCTGGGTGTGTCCCCTCCCCCTCCAGCCTTACACCCTGTGTTACCGGGTTGGCTCTGCGACCCTGTATAGGACAAGTGGTTCTGAAAATGTGTGTGTGTTGTAATTGTAAAGACTGAAAAACAAAACCTTAATTATGTAAAGCCTTTCAGCTGCTGACTTGTTACTCATTTGGTGATAAATACAAAGTTAGACTCATACCTGTAACTGTGGTGCTTTGTTGTAATTCTCAAGTGCTGCTTGTGATCCTGAAGAAAGCATTGATAGTGCTAAAACAGCACACTTGCTTGAAGGTTTAATAATGCTTTTGTAAAATGTGGCACAAATCAGGATCAGGAATTGCTCAGAGGCACGGGAAGGGGTACAGTACCTGGCTGGAGCCAAATGTAGCACAACTATAGTAAGTGAGGATGCTTCTGTTAGTGAGCTGCATGTTCTTTGGACTTCCAGCCATCGCTTGTTACCCCAAGGCAGCAGCACCTGATCTAAAGATGGGTTCAACGACCAATCCACTTAAGGTTTAGCACATTGTTAGTTATGGAAGCTCTGACAAGAAATAAATGGCTTATTTTGTTAAGCTTGTCATGAATTAGTAAAAAAAATATAATTGCTTAATGTTATAAACCTCATTTTAGTGGTGTTGGGGCTTGTCATTCATCCAGTTTTGTCATTTCTTCTGTATTAATTAAAGTTTACATTCACTTCATAGCATTCACTTTTAGCGAAGTTGAACATGTTTTTCTTCTTTAAGAATTTAAGTAAATCTGTGCTATTTCTCAATATAGCTCGAAACTCTGTCAATGATTTTTTTGGAGCTTAGGGAAAATGATACTTGAGGACTCAGTTTCATTCACATTTTTGCCAGTCACTAAAAGTTCTCCTTTATTTCCCTGAAGAGAGCAGACAATGAGATCACTGTCAGAGCAGCACAACAAAAAAATGATTTAAACTACTATTAATATAAGTTTTGGCCTCTCCCCTGTTTTCTGAGGATTGATTATATCTGGGAGGACAAATCATGCATTGAAGGTTTGGCATGTTAAAGATCCTTGTTACTTGATTTTCTAGACCACGTAATCCTCACTTCGATAAGGGAAACAATTTATGTCACTTGCAGTGTCACTTGCAGCATTTGTTACGTCGGTCTTGCATTTTTCCATTAAAACGTTGGGGTATAAGGACGGCCTGGGGGGTGCGGTGGCGCAGTGGGTTGGACCAGGTCCTGCTCTCCAGTGGGTCTGGGGTTCGAGTCCCGCTGGGGGTGCCTTGTGATGGACTGGTGTCCCGTCCTGGGTGTGTCCCCTCCCCCTCCGGCCTTATGCCTTGTGTTACCGGGTAGGCTCCGGTTCCCCGCGACCCCGTATGGGACAAGCGGCTCTGAAAATGTGTGTGTGTGTGTGTTATAAGGATGACCAAACTATTCAATAGGAAGTGGTCATTCAATAGAAAGCAGGCGACTTGTGATCATTCTATTACTGCGATGCTTTAGGGGAAACTGAACCCACATTTGACACAGAATGAAACTTTCAATTTCCTTTTTTTTGTCTTTCGCTTCCATTACCTCAAAAAGTCGTCTTCTCTTCCAAAAGCTCTGACTTTGTCTACCCAAGAAGTCTCCAAGTCTCATTCCTTGTTGTTTATGCCCGAAACGGTAAAATGATAAGACAGGATATCTCTTTCTCCTAGCCCTATTTTAAGCTCCATATCCTTTGTGGGATTCTTAGTCTCCTTCTGTGCGGCCATAACTACCCCAGGTCCTCTTTTTTTCCTTCTATTGCTGTGCATTCAGTGAGTCAAGTGGTTTATTTCTGGCAGCACATTGCACATTGTACACACACCCCTACACTACCACTCACTCCTGGCTTTCAGCAATACCACCAGATCGCAGAAATGCTTTCAAGTTTCTGCTCACCAAAGCTAGAATTCCCTGGTACCAGTGCATATGTCTAAGTGTATGTTTGTGAGAAAGCCTAAATAGACTATTTAATTAAACGTAGGGGGCAAATGTCAATGTAGACACACATCGTATTCATCGTTGGAATAACTACATTACAATAATGATCATTTAAAAAAAAAAAAATGTAACCCTTCTCAGTTCAGATGGATTTGGAAGTGAGAGGAGGGCTGAATACAAGGATTGTAATCAACCACAGCAGTCAGGAGCTCAGGAATACACACGGGTTGAAAGCTATTAGACTTGACCTGTCTTTCTATGATAAATAATGAAAACATCACTGGCGCAACTCTGAGGCCTTGGAAACAAAATGTTCCTCTCTTTCTTTCTCCGGGTAATGTAGAAGAAATTCAACGGGAGCAGAAGTAGCGCAACAGCAGCTTCTGCCAAAAGCCTTCTAATTTTGCCTGACATACTGTAGAGCCGTGCAGCGCCACGAAAAATACTCCAGATCCGCACGTTATTTCTTTTTTGCAGAGATGCTGCCCGTACACTGGCTGCCAGACCTTCAGACTGCATTGTACATGCATTAAACTGTCCCGTAAATGTAATGGACATTTTCAGCTTATAAATTCCACAGTTATTATAAATAGTATAGAAATGGTACGGAATATTCAACTTGTGTTTCAGCAGCCTTGATGTGCAAATATAATTTCGTAAAGTAACAGCCTACTTTCTTCACTTGTGCATGATTATTTAGATGTTATTGCTACCAGAAATATTTCTTTTGATTGCCGGGTAATATCTGGTGAAATGCTCTTTTCGTGTGTATCTTATAAGTATCTCCTTCACTGAACTATTCCAGCGTATCTTTGAAAGAAACTTACCCTGAGCCTGTCGTTGTTCTTGGAGTGTAAAGATGTGGGCAGATGCAGGGGATTGTCGTTTGACAGTGGGACTATGCAAAGTGAATAGTATGGTGTGATTGGGGATGGTGGTGTAGCTAAAGAAAGAGAACTGCTCTTCTGGGCTAGATATAATTCTGCGGTCAAAATTATCAAAAAGCATCAATATTATATACAAACTCCCTCAGATAGGCACGCACACACTGTCTGAAACTACTTGTCCCCAGATATACATATGTTATATATTAATAATTGCAGTATAGTATTTGGGGGCATGATGGTGCAGTGGGTTTGACTGGGTCCTGCTCTCCGGTGTGTCTGGGGCGCCTTCAGATGGACTGGCATCCAGTCCTGTGTGTGTCCCCTCCTCCTTCAGCCTTGCGCCCAGTGTTCCCAAGTTAGGCTCTGGTTCGCCATGACCCCACTCAAGACAAGCCCCTGTGTGAGTATAGTATTTTATACTCTTATATCCAACAAACATCCTTCAATTCTGCCTTAAGTAATAATCACACACGCAAACATGCACGCACACACTGTCTGAAGTCACTTGTCCCAGGCGGGGTTGCGGTGAGCCAGAGCCTAACCCGGCAACACAGAGTGCAGGGCTGGGACACATCCAGTCTGCCGCAGGGCACCCCAGGCGGGACTTGAACCCCAGACCCATCAGACAGTAGGAACTGGCTAAACCCACTGTGCCACCACGCACACCCCCCTTTATTAATAATATTTCATTTCACATTTTCAGAACTGCATGTCCCATACAGGGTCACGGGGAACCAGAGCCTAACCCAGCACCTCAGGGCAGAAGGCTGGAGGGGGAGGGGACACACCCAGGACAGGACGCCAGTCTGTCGCAAGGCACCCCAAGCAGGACTCGAACCCCAGACCCACCAGAGAGCAGGACCTGGTCCAACCCACTGCGCCACCGCACCCCCCATCTTATTAATAATACTTCAGTTGAATTTTGTAAAGCAAAGAAAATTCTAAAGGACAGAAATATATGAGGAGAAAGATATGGTTACAATTCGAAGCTTCAAAAGCACTCAGCAGAGCGTTTAAATTTGCGTACGAAATAATCTGAAATTCCAGAATCGTATTTGCGCACATTAATTAATGAGCAGATTGGAAGCAATGCTACACAGTCATACTGCTGACTGAGATCTGAAACGGGCGCCTCCTGAGGGTGCATGTTTTAAAAAGATCCTCCTTAATGCCTTTTATGAGCACCAGGATAGCAGCCAGGAAGGAGGAGAAAAGTAGGATGTAAACATGCTTTTAAGAAAATGAAACAGTAAAGATTAAACCGTCAGGCCCTTAAAATTAAAAACCGCAGTCAATATTCAATAGCGCTCACCTTGTGGTGCCAAAGGTTATTAACTAATTTTGAAATGGGATAACTAATTATGGATGTCCTTGTTTAATGCAACTACCGGGACTCTTTTTTTTTTTTTTACATAATTGTACCCAGTAAAATGTTAGCTTGAAAGTAAGATTAGCCTACGGTTGGCTTGTCAAAGAGGACTGGTTGCTTTAGTAGAATACGTCAGACAGTCCCTTTGCTCTCTAGTGTCACGGACTGCCTTAGCTGCCCAGCACGATTTAATGCACAACCCTCCCAAAGCTGCGCGTGTACTGGGGGCTGAACCTGTGATAACGGACTGTGACGCCAATTCGCTATCAAGCCCCGACACCACGGCGCATGTTCCGCCGCGGCGCTGCAAAGGCTAAATTAAAGTGGAGGCTGCCGCTCTGAATGATGAGAGAAGCAGCCCCGTTTTTCCTCTGTCTGTTCTTGACGGAAGCGATGAAAACAAAACGTGTAGCTATGGGGAACGTCAATTTTTGCTACCATCACGTCAGCCAGGGCTCGTTGTCTGATTTACTGGAAAAATTCTCTTTGCTAAATCTATCTATCTACCTATCTATCTATCTATCTATCTATCTATCTATCTATCTACATCTCAGCTCAGTGTGTAGTTGTAACTATTTTTATATGCTATGCAACAAGGGTTTGGGATGGATGCTCTGCGATCTGTGAGAACAGCAGAGCAGACGCCCAGGGAATAAACCCTCCTCATCATAAACTGGTGTTTTGGCTTCTCAGCTGCTGAAGTCACTGGGATCTCATTTTATTCAGGTTTATGGTTCTCCAGCAAAAAGAGGTCTCTTTTTCGTCAAGTAAGTCAAGTCACAAGATATTACTTTTCATAAGGCCAACGCCAACATTAAATTAGCAGGGTCATCTGAAAACTGTTTAATCCAAAGGTGAGATTAGACCAGCGCTAACACTGTGACATTCCATCCTAATTCATGGACCTCCGCTAATTCTGAAGCGCTGATGCTAACGGAAGCTGCCGAAAGCATTAACATGCTAAACAAGTGCACACTGTTAAAAAAGTTGTACTGTATTCAGTAAGCCTCCCTTGGAGCAGAAGCGTTGGTGAAAAGGTTTTATTTGCGTGGGTCATGGACACTGTACTTTGGTGCCTGTGGGCATGTGATTCTACAGGGACTCTCTGGGTAAACAGGCAGCTCCTGTGGTGTTCAACTCGCCTTTATCGGCCCCCGGTTTTCTATTACAAAGGGCTGCTGGTGCTCAGGGAAGCGTGAGCCATATTCACCAGAAGTATATCTCGGATCAGGGCTCGCACAACACCAACAAACACGTCTCTGGTTGGACACCAGCTAAGTGGTCAGGCCGCTCTGGGGGGGGAGCTTCCCGAATTGTGGCGTGAGCTCAGACCATGCAGCAGAGGAGAGTTTCAATAGAAGCATCCAGAGCTTTGGAGGACGCTGCAATGGGAGATGCCGTCTAGTTCTTCTGGCCTGAAGAGTGTGAGCAACTGCAAGAACGTTGTCTGACAGTGACGTGTAACGAAACCGCCGAGATTCAGAAGTGAGCCGCGCAAATGAGGGCTCTCAGGCAGGGAATCCAGAACCTTTCAGACTCATAAAATATGTTTGTGACAGTGTTCACGCACTGGAAAAAGAATACTAAGCAGCGAGGAAAGAAATAAAAGGCAGAAAGCGTTCTTACACCTGAAGCCTCAGACGGTTCTGTCGTTTCTTCACGCCAACTTCCGAGCATTTCTCAGAAACGAATTCTTGTCTCGTTCTGACAAGTCAAGCTAAGGCAATTACACAACATACCTAAATAAATTTGTAAATTCAAATGCCGGGAAAGAGGAGAGAAAAGGGAGTATTACAATAGCATTGTTTCTTCGTATCGTACAGGTCCGTACAAATAGAATACAAGCCAAGCTGTTGTCTCTCCAGAGTATGACTATAATTAGATATTATGTCGTTTGGTGTAAGAAGAGAGGCAGCGCCCTATTAACATTGCAAAAATGTGAGACCTGGCACATTCCAGTGTATAAATAACCAGAGAGGGATGGCCAATGCAGGGAAGAAGAGAGAGGCCAAGAGGGCAAGGGGGTGAAGGTGGGGACTTTGAGTGATAGGACAGCTGTGGACTGGACAGAGAGGACACGGGGCTGAGACACGCAAAGGGACGTCGCGGAACTCAGAGGAGCATACGGAGAGACTGAAGTACTCATTTGAGGAGCAGTGGCACTTTGAGGAGAGGACATTTCACCATGAAACTGGCAGAAAAAACCCATAACCCCAACAGGCAAAAACAAAGAGAAATCCAGTGCTGTAATAAACAGCAATAAATAAACTGTATTAAGCATGTGAGCAAACAGTTTTTTTTTTTTTTTCTTTCTCTTACACTTCAAATCTGTCTTTTTAACACCGCTAGGAAGAGCCAGTAGTATAGTGGTTAGAGCTGCTACCTCTGAACCCGAAAGTTTGAACCCCCCCACCAGCTGTAGTACTCTTCAGCAAGGTACTTACCCTAAATTGCTCTACTAGAACCACCCAGCTCTATAAATGGGTAAATAACTGTAGATAGCTTAACGCTGTAAGCTGCTTCGGAGAAAAGCATCAGCTAAATTAACAAATTAATAAACGGAAATGTTTGCTTGAACTGAATATATCCCAAATCTAAATAAAACACTATTCGTTCCCTTTGCAGAAAACAAATCAAGTCTGATATTGTTATCGACATAAATGTTCTGCGCAACCGATCGCACCATGGACCCCCGAATGCTGAGGTTCTCATAAATGTTTCGATAAACCACCTTGTGCTGTTAACAGAGTTGTTGGAGGGTGTCAGTGATGTAGCCGGTACAGTACCAAATCCAAGTACCATCCCAGGCCTTGGGATGAGGCCCAACAACTGGCCTGCCTCTGTAAACACCATTTGTTCATGGAATCTGTACCCAAAAAAGGGCTCAATGGCCCGATGGAAAACAGAGTTGGACAATTACAGTAAATCTTCATACAGCAGAGGTCCATGAATACGACTTTCATACTTGTTCCTACTCTGTCAGAGCCGTGGTTGAGCTCTGCACCATTTTTATTTTGTTTAATTCAGGAACTACATCTGCAGTAACATATCTGACACTTAAGATCACCACTGTAGCCGTCTCCATTTGCATTTCCAGTCAAACATCATGAAACATTTAAGAAACTGTCACTCTGGACCCAATTTTACTGCTACCAGTGGTATCGAGATCAGCATGAGGTCCATGTAATGTTTTGCAGATTCGAGGGATCCAGGGCTCAAAAACACCCAACAGCACAAAAAATATAGCATTGCGGTTTGACGTTACCTTCTCCGAGGTCCAATACAGCAAGAACAGCGCTGCTCCTAGCCTCCCCCAGGTAATTGCTAGCAATGCACGTGTAAAGGCCAGCATCACTAGGCTGGCAGTCTCGTATCCACAGGCCTCCATATTCCTGGTTATCCAGGTCCAGCAAGTCGTCGTTCCGGTACCAGTACAGAGTTGGCTGCGGGTCCCCTGCCACTGCGACCTTCAGACGGATGTCACAGCCCATCCCTACTGCAGCGTTCCGCATCTTGCGGATGAAGACCGGGGGAGTCGGTGAAGGGTACACAGAATCCGCGGGGTTGGGTACCACTTGATCTGGGTTGACTTTGGCCCTCTTCGCGGGGATTCTAGGACTTGGGGGTGCAGCATCCACTTCTCCTTCGTTAGCCCCCTTCTTCAGGGTCATCTGAACCTCTGCCTTTCTCATCTCTGAATCTGCTGTCTCTGAAACACTTTTTCACTTCTTGCTACCGGGTGAATACAATGTACGACTACTTGACGCCGTGCAGCCTGACCATCCTCTTCACTGACTTGGATTATCTTCAGTAAGTCACAAAAACATTATGGAGAGTTAAGAGATGTCAAAGTATTACAGTTAAAGAAAAATCTAACTCATTCCAAAGGCATCTTCAACCAGAGCGTTAACATTTTAATGTGCAGAATCTGTGGTTACATTTGTTTGATGCAAGGTTAGGATTTTCCACAACACCGCTTTGGAAGGATTGTTAATCACAGCATAGCTCTGGTTTGTCTTCAGTAGATTCAGAGACGCCACCAGCACAAATAAATGAACAAACTCATGGATTACCTTGAGGTTTCTCGTGTCAGAACGGTTTTGTGTACTCTTGTCATACCCTTGGAAAGCCCGATTAGAGCCAAATAAGCGAGACAAAATAACTAATCCTTATCCAATCAAGTCAGCAGAGGCTGGCAAAGTTCTCCATGTTCTGGCTGGTGGTATTTTTAGAGCAAGACCCCCTTGATCAAGTTGCATTAGAAGCTCCAGCATTACCTTTTGGATGTAGCTGGGGTGTGTTTTTCACCCTTTCAGTGCAGGTCTTTAGAGCGCTTCAAGGAGCACGGTTGCGGTTCTTTGGTAGTAACCTCAGATGACCCCAGAATCTCCACAGGCCTTAGTTCTCTTCATGACTCTGCAGGTATTTGAATGCACCTGTGTTGCCCTTTTTCTTTCTTCCCAAGAATTAAGCAGCTCTCTCGCTTGCTCAGACTGACTTGTTCTCCCCTTCCCGAATTGAGAGCCCAGTTAAGTGACAGACAAGTTCCCCCAACCCTCAAAGTGACAGCTGCACACTATACGCTGCCGCTTTATTTATTTATTTTTTTTTTTTGCAGAGCCTGTACACTCTGAAGACCCTCCCACCGCTTGGAGGATGTGGCCAACCAGAATCCCCAGGGTCTGATTCTGAAAATGAGGTTGTGTGTCAGGGTTCATGTAAAGGGGCCACTGTAAGTAGAGTAAGGGTAAGAAATGGAACCCTGATTCAGCTGTCAGAGACAGGAACCAATTGGTATCCTTTCCTTGTCAGTGCTGATAATGTGCTATAGGCCTCTTATGGTATTATACCATCAATTTAAATCGAAAAGCAAGTCACATCCCACTGTTCAGCTGCCTTCAGTTTATCTTAAGACACTCCCACACCAAGTAAATTCCAGAAGCTTCAAGTTTAAGTAAACAACTGCTACTATTTGTACTAGTAAAATTTAAAGACTGCTCAGACAGCCAGAGCCTAAAGACTCAAAAGGGGGTTTATAGATTATTTATTTATCTATTATTTAGTTAGTTTTGTGAAACTAAATGATGTTAGGGTGAGATGGTGACACGGTGCATACTGCTGGTGCTTCACAGGCAGGGGTTCGAACCGAGTTCTTACTAGATTTGCATGTTCTCCCTCCTGCCTTTGTGTGTGGTTCCTCCTGGGGATATAGTTTCCTCCCAGAGTTGTATTCAGGTAAGTCTAAACTGCAGCTAGCGTTTGCATGGTGGCACAGTGAGTAGTGCTGCTGTCTTACAGTGGCTGGGTGGTGCAAGAGGACAGGGGTTCACTCCCCACTCAGTCTGTGGGGGTTTCCTCTGGATGCTCTGGTTTCCTCCCACAGTCTAAAGACATGCTGTTCAGGTTCACCCATAGTGTATGAGTGACAGAGAGAGTGTGTTTGTTGCACTGATGTATGGATGAGTAATGTAGTGTATCTAGCAGTGTAAGTCACCTTGATGAATAAGGTGTGTGGGCTGGTAACACCACATAGAGTTCATTGGAAGTTGCTTTGGAGAAAAGTGTCTGCTACATGAATAATTTTGAGAGTATGTGTGATTGAACTGAGGTGGACTGGTATCCCTTGTAGGTTGTGCACTGCCTCAAGCCCTATACTTCTGGAGAACTGCAACCCTGCATAGACCTAGTAGTTATTCCTAAAGGATGGGAGAAAAAAAAAACCTTGACAAAGCTAAACCTTGAAACAAAGTTTATTTATATATTGATTTATTTATGTAGTTTGTCAAACTAACTTTTTTTTTCCTTAGGAGGCATTATGCATTTCTCCTGGACTTACTCTGTCTCATTGATGTAAACAAAAAAATTTGTTGAACCATCAAGACTTTTAATGACAGGTAATTATGCCAAGATCGCAAGTATAATTAAAACTATCTAAATCTTAAAATCTTCTTTTAGTTAAAATTACATCTACAAATGCAACTGTACCTTTGCCATTCACCAACCCTCTTGTGATATTTTGTTTAAGGTGATTTTCTATAATATCTATGCCATTTGTCTCTCATGCAATTACACACACACACATTTTCATAACCGCTTGTCCCATACGGGGTCACGGGGAACCGGAGCCTACCCGGGAACACAGGGGCGTAAGGCCAGAGGGGGAGGGAACACACCCAGGACGGGACGCCAGTCCGTCGCAAGGCACCCCAAGCGGGACTTGAACCCCAGACCCACCGAAGAGCAGGACTGCGGTCCAACCCACTGCGCCACCGCACCCCCTTCTCTCATGCAATTAATATTATTAAATCCTTACCAGCATCTAATCAGACCAAGGTATAAAAAAACCTCATTTCTGATATAAGTGTTAATTGTATATCTGAGATACAGCTTTCCCAATTAAAGGATGTACAATTTTTGTTGCTCTGAGAACTATACATTTTGAGACAAATCACCATCAGATTCATAGCCACCTTTTGTGTTCCCCCTTCACAGTCTTTTGATGCGAAACGCTGGCTGCGAGAGAATCTATGGGTTCGGCTGTCATGGCAACAACACCGCAGCACAGAAAATGATCTGCTGTTGGTGTTCTAGTCCTTATGTGACAAGGAGGTGTATCAGGTTCCATCACAAATGATCCCTTCCCAATGTAATCACAGCAGTAAGACAGATGTTCAAAGAAAATCATGTTGTTAAAGAAGAAATATTAATTATTAAGGGAATAGTCGCACTTATAGCTTTCCAGTTACATAACCTTCTGCAGAAATAATGATCGTAGAATAGGGAGTGTGGAGTGTGGAGTGTACAAGCAATAGCGCCACCTGAAGGTTTGCTAATGTTAAAGTAACCTTGGCTGGGAGAGGTGTGGGATGTACAGCGCTGCTCGACTCAGAGTTTTGACCGTTGTCCAAAACTTTGCAACACAGTTTACTTTCCACATCCATATTATCTGTGTATTATTTTAGTAACACCGAGACACACATGTGGATCTTGTCTCATTGTCTCCCCGGCTTCAAGCTCAGTTCTCTGCGCCGATGTTACGAGATTCCACACGCTCCAAAAGCCAGTTCTTCACTGCAACCTTTGTCAACAAAATAAAGGAAAAAAAAGCTTTATGGAAATGCGTGTGGCAATAATAGTGAATTAAAACACAAATAGAAAATGCTTCCCAATAACATGGCTTTTTTCCAATTTTTCTTAAGTTCACTAAGTATTAGCGAAGTCCCTTGCAGGTGGGGGGCCGTAACTTTCAGCACTAGACACTGTTTCCAGACTTCATATGCTGTCATTCTGGCCACCGGTCCAAGTCCTTAGTCATGACTTCAGCGGCTGCATGCTTGACATTCAGAAAGAAATGTTTTCCAGACATTACCTATTACCCAGTGAGTCACTTCTAAAACAGCACCTCCAGGGCTCTCTGAGAACTTAAAAACGGAAAGTACAGTAGTCACACGAGAGTCTCGGTGACGCTCGCAGTTACTCCGTTTCTCGTGCTGCTTTGTGTGCTGAAGCTAGAAATCGTACCCGGGGACCGTGCCGCGTTCTGAATTGCAAATAAAACATGGCGATTTATTTTTTGGACTGCAGGGCCTTGCTGACACTGTTCAGAGGTGTGTCCCAGTGCATCGGGTGCTGTTAATTGAATTTTTTCTATATTGCCCTGTCTAATAAACAGCTGCGTACACATATGAACTGTCCAAAGCTATAGATTGCTCCGCTTTTCTTCAGTGGTGCTGCAGACCGTCTCTCGGGCAGGAATCTTCTGGCTCGGCCTTTTATCAGTGATATTTTATATCACGACATCTTGCAATGCACCTGGGCGCATCCTCGGTGATGTAACCTGGATTCACTGGGTCTTTCTAGTCTTTTGGGCTCAGACACCATGACCCAAGCGACCCAACTACGGTTGATGAGACTCCACCCTCTGTCCAGGTTGTGCTACCTCGAACCCTCAGCTCACTTGTCCTGATCCACTGCCATTTAGATGTCCTCTCTGCAGCCTCGGTAACAGATTTTAAAGCATTCCTGCTCTAACTACCCATAATACCCAGTATATCATCAGCTCTACACAGAGTCCCCTGCAAAGGCCCTGTTGCAGTTTCGATGAACACGCACCTTCCACCTCCGGCATTCTGAGCTGCACTGCTCCAACGAAACAATTTGAGCAGAAGCTTCTGACAGCAACTCGACGTCTGACCTCAGCGATGCTTCTGTGATAGACGCTGGGAACCTGAGCCGCCTCCTTAAGTCAACCGTCAGCTGCCGGTCTCGCACCTCCAACACACATCTTTCGAAGAGTCTTGACGAAGACCCGTCGGAAAGCACGGCCATTCGGACCACGCACAATCAAACGCCTCGATCCCGAAACACGTGAAAATGTACAGGTGCCCAATAAATTGGTTGATGTACAGAAACACAAAGGATCCTGTTGAAAAGCACTGGTGGGGAACAGCCTCCCTTCTCAGCACCTTCCCCAATATTCAGCGTGTTGTACTGTGGGCGTCTGACCATTAAATGATTCCACGAACCATCAGAACTGAAATATGTGTCACAGTCACTGAATGAATGTTTTGTTAAAAAAAAAAAAACAAACAACGACGTGAAGTGCTGAAGCTGGTGTTTGCAGCCAGAAGCACAATAAAGAAAAACACCCTGCCCCTTTATTTGTTATGTACACTTGCGGTGTCTCCGGGAGCCTCAGCATCAAGGACAGAGGAAACGGATACTGAGCTGAACGCACACACACCGGCGGTGTGTGTATCCATTGATTATCAGCAGCGGCAGCGATGTGGTTTTCGGTGTTTATTGCGGTACTCAGACAAAACACGAGCGAGTAAATGATGACTGCGATGAAAGTCAACCTCGGACCCTCTGTCGAGAACATCTCGGTGTCTCGGGAACCTCTTCACAGATATACACGCTCTCCCCAAGGCCAGGTTTCTGATAAAACAAGCTTCATTGTTTTGGTGACCGACCTCCGCGGAGAACAGGGATCTTGTGGGAAAGCAGGTGTGACTCTTCAGAAATCCTCCAGACTGCTGCCAGAGGTAAGTGACGGCGCCGCCTCGAGTGCTTCGCCGAGTGCAGCCGAAACACCTGCTTGTCGAGTTCACCGCGGCTTCTCATCACGCATCCCCATTGCATTGTCACAAGTGCTTACTCTTACAAGCTGGCAGCGCGAAATTGTGTACGCACGCCACATGCACACCAACGAGAAAAGGCAGGCAGGAAAAGCGAGTGAAAAAATACTTAGTAAGCCTCAGAAACAGATTTTTTTAAGTTAATAAGTTCATGTAAAAGCCAGTCGGTAGATTTCTTTTTAAACCCTCGCTGTGGTGCTGTTTGTAAGAAGTCTATGTATCTATCTATCTACATAATCAAATAATTATGTATTTTTTCTACACAAACAAACAAACACACACATTTTCAGAACCACTTGTCCCATACAGGGTCATGGAGCCAACCCGGTAACACAGGGCGTAAGGCCGGAGGGGGAGGGGACACACCCAGGACGGGACGCCAGTCCATCGCAAGGCACCCCAAGCGGGACTCGAACCCCAGACCCACCGGAAAGCAGGACTGTGGTCCAACCCACCGCACCACCGCACCCCCACAAACAACCAAACACACACATTTTCAGAACCGCTTGTCTCATATGGGGTCATGGGGAACCAGAGCCTACCCAGTAACACAGGGCATAAGGCCAGAGGGGGAGAGGACACACCCAGGACAGGACACCAGTCCATCGCAAGGCCCCCCAAGCAGGACTCGAACCCCAGACCCACCAGAGAGCAGGACTGTGGTCCAACCCACCGCACCACCACGCCACCGCACCCCCACAAACAACCAAACAAATAAATAAATACATGTTTATATGTATGTTGTTTCTCCAGTGTGTAAGCTTTGGATCTTCCCACATTCAATTCATATTCATGGAAACTATACAATGTGGCATCGCTTATAATTTAGTACAAAGTTACAAATTCTGCTCCCCTCCACTATAATACTTCTTAGGGTTGTTTTCGGAATCAATGTGGCTCATTATTCATGCAAGACAGCAGTTAGCTGCTCTGTTGGCACCTGGCCACCCGAATTAACCGGAGGGACATTGAGGACAGGCAACAAGCAGACCCTGCAGCCGGCTGGTCTTATCTCGGTTCCCTCCTCTCAGAGCCACAAACAGATAGTACTCGTGCGACCCAGACGGTTGCGTCACGAACGGAGCGTGGGCAGCACCGACGGGGACGTCTATGTATCAGAGGGAGTTCTTTGAGAAGAAGACAGCTGAAGCGTATGGGACAGGCACACTGCTGAGGACGCCTGCATTTTTCAGGAGGGTGAGGAACAAGGGGAGAAGAGAGAAGCACGGCCAGCAGCGGCTTTAGGTGAAACCACTTTGTCCCTGGATCTGACCCTGAGGTTCACAGAGAGAGCGGAACGTCTGCTTTGCGAACTTCTAAGAAGCAACTTTGGTATTCGGAGAAGGAGCTACAGCAGTTCTGAGGAGGTTCCGTCAGCACCGCCGTTTTGACGAACGCACCGAGCTCAGCTTTCCGCCCAGATCATACTACGTTTTCCCTTTTCATCGTGCTTTTGAGCCCCGATCATGTCCGAGAGACACCTCAGGCTGCTCATCTTTGCCCTGGTTCCTTTGGTCCTCTGGGTTCCTACGAGAGCCCTGGCCTGTGAGGAGGCAGGCCTGCCCAGGAACGTGGTGGTGGAGTGGTTCAAGCAGCGGGTGCTGGACGTGCTGGGACTGAAGGAGCCGCCAGTAAGTGGTGTGGTCGGACCCCCCCAACCTCTGATGTCCCGGGTGGGGAGAGCAGCCTGGGCGGAGAAGAGAAGGTCTCATGAGGAGACATCGCAAGTCATTCTCTTCCCAAGCTCTGGTTAGTCACTCGTCCAGATGAAATATAGGGTTTCATCTCAGCCTCTTGAACCCACTGCGCTGGAAGGGCTCATATTCCCTCTGTTTCTGAGGGCGCAGGGACACTGAGCGAGCTGCCCGGGGTCTTGAACAAGCAGCTGATACCTACAGCGTAGAAAAAAATTACACGGGGGTCTGAACGATGGCTTACACTTACTCATTAGCTGATCCTTCTCTTCAAAATCACTTACAGTGTTAGGCTGCCTACGGTTACCTACCCATTTACACAGGTCAGTAACTGTTGTAGTGAACCAACTCAGGGTAAGTACCTTGATCAAGGGTACGACAGGAGGTGGTATTCAAACCTGGGTCTTTCGGGGCCAAAGGCAGGAGCTGCAAGCATTTAACTACCTAGTGCTCCTGCTTTTCACTGGTCAACTTTGTTTATCAATTCTCATCAGAATTTATTGTCCACAGTTATGACAGTTATGCCAGTTGTGTAAGAGCCCTCAGTGTTTTAAAGAAATATTTGGGTAATATGTCACAGTAGAACGATTTTACCCGAAGGGTGAAGCTCGTAGGGTTTGAATTACTTTTAGCACTGAGAAGTTGTGCAAGCGCTTAAGTCATAGGGGGATTACGGGGTCGCAGAAAAACGTGGGCCAAAACTTCTTCTCTCAGCCTACACTAGAATGCATGTGCTCTTTGCTGTTTTCATCTGTGTTCATCTTTCATGTTGGTCAAGTTCTCCCGGGGCTTTGCTTCTGCAGATTCCACTTGCGCGCACACTTTGGGCTTTCCAGTGCGGGAGGGCAGCAGCCACTTCACCTACTACTTCCAGCTCTCCACCCACGGTCAGGAGACCGTGGTCACATCTGCCCACTTCTGGTTCTACGCAGGTGAAGGGGCTGTGAGCAGCAATGCCTCTGCCCCCCTGTACATCCTCACCACCCAGCAGCAGCTCATCCATGTGGCCGAGGAGCCTGAGAGTCGGATCGCTGACGGATGGACCACGTACCACGTGGGGCGCCGCCTCTATCCTTCCATAGCTGAGGGGCCCTTCATGGTCCAAGTGCGCTGCCCCACTTGCAGCTGCCAGGCAGATGCCGACAAGACCCCCTTCCTACATCTGCACACCCGTTCCAGAGGGCTCGAGCGCTCGCGCAGAGCCCCTATCCCCTGGTCGCCGTCCGCTATCGACCTCCTCCAGCGGCCGTCAAGGGACAAGCACGACTTCGGTGACTGCCGCCGCACTGAGCTCAACATCTCCTTCGAGGACCTGGGCTGGGACAACTGGATTGTTCACCCCAAAGTTTTAACCTTCTCCTATTGCCATGGCAACTGCACAAGCCGGGATCGAGTGACCACCGTCTTGGGCCTCAGGCAGTGCTGCGCCCCAGTTCCGGAAACCATGAAGTCACTGCACTTCCACACCACTTCAGACGGAGGCTACTCCTTCAAGTACGAAACGCTGCCGAACATCGTGGCTGAGGACTGCAGCTGTGTTTAGTTCCCAGTTCCGCACTGTATGTATGGATTGGATGACAATGAAAGTGATGCTCTGCTAATTTAAGCAGGATACTTAAACTTTTACACTTTTCAATGAGAATCTTTGACAAAAGTCTGAGCTCTAATTGCAGTCTGAAGACTGACTTTGGTTAACACTCAGCTTGAACTTGTGATACCCTCCTGTAGGGGGCACTGCTGATTCACTAACTTGCAGAGCAGCTCAGAAAGAACTAGTCCTAGACATGGCACCGAGGCATGGCAGTGTAGAAAAGGATCAAAAACAGTAAAAAAATAAAAATAAATAAAAAATAATCGTATTTTCCTTTTTGTCTGAGCAACTGATAATGATTTAACATGTGCTTTATTTTAAATTATGCTAACTTTGTAATGAACACGGTGCACTGACACTTATAAAACTGCTGCCTTTAGTCAGTGTCTCACTATGCGGATTTACTCAAAGGCTTCCAAAACAGTAACTGCTGTTAGGATCCACGGATCGTAAAAGAATTTGTGTCCGAAACACCTCTCTGCTAAAGCGAAGACGTGATTGGAAAGGCTGCGATCCAAGTGTCCCCATGTCAAGTGCCAAATATTTGGCACGAGGCCCACAACCCTTAACCAACAGACCTCTATATCGTCAACCTTTAAAATGTATGGAACGCAGTAATGTGGCTACTGAGACTGGTACACACTTGTCTGAACACACACGTTATGCAATGCAGTGCTGTTTGAAAGTATGTGAACCCAGTACGGATGGTCATTACTCTTGCATAAAATTTCGAAATATATTACTATTTTATTATATTTGTACATTAAAATATTATTGCACCCGCACTCCTTCCGTGTTTCTACTACACACGCGATTTCCTCTACAGCAACACGTGGAATTGCTCATTACCCACCTATTATGTCACATGAGAAACACTGATTCTCATTAAATAACCATTTCGTGGTAAAACTAAGGGACACAAGGGGTTCACATATTTTGAAGCTGCAAGGACAAGGATGGTTGCGTTAACAAACGTTCGGTTGCTTAAAGTCTGGCCTTAAAAATGAACTAAAAAAACTAGGTATGCAGTGTGCTCTTAATAAAATCCACATTAATTAAATCAGATTTTAAATGTGCCTCGCTGTGCCTAGGCTGCGTGTTCGGATGTAGGTTCAAATCTGACTCGGTCTGCACGTGTTCAAATGGGACTCTTCCTCAACCCATTATTATTATACTACAATTCATAGAGGAGAAACATCACTGTGTTTAATTTTTTCCTAACAAAAGCCTTAATTACCAAATACATCAGTACTTGGTGTTTAAATTTAAACACCTCAGTCACCCGTGTTCACAAAGGGAACTTCAGGTGTGGGACAGAGCATGAAAACACATTTCTTTGGCAAATATGTGAGTATTTCTACACACCATGACATCATCAAGAAAGGAGTCTGGGTTGTGATTTAACAAGAGAAGAACTGGGGAGAAATGTATTTTTTATATTAGGTTTCTTGGATCGCTTCATGAAGCCCGGTCCAGTAAATTTGAATCTTATCATATTCCCAGAAAAATGTATCAGAGTGCCTGGCACTCTAAGTGCAAGTGTGAATGTACAGTATAATATCAAGTTAGCAAATATGTAACCGCTGTGATATCAAGTCAGCTGATAAAGAACACTATCGTACACTTTCTCATTACTGCATTGCGCCACCTTCCACCCCACATCACTAATCACACCCGATTTCCTGCCTTTTTTCAATACATGTTTAAAAATGCTTCATCATATTTTCATTGACCATGAGGTGGATTAGGCAGAACAGATCCAAGCCACACAATGCTACACACACCCACCGTGTAGCAGCCATAACTCCCTTCTTCCCATGGCATAGGATACCTTGTTACATTCATCATTCTTCAAAATTATACTGTTCAGTATTCTATTTGATGAATTGTTAACAGCACATTACTGTATGAGGATTTATGCAGTGCTCTTGCTATAATAAAGAGCACTGTCAGGTTAGAAATTATCACACCTAAATTTATGTAGTTACAATAATCTGCATTTCATTTATTGTTTCAATTCCTGCAAACACAAACCACTAACAGGTATTGCTGTTAGTGGTCTATGTTTGCAGGAATTGCCACAAACCTAAACATGTCTGTTTATAAGAATATTGTCGCACTTAAATTCATCAAAAGCAATGACTTCATCCGCTGGATGCAGGTTATGGATGATCTTGAGCCTCTCCTGGTCTTCTTGGATCATGCTTTTCTTGGGTGGTTGGCATTCCTTTGCCATCTATGTTTAGCTTTATGAAAATCATACACAGTAATTTTTGAGCTCATATTACACAGCAAACCCCTCAATGTCCTTCTGGACTGTCATCATAAAGGCAGTCAAGAAGCTGATGAGATGGTCATTGTCACTAGTGAACCTGCCACCCCCAAGTGCTCCCTTTCTTCTCTTATTTTTGGTCAGGTTGCAGGGGCTGGGGGCCCAGAGCTAATTGTAGAACTGAAGATTTTTCCACTTTTCTGCAATTAAGTTTCAAACTTCACCTAGGACTAAGTTTTCTATGAAAAGGTGTCCAGTGAGCCATTTAAATGCTTTCCAACAAAAAGTGAGAAACTTTATAAAAAAAATTAGCAAACAGTGGTAGGAACAAGAAATAGCCACTAAACTAGTGAATTAAAATTTCTGAATACAGAACTGATTAATGCATCTTTCACCTAGTACAGCTCACACAATACATAGCAGCACTATACTTTTAGTAAGTATGGTGTTACAATTCATCTTAAAAGGCTCTTAACATTCACTAATTGTTCCCCTAGTTACTGAGTAACATTCACATGTCATTTCACACAACTGCACACAGTCCAGTTCAAATGGAATCTTTATTTTCTATGAAAAAAAATCCAGTTACAAAATGTATAGAAAGTGAAATAAAAATTGAATACCTAAATATTTCAGTTTTTGTAGGAAAATTGTGGCATTTTAGAAATACTACAATGATACAAAACAGTCTAAAATTGTACAAAGTTTTCCCCATTTCTTGAACCATCAGAGGATCACACAGATGCAAAAAAAAAAAAAAAAAAAAAAAAAAAAAAAAAAAAAAACAGTATGGCATTCTACACCTTAGTAAACAAACTTGCATTAATACAAGCCCAATCATTTTAGGATGTGATCAATTAGAATTACTTGAACTATTCTGTAGCAGAGAAAACTAATTACTGCCATCGGAATTTTAATAATTGGTCCTCAGGAAGGAAAAACGGAAATAATCTCAAGGTTTCACTGTGCAAATTCCTGGTAAGACTGATCTGATCATACTGCCCATACACAACCCATTTACCTGCATAAAAATGATTTACTTTGCATTTCAATCTACTTTCCTCCTTTGCAAGTTTTCCTGCAACCAAAAAAAGATGGCACAAAAGTTGTGCACTTAAGACAATTTAGAGAATGCCCAGTCATGTAATCTACGGCTCAGAAGAAAACTACACTCGCATCCAAAAATTGGAGAAACACTGGCGAGACAAACCTCACACAAGGGGGGGAAGACAGTGTGGAATAATGTTGAGAATAACCAAGATATTCAAGCATTTCCCAGGTTTGTTTCTTGCGCTCAAAATCAACTATTAGCCTTTTAAAAATTGATGTAGAGGATTTACTTGTGTCATTACAAACTGTGCAGTAGGCTGCAGTGCTAATGCTACAGAAAAATAAAGATTTGCAACGAGGGGCTGAGGATGGATTGCATAACTGAAGCCGGGTGTCCAACCCCTAAGAGTCGGAATCAGCGTGTTAGAAGCCCTTGAATAGTTGACAGCTACCAAGTATATTTGTGATGGTTTTCAGCAAATTCCAAAATGACACCTATGCATGAAGTCCAGGTTTTGGAGAAGGCCGACACCGAATCAACCTTTCTGGAATGGCTATAAAATGTAAACACCAGGTTGAGACCACATCCCTCTGCACCATGCAACAGTGAGTGGGAAGAAACTGCTCAAGTCCTGCACACAAATCAGTGGCAGCAGCAGGGCTGTCCCAGGGAGTGCAAGTGGTCCAGTAACATGCCTATGCAGAACACATTCCAGGACTGTGCTTTGGTACTTCAGGATGACCTCTTCTGCATGAAGAAATATTTTTGCATTGTCCTGATAGTCACTGGCCTTAATACTGTAAGGCAAGCTTTCAGCCTCTGGTACAAACCAACGCCCTGCATTGCACTCTTGATACACAAAGCCACACAATATTCAGTGTCCCCAGCTGTTCAGCAGCTCTTCTGTAATATGCTTCTCCTTCCATGGAATGAGTTTGGTAGATGGCATCAGCAGACAGTACAGCACAACAGAAGATTCAGGCTCTGATACCTAGGGAGGCAAGATAACCAGTGAGCTTTCATGTGTGCTATACCCATGCACTGCATATAACTTCAGCAACTTACTGTAATCTACCTTGTAAAGGCTTGAGTAATTCAGACTAAAATTAAAAATTGTGACAGAGGAACATCAGGTAAACAGCTTCTAGGAGAAATTGCCAACCTTTATCGCAGGCTGCTTCCTGCTTCTCCTGTGCAAAGTTCAATCGGTTCTGCTCCACTGCAGTACCGTTGGACTCTGGGCTGCTGCTGCGAGATGGGCTGCTCTCCTCATTCTGATAAGCCAGGTCCAGGTGCTGCTGGGCCAGCTTCAGGTGCCGACGGAGGCGTTCCAGCTCACGGGAAGATGACTCGTCCCCAAAATTGTCACGGCCGGAGTCCACCAGGTTGTCACGGAAATCTGCCTTAAGGTTGCTGGCCATCTTCCCTGTTGGACCTTTCTTCATTGCTGTGCTATAGCCAGGAGGGGCTGAGGCCATGGGGCGGCAGAGCGAGGCTTGTTGCCTGGAGGATGCCCCACGGCGAGGAGTGCGAGTACGGAACGAGTCTCGAATTCCACCTATTCCCAGGTGCAGCATCTCCAGTAGGGTGAGGAGGAGACAGAGCCCACTGACTGCATACATGATGAGCAGAAAGATGGTTTTCTCCGTTGGCCTTGAGACAAAGCAGTCTACAGTGTGGGGACATGGACTGCGTGTGCACACATAGGAGGGGGCCACTTCAAACCCATACAGGATATACTGGCCAAACAGGAAGCCCACCTCAAATGCCACACGTGCCACCAACTGCAATACATACACCTTCATTAAGCCATCCCTCTGGATCCTGCGGCGGCCATCATGCTTCTTTGCAGATGGCTGATTCTTCTCTTTTTCAACCTCAGTGGTCTCCACAATCATAGGATCTTCCTCACCATTGTCCTCCATCTCCTCATATGCACGATTAGTACGCCTGTTGATGGTTAAATTCTTCCCCCGTGGGCGGTATTCATCATCATTCATGCGGGCAATTCTGTGCATGGCGAACCCAAGGTACATGATCGTGGGCGTTGTGATCATTATCACCTGAAAGATCCAGAACCTGACATGCGAGAGGGGTGCAAACGCATCATAGCACACATTCTCACAACCAGGCTGGCCCGTATTGCATGTGAACTTGCTCTGCTCATCGTAGTAGATGGACTCCCCACCCACCACAGTGAGCACGATGCGGAACACAATGAGCATAGTCAACCAGATCTTCCCCACAAACGTGGAGTGATTGGAGATCTCATCCAGCAGCCGGGTAAGGAAACTCCAGCTCATGGTGCCTCTTGGATGAGTCTTTCACTTCTACAAGGAAAGAAAGATCATTTTAGTAATTAACACTTCAGAAAACTCCTACAGGTTGGGAGAGAAAGCACTTCAGACTTCATACATCAACTGAGAAATTCCAAATTAAACAAATTCAGCACCCATGCTATACATTCAATTCTGTAGAATGCTGATTCTACTAGATGTGTTGGCACCTCTTACCACAAAACTGTCCCCTAGTGGTGTCATGGGAATAAGGCTTTATTTACACTACCAGTCAATAGCACAAGGTTAATTTAGGATCAGATCATTTCTCTTCAATAAATTGTGACAACAAATTTGCACAATAGGTTGATTTCATGAAACAAGTTGACCCTTAGAGCGCTGAGTGCAAGAAGGGGCATATGCCGAAAACCTTGCAGCTACAGCTTCCAGGACCCAAGTCCTTAGAACACTGGCAGTGCTGAACAGACATCCAGGCTTCAACACATAGAAGCCCAGCATTTCTCCACTGTACTCACTTGTATAGACAAACATCATGGAGGTGCAACATAAGGAACCTAAATCATACAACCTGCTTCCATTTGTAATATTTAGGCATTGTGCTTTGACATTTTGACCTCCAGATAAGTGTTCTGCTTTCTTAAAAAAACCCTGGGACACAATTTCAGATAACAGGACTGCTTATTCCAATTCTTGAACAACATTTCCATTGCCAGGATATTCCTTTTATATTTATTCATTTAGCAGAAACTTCTGTCTAAAGCAACATACATCACAGAAAATTCTGACTTTCATACCAGTTGACATATCATAGCTTAGAGCAGTTGTCTAGATCAAGAATGCACAATAATGCAGTGGCACACCCTGCCTTCAGACTCTGTGCAGCCACAGCTATTTCCCCTGGAACTGGTTTTCACCCAAATCTGGAAGGGAAGGTGTGGGGTTGGCATGCCAGTCACTGGCGCCAGGTGAATGTGTTAACGGGCCTTTGTGCTCGCTCTTACGGAATGCTTCCTCTAGTCCTGCACAGACATGTTTGGTACTTAGATCTGTTGCCCTACTGGCAACACGGGCTTCGGAGATCATCCTCAGTCAAAAGACACACCCTTCATGAACAGAGCCAGGCTATACTAGCAACAGCAAACTTACAAGTGATAGAGAGAAGATGCATGTCTACAACCATCTGAAAAATTAACATTGTTCTTTAATAGGGAAGAACTTGTTTGCAGTGGTCTTTTAAAAGATGTACTGTACCAATTCACCACATCATTCTATCAGAGTCACAGGTGTACAGCTACATTAGCCACCATTTCTTTCTCCAGTTTCATTTAAATTCAAGCAGCATCACACCAGAACAATCAGCATTTGGAAGAGATGTCAGTTTCCTTGAAGTTTGGAAATTACTAGCCAACTGATGGCTTTACTTCACAGCTGGCAACCAGACAGTCACCTGTGTGATGCTAATTACAAAGAACTGGGTTTATCATGTACTTTAAGATCATGTGCTTTTAGTGACAAAAAAATGCCACAGTACTCCTACCTTCTGGCTGGAGGGGATGGATTTCTAAACAAAGCAAATCACTGAAGTTCATTGAGAACCAGAACCTGTTTTTTTACATGGTTACATATTAAAAGTCAACTAGATTTAGCTTTGACATCTGTGGAAGGAAAACACTTCCAGTACAAGTTTCAGCTCTAGCACCACCTGGATTATTTGGAGTTTATATGCATGCCCAGTTACCAAATTCCAAGTTGATGCTTTTCTTGAAAAAGAATGCAATGAAGCCACAATGTAGATGTAAAGGTAGCAGATCAATGTTTTGAATGACTATACACTGGCCACAAGAAGCCCCAAGCAGGGCTCTCAAATTCCTATACAAAGAGGGGAAGGAAAAACTCAAAGTAGTATACAGAGTTTATGAAGATGCCATCTATTCCTTCCTAAAGGAATTTAGTGGGACTTGTAAAGCTCATCTTTAAGTTACAATGCAATGGGGATAGACGGACTGCCATTTGCAAGATCAGTTTCCCCATTTACCTGGAAAACACATATGTCTAGTGCAACTCAATTTTGGAGCCTTAAAGGTGTTACAAAGAGGTGCAAGTAGTTAGAAATCAGGATTCAACACATGCAAGGCAAGATAACAGCTATCTTCATGTGTAAAGCTATTGGATGGAGTGAACATTAGTGCTCTGAATTTTAATTCTCAGGAATGTTGAATCTGAGCTTTAAAAATACAGGATGGGGAAGGTAAGAATGGAGCTGCTTTACTGTAGTAAACAATTCACCTTAAGTCATGTCGCATTTAGTTCAAATGTACCGATACTAATCAAGTTGAAACTAAGAAGATTGGTGAGGAAGCCACAAAAACCTATGCTGACAAATGTACTAATGGACCCCCTAAAGAATCCCAAGCACAGGCGTTATCCAGGCTTCAGTACTCAAACCCATTCCTAACCACAAAACATTCCCCAGGCACAGGAGAAAATAAGCCTGAAGCACAAAGATAGTAAGGGGGTGTGGCACAGCTGGTTCAACCTCAGGAGTAAAGGAGCCAAAAAAAAAAAAAAAAAAAAAAAAAAAAAAAACCACAAGTCGCTACGCAAACAACGCACAGTAATCAGGCAGATTGTTTCAGTATCTAAAAGCCAATTCCATTCACAACCTGCAACACTAATATTAAACAGACGGATGTGTACTAACTGCAGGCAGTTTGCCGAGTGCATTAACAGGTTCTCAGATATTTTCCACATGAACTAGTAGGATTTTTGATTGAAAGGGCTGAGAACTGCTTACAAAACAATATGAACACTGTGCTGAGAGGGATTAGAGGTGATTAAAAAAATACAGCAAACAACCTGCATTGTTGTAAAAGGCTGGAGGGTCCAGAATGTGCCATCACTGATGGAAAGCCAAATGAAGACTAATCCTTCATGAAAATCAGAAGGTTAATTAACCAAAAAAACCAAATTATACACACACGCAAAAAGGAGTTTTGCCATCTCACATGATAGATGGAGCAGACAGGAGCTCAAGAGAACTGAGCCTGATATGCTGAGACACTTCTAGATTGTTGAAAGGGACTCAGCAGTTCTGAGTGAGACAGTGAGCTCATTGTCATTCCACCACATTGGAGCCAGAATTAATAACCTTTGCACTTTTGATTTTGGACCACCATGCAACCCAAGGTGAAAGAGCATGGCAGTCCAGCTAGAGCATAATAAGAGATCAGGTCCTGCATCTAAGAGATCCATTCCTTGTCTTGTAGGCCATAAGCAGTCATGGACCAGAGCTCTTCAAACCGTCATAATAAAGACAGAGAATGAGCACAATGGATTGATGGAGAAGAGGCTCACAAGGAAGGAGAAGTGCCTTCAGCTGAGCAAGGAAGCTCCAACTGAAATTCCAGCAGAACCAGTGTCCTTTTCACAATTCACTCACAGTAAGGCAACATTTTCATACTAGTTTATGGGTGCGCTTACGTTTAGGAAGAAAACCTTATTTTAGTTACCCTAGCCTACTATTCGCTTCCGACCACGTCCACATTGCACAACCACCAAAGAAAAATGTATTTTTAGCGTAGAATTTTTACTTCAGCGCAAGTTTGAAGTAAAAAAAAAAGGGCAGTTCAAATGGTTTTAAATTTAACGAGGCAAGTGCGCTCTTTGTGTTCGTCGTAGTTCGGACTTCATCTGCATTGTCCCCCACTACTACTTGTATTCTATCCCCCCACCCGAGTCAATTATTATTGTCTACTAGTCTACAGCCATGATTTCGAGACGCATTTTCGTCCAGCATATTATTTATCCCAATTGAACTGCAACGCCGGCGTCCTTCCGCAGCACTTTTTTTTTTTTGCCCGGGAAAAACCAGGTGTGCTGCCGCCCGGCGCTCGCGCGCCAAACGAACACGTCTCCTCACCGCGCGCCACACGAACGCTAGAGCAGCGCCATGGAGCGTCTTTTTATGTCTCGTGCCGCGCGCTCACCACCAGCAGGAACTCCTGAAGTCGCAACAACGGACACCTTCTACATTCGCACAAATAAACGAAGAAAAAAAATTAAGCGGACTTCCTAAAATTAAGTTTTCCCAAACACGCCGTCAGCCTCACCTAGTCGAATTTGCTCACGTTGCTCCCTTGTCCCGCTTCGGAGTGGCAGTGATGCTCCACGCCGTTTTTCCCTCTTTTCTGGCCGTCAAACAAAAGCGCCACTCGCCATTAACCCGTTCGCTTCAGCACAGGACCATGTGACCCCGCGCGCCGCGGCCGCCAACTAAATAGCGCGCAGACAAAGGAATATCCCGAAATTCCTCTCCTGTCCCTCCTCCCCCCGCGCGGCACCCGGCCCACTTAAGGGGCCCACGCACGAAACACGAGACAGAGCCCGAGAGACGCGTTCCCGCGGGCCACTTCTACCCGCACACACTTGCAAAAACACACAGGCGTGTGTGTACCGGCAGCGATACGACGTGGCCAAGATGACCACGTAGCGAAGAAAAAAAAAAAATTATAATGTTGGAAAGCATCGCATTACATTTAGTGTTAAAACTATAATTATAGAAACACTTCTTTTGCAGAACAAAGTGTCCCGACACTAATTGGGGGAGAACGTTATACTAAATTTACAAGGGAAATTGTAATAATCGTATATATATATATATATATATATATATATATATATATATTGTAAGGTGCGAAGCAGAACTCGGCTGAACTTTAATCTTTAACGTGGAAATCTGTACTAAATTTCCTTGAATTATTAAATAAATTATACTAAATAATTGTTTATTAAATAATTTGATGTGGTTCCTGATATTAAAAGAAGTTTTTAATCTAATTACTGTTTTTAAGTGTAATGAACTGACTGTTCCGTTACTGCTATAACAACGGTCTCAACTACGAAACTGACTGCTGTCCAGCTCAAAAAATGGAGCAGACTGCGATTCATAAACAACCCGCTGGACATTGTATGATATAAAAGCCGAAAATACACGCGTACCGTGGCCGCCGCGCAGCTGCAGTGTTTGTCCGAGTTCACTGGAAGGCCCGACAAATCGTTTGTCCAGATGTTTCCACATGGACGTTAAGCCATCAGATTGCTGCAAGAACTCTATTTTCACTTGTGCAAGTCTTCTTAAAAACAGTCCTAGAGGGAATACAGAAAACTTGCCATGGGGTTCTCTATCTATCTATCTATCTATCTATCTATCTATCTATCTATCTCAGTGTGTAACTTTAGGAGCAAAGGAAAATACCCCCTTCAGACAAGTAATAACAAAATTTTTATTCTTCTAATAATTTGTAGCTTATGAACACTTTTCTGTATTGTGAAAGACTACATTTATTATAATGAGACTTTAATAAGGAAGGCATTATAAGTATTGTATTGTAGCATACGTTAATACTTGGATTAGAAATGTACAGCTCACTGTTTTACAACATAAAGTTACTTGTACAATTGTGAGAAAAGCATAATTTAAAAAAGAAACATCATATCATATCTTTGAAAAATAAAACAGCAATATTAAAAACATCACTGACTGCGTGGGTTTATTTAAATTTCATTTACCACCACCTGATGCTGTGCCCTATGCCATTCAGAAATGAACCAACACAAAGAAAGATTGTAATATTTCTTAGGATTACTTCAGTATTAAAATGCTTAATTTATATTTTTTCTTACAATTATAATGGCATTAAATGCCATTAAAGTGCAAAAACAGAAAAAAAAAAAGGGCTTTTGTCTTTTTTTATTTAATTAGGAAGGTTTTGTCCCATTTTGTGTTTCAAAAGAGACATTTTTGTCTGTACCCCATAACTTTACAGATTTTGCTATGAGAACATTCTTCAATATGCTGTAAATGTATGAGTTTACCTTCACTGATATTCAAGGTACTCTCCAATCTATGAGAATACTGTTACAGTTATGGCCATCAGAAAACCTGTTTTCCCAAGGTACGGCGCATTTACAGAAGCTGAAACCAAATCCGACTGCCTCCTCTATACACAACCCAAATCTTCTTTCCTTACAGACGCTATTGGTTTCATGACACAGATATACTTATGGCGAGTTAAATTTGCATGATTTAAATTGTGAGAGATTGGGATTTGGTGTCCTGCATGCCTGATTTCTTCTTTTTGCTGCCTTAATCTTGTACTCATCACTCTGAACCAGTTACACCGCACACATTGCAAACGACAACAAACAAGGACAAAATTAGGAAACCAAAGCCGCATCCATCTATTATGAAATTAACTAGTGTGAAATAACCTAATGGTGAAAAACTGTAAACTGAAGTAAAAGCTTACATCAATAAAATATCGGAAAAAAATCCAAAAAATGTATTGGCATGTGGAGCACTCATGGGTCAGGCAGCAGTGTTCGGAACCGGCCAGGAAAAAGGACCGCCAACATAAATTTTCCAGGAAAATGGCCTTGTGTCTTTATTCATGCAGATGATTACAAAAACTTAACTTTTTAGAAGCAGATCATTGAAGATGTTTGGTGAAAGATATTCTAAAACCCCTCCTTCCGTATTTCATTCTGCTTTCACGAAACCAGAGCTGTGAATGACTATCCGTGCTGCCTCTTCAGACGTTTGCCCTTCCTGCCTGCGTTGGTGTTCGGAAGTTGTTGTCATGAGAGGATTTTCCTCTGGTGCACTTTCGCTGGGCACGGGAAGGGAAGGGAGGGGAGGGAGGGGCGTCAACTCCTCCATAGGCCTTTGTTTCTGGTTTTGCGTCTGAACGAACAATGGCTGAGCTGTTAGCGCATTACGCGCGATCGCCTCGGACATGGCCAGGGTAGCGAACTGAACGGTCGAGGGAAGGTTAACCAAAGGAAGGGTCTTCCAGCAGCCACTGAGGATTTATAGCCCTCTTCACGTCTAGTGGAGGCCCCAAGCAGAATATGAATCAAAGGCATTCGTGACAGTCATGATGCTGCACTGGGGGAAAAAATAACACCTAAAGGAGTCCGTAAGAAAGCTCTGTCACAATTGTTATTCGTACCTGTGGAAAATGCCTGCAGAAAGGTGAGAAGTTCCGCGGTGCCTGCGTTTCAATAGGATTCCCACGAAGGCTCATTGAAAGGTTTGCTCAAAGATCTTATCCTTTCTAAAGCACCAGCTATATACAAATGGCCTTCCATACAAATTAAAACCAGGTGCACCCATTTGTTATCCAGTCAGAACAAATTAAGAATGTTGTCCCAATGCTTGCGGCTAAAATCCTTAACAGCAAAATCAAAGTGTAATTGCTAAACATTATTATTGTATTTCATAATTGCTCAGGCAGTCGATCAGTTGGTCTATGTTTATTTTCACCTTTTGTTTTTATTACTTACTCCACATAACTTGGGCTGGTCTGTAACATTTGTTCAAGACCATACATGCATTTTCATTTCTTCCTTTGGTTTTACTGTTTTCCACCAAATTCTGTTATTTTTCTCATCTTTGCAAAACCTGGAACCCCTTTTCCATGTCCATATGACCAGATACACCTGGCAGGACTCTTCGAAGACCAAGGTCCAAACAGAAGTAAAATTCTGAATGGGACAGCTGGTAATGTAGTGGTTAGAAGTATACTGCCTTTGGATCCCAACCTGTGGCTGTACTACCCTTGAGCAGGGTAATTGCTCTGATAAATTTACCCAGCTCTAAATGGGTAAAGGGGACACGGTGGTGCAGCGGGTTTGGCCTGTGCCTGCTCTCCGGTGGGTCTGGGATTCAAGTCCTGCTTGGGGTGCCTTGCGATGGACTGGCGTCCCGTCCTGGGCGTGTTCCCTCCCCCTCCTGCCTTGCGACCCGTGGTGCCGGGTTAGACTCCGGCTCGCTGCAACCCCTCTCGGGACAAGCGGTTTCAGACTGTGTGTATAAATGAGTAAATAACTGTGACCTTAATGCTGTATGTTGTATTGGAGAAAAGTGTCAGCTAAATGAATAAATGTAAATTTTGTTTCCCTGTATGTGTAACTCATCTATAGGAGGAATGACAATAAACTTCAGTTTGACTTTAAAAGAAATCTGCAAACCAACAGCGACTTAATCTGAAGCAGCATCAGCAAGTGAAATACTTCACCTACGTCCACAGGCACCACTTGGCCATTTCGCACCAAGCTCTCCTGCGCATTTGCTCAGTGCCGAACATGTTTACAAACATGAGAAAAAAAGTAGCCGACTTGGGGAGCTCCAGAAGATAGCCGTCCTCCCTCAGTACCCTCTTTACATGACAGACTTGGGTCTTTTATTTGGATAATAAACTTCCCAGGGGTCAAGTGTTGACACTGAATCCCTTTAAACTCGACTCTCAGTTCGACTATGATTTGGAAAATATTTAGCATATCGAGCTGCATTTTTTTTTAATAATGAAGACAGAATGTCTCTTGTTTTGTGTACTATTTTTTTCAGAATAACATGCCAAACACTTCTTGCTACTGTTTCATTCTGGAAGGATTCTTCTGCTGTCATTATATTTGTTCATTATCAACTCTCTAGTTACAAATAGAGGTAATAAGTCTTGTTCAACATTTCTTCTTTCCCGACTTATTTTCTCATCTTTTTTCTCAGCTATACAAAGTCGTGAAAGCTTACTGCTTCCCTTCAGCTCCTGGGTGAACAGCGGGATGTTGAAACTCCAGCAAGAAACTTAGAGAACACAACGAACTCTACCAGGTCCTCGACCAAAGAAGGCAAATACTCAAACTTCTCTGGATTTTTTGTACCAGGTCTTTGCGTCTTGCTGAGCTCATATTGTTGGTGATGGAGGTGTGTCCTCCCCCATTGCATTTGTTCTTTCTCATGTTAAAGACAATGCTTTCCACAGTCCCCATAGCAATGGCACTGGAATCTCCACTTCAAGCCTGGTTCACACCTGGGGCAGCTCATGACTCCCACCCCAATACCCAGCCCTCTTTGTATAAAAGTTAATAAACGTCCTGGGTCCTCCTAGGTCTCTGACTTGCTTAATCCTTCAAAGAATTACCTTTTTTTCCAGCTGGCTTCTTTTCGGTACATTTCCCAGCTTGCGTTTAATCGTGACAAATATAACACACCGCCGATGAGACACAATTCAGATCGGTGGTGTAGGGAAGTTTACAGCTCCCAGTCCTCCTTGAGTTGACAGTCCCAGTTAAGCAAAAAATAATTGCTGAATAGCACCAGGAATAACAGTGAAAGTATGGTACACAGGAATTTCAGAGAAGCAGGTAGCTTCTCCAGCCTGTGGGGTCACACCTGTGGATTTTGGCTTTTGCTTCATTGCGCATCTTATTCCAATTACCCACGGCTGCAAACATCTCCCAATTTCAGGCACTCCTAATTCCAACTTGTGCGGAGATGTAGAGTCAGGTGCCAGGAGCGGTAATGTTTACCATCTGTGGTTGTGAGTTCACTTTGTGACGTGAACCCCCCCCCCCCACCGCATCTACAAGGCATTCATCTGTTAATTTACCACAGCATGACTGCATAAAGTAAAAGACAAACAGCAGAGTATTTTGAACAGGGTTCCTGTTCATGTTCACAGTGCTTTGTGTGAGTAATTTGCCAAGCAGCCCGCAAACTGGGACTGCCACACTGGGACACCCTTGTTTACCATGTTTCATTGATTTACCATGTAGATGCTGTTGTCTCAGAAAAATAAGTTGGTAGTCTTGCAAAGTTTTACAAACACAGACCACATAAACCATAAAGAATAAAACTGCAACCAGTCGGTTAATGACGCTTTTCTCTTAGGAATACGGTGATGCATGGAATTCAAAGGGATTAGTGAGTTTTTAAAGCCTTTCTGGGTAATTTTTACTCTGTCAATTTAGAGTAAATACTTTCTCGAGGGTACTACAGCAGGATGTGAGATTGGGAGCTGGGTCCAATGCAGCAATAATCGCTACATTACCTGGTTCTGTACCTTTTCGAATTACTCATTCACCCTTTTTGAGAGCAACACATCTACTAAAAACCTGAGCAAAATCACACACCGGCAAAGAATGGCATTTTTAAGTGCCTGTGTCAGGAAATGGGGGTTGGGTGAGAGATGGGGGATGGGGGGCACTTTTTGGGAGGCTACAGAGAAAGAGGTATGGATAGCTATCCAGTTTCATCTTAACCCACCTTCCCTCCTCCTCTTTCTACCCCATATATGGGTGGTTTCAAAAAATGTAGTGAGCCTTGCAAAAGAAAAAGCTGATCACCCCTATCCTGCTAGGGTGGGGGGTTGCCATGGTAACAGACAGCTTTCCACATGCCCTTCCCCAAGCCTTGGAGCAGATGGTCAGAGGTGAGTAGAGTCTGCCTGATCAGCAAGGGGAGCAACTACTAAAGTACAATTTCTACCTTTCAGGTTTTACTCAACAGATTGCAAAGGTGCTTTATTTAATTGATCAGGCGACATTACGCTTCATTAAAAGACAGGCTGAGCTCTATTACACTTGCAGTTTAAAACAGTTCAATGTTTATTGTCATAAGTACAAAGTACTATGAAATTCTTGCTTAAAGATTTAGTGTCCCACCCCAGATGGGACTCGACCCCCCCAGTCCCTGGCTTAGGAGAGCAGTGCCTTAGGCATAAGGCTACTGGGGCACAGCAAAAGGGACACACTAGCCCATAAAACAGTTGACCAAGCTTCTACTGCTAAAACAACACATTTCCAAATAAGCTAGACTGAGAACACCCAAATTGACCGGTGCCTCTTCTACCACCAGTCTGGACTCACCAAGAGACTCCAGATCAACAGCCATTGGTCAATTCCCTCTGAGGTTGCAAACCCCCTGCATGGTTTACAATTATCTGACACCTCTTTCCAAAGCAGCTTACAATGCTGAGGTACCTACAGTTATTTATTTATATAGCTGGACAATTTTACTGGAGCAATGTAGGGTAAGCGCCTTGCTGAAGGGTACTTCAGCTAGAAGTTTGAATCTGCAACCTCCGAGTGCAAACACAGCAGCTCTAACAACTACGCTACCAGCTGTCGGACAAGAGACGTTTTCATAGAGATTCAAGATTTCGGCAGCAGTGGGACTGAAGCCTACACTCCCGAAGAGACTAGGGTTCTTGCCTTTGACTATTTATGAGTACAAACAGAAGCCAAAAGGAAAGTTCTTAGGCAGCAGGAAGTGAATGAGCCATACAGGAGAGCATAGTTCACAACCCTTCTCCAGCCTTCCCCCACCTCCAGCCCCCTACCCTGCCAGGTTGTATCTGGCCCCCATAAGGGTAGCGTTGTTCTCTGAAAGAGACTGTTCTTCACACAGCCACCTTCCCACCCCCACACAGCTCTGATGTTTCCGTTGGACCAGGCCACGCACAGACTGGGGCTCTCTTGCCGCTACCCCCTGTGTTATCAGCCCAGCGGGTTTCAGCTGTGCTCACTTCACCCGGCAAGTGAGCTTTTATATGGACGAGCCCCTCAGCAACCAGATTCTTCTGTCTTCGTCCAAGGAGGTACACTGAAACTCTCCCCAGTTTCTTTCTGTTAAAAATCCAACAAAAATTATCCCACAATGTCTTCATTATTCCCATGCACTCAAAAACATGAGCTAAGTTTTAATCAACAAACTTGCACCCTTAAAGATGGTTAAGGACTGGGGAGGAATTAGTCCATTTGGCTGGACAAGATAAACTTAAAACCTTAATGTTGTGTAAGTGCACTACAATACAAGTGTTAACCATGGAAAAAGGCAAAAGTGTGCCTGTGTTCATTCAAATAACAGATACTTATAATTTTATTTAAAATGTTTGATATGTGGTTCACTTTTAGTGAGATAATTATTCATAAACTGGATTGTTGGTTAAAGAGAAATAGGTCAAACTGGCCTAGTGAAAGCTAAATAGCATTATTTTAAATTATTCACTTTATAACGGGGGCGTGGTGGCGCAGTGGGTTGGACCGCAGTCCTGCTGTCCAGTGGGTCTGGGGTTCGAGTCCCGCTTGGGGTGCCTTGCGATGGACTGGCGTCCCGTCCTGGGTGTGTCCCCTTCCCCCTCCGGCCTTACGCCCTGTGTTGCCGGGTAGGCTCCGGTTTCCCGTGACCCCGTGAGGGACAAGCGGTTCTGAAAATGTGTGTGTGTGTGTGTGTTTGATATGTGGTTCACTTTTAGTGAGATAATTATTCATAAACTGGATTGTTGGTTAAAGAGAAATAGGTCAAACTGGCCTAGTGAAAGCTAAATAGCATTATTTTAAATTATTCACTTTATAACGGGGGCGCGGTGGCGCAGTGGCGCAGTGGGTTGGACCGGGTCCTGCTCTCTAGTGGGTCTGGGGTTTGAATCCTGCTTGGGGTGCCTTGTGATGGACTGGCGTCCCGTCCTGGGTGTGTCCCCTCCCCCTCCGGCCTTATGCCCTGTGTTACCGGGTAGGCTCCAGTTCCCTGTGACCCCGTATGGGACAAGTGGTTCAGAAAGTGTGTGTGTGTGTGTGTGTGTGTGTATTCACTTTATTTTAGGTCTGAGGGTGATCCAAATAGCCTCACTTATGCAGGCATCCTCCAGGTGAAACACACGTCAACATATCAGTACGGGTTTGATAAATGAGTCATCAGTCATAAGAGGCACAGTTTCATCAAACCTCCTCAAGGTAAGAAATTGCAAGCGTGACACCAAACGGAGAACGAGAGTGATTTGACATTTCGGCGCGCTGCAGTAACAGGGCCACGTGAGCAAGAGGAGCAGCTGCCAGTGCTATCAGGTGTCAAACGGGGGTGAGTTCTCACAGCCGATGCTTCCGTGCTCTCATCACGCTTACGTAGCAACGTCGCTGTCTGAACTCCGTGTGCCGTAACACAATATGGCATAAAGGGGTGTCGCTCGTTTTACAGGAAACAATGTTGTCTTAAGAAAAATATTCATTTGAACAAAGGTCCATAACAAAGGTTTCTGCCATTGGATAGGTAAACTGAGCATGCAGATGCATTGTGGGTATTGCCTTCTGGCCCAGTGGATTACAAGGACCATGAAATCCTGGAGTCCACCTCTAATATGGCACCAGTCAAAATTTTGAGTGCACATTTTTAGAACGTTTCTGAGCCGCTTGTCCCATACGGGGTCGCAGGGAACGTGTTCAGTTAAAAAAAAAATGAGCAGGCAACCACCCTACATGCCTTCTCAGCTCTTGTGCAGCTCATCCCAGATGTATAGCTCAGAAAAAGTCACCTACGTCTAAAAAATAACCACAGTGGCATCTGCCAGGAGCATTTTAAAAACTTCCTTTAGTTTATTTAGCTAATTTGTTCTAGCGTGACCGGAGGTGGGGAAAAAGGAATAGAGCAGTTACTCTTCCTGTTGGCTTCACCATGACTCTTAACCTTGATCTTACTTCAGGCTCTTATTCAGCACTATTTTGCAAATGGGGATTTTACTGAGGGCATTAAAGTTCAGTCTCTGATGGTGACAATAGATTCGAACATGAAAACAACTCTCAGCTGGAAGACGGCTCAGGACCCAGGGTGGCCCGAGGACCGCTCTGCAGTTTAAACCCAAGTGTGGCTTCTCACAAGGTCTCAGCTCAGCGCGCCAGTGTCGGTGTCCTCAGTGTTTCACCACATGCTTTCCCTCCTCACGCCATTTGCTGAAATGCAGCACTGAAAAGAATATAGACAATGACTGAGTTTAAAGTGAGCTCTTACTAGTTTGATTTTCCGGTTCTTTCAGGCCTTAGAGGACATATCCCAATTGATTGAGGTGACATGAGTGATGTTTTTTAAGTTGGAATTAATACCATAAATTTAAAAAATTAAGATAATTCAGAAGCCCAGGTAGCATATATGGAAAGTAGTACTGCTGCCTCATAGTGCTTGTTTTTGGAATGCGGGAGGAAACCAGAGCAAACCCACGTGAAACAAGCGAACTCCACACAGAATGGGCCGGATTTGAACCTACACCAGAACAGCCCAGGCACTATCCGTCTAGGTGAACTGGCAACTGTAAAACTGCTTGTAGTGTGTGGGTACCTTACCTTTCCAGGGTATACCCCCAGCCTTGTGTCCAGTGGTTTTGGGAAAGGATCTTGACTGCCACAACCCTGGATCAGGACAAGTGGTTAGTGAAAACGAATGAATGAATGAATTCTGAACTGAAAAAAACACTAGGCAGTTGTTCGATTGGACTTTTGAAGGAAGAAGTGTAACGTGAAAAAATTTGCTACTTTTCTGAGAAATTTTCTATTCAGTCAATCATTTCATGGTCACAGCAAGAGATGAACCTCCTGCAGTCTGACAGAAGCATCTGTTCCACTGTTCTCAGCTCATTGTGAAGTTTAATGCTGGCCTTGCCAGAGCCGACACAGCTGATTGGTTAATTCTCTCAAACTTCTTTTGGCACAAGTCTGTTCCTGGAAATAATTTTTCAGAAAAGTATGAGAACATAACTATAAGCAATGGAAGTAGGCATCAATATGGGCTTTTGCATTCCTACTTTTTAAAATATATCTAATATTTCTCGGTCTTTGCTTTCTGAAGCAGGACACAGGAATCTCTAATGATCCCCTAGATGATGTGATGCAGGATAATGCGACAGGGTTCATGCGGGACACTTGGTCGAGCCAGCTGAGAACATCTCCGCATTTCAGTTATTAGCTGCTGGAAGCCTCTCAAGGCCTTGCTTGTTGACGTTGCCCAAAGCAGCAGGATGTGTAAAATTAAACATCAGAAGCTGTGCGCAGCTTCAACGCACACACTGACACTGTCTGACTGGACCATTCCGGGCTTTGAGAACAGCAGGGTCGCTTTTTCCAGGTAAATGACCTTGCAGATGTACGTTCTGCATACTGTACATGTGCAAAGGAAAGCAAATCAAATTCGAGATTCCAAGAGCCAGTAATCTCTGGACATTTTTGGTTAAAAGAGGCAAGAACTCTTCAACGTCTTCAATAAATAAAGCTGCTTATGCAATAAACAGCAGTAGAAATTATTACAATCCTTCTTGAGCAATGTTCTGTTTAGACCGAAGTTCATTCCGGCCACTAATAAAAGGTACATGGTGTCTTTGAAGCTCTAGTTCTTTTCTCTTCAAATGCCTCTCTCACTTGAAAGGGAGATTGTCATCTTTATAAGAAAAAATAAAAAGTTTTTTTTTTTTTTGGAGGTCAAGTGTCAAAGCTGACATTAAACCACTTAGCAGGAATCAGAAGCGGAGGGTGTGATCTAGCGCATGTTACAGCTTCTCGGGATTCTTCCACCTACGGTCTCTCCCGCTACGTGGGCGAGAAGGAGCACGAGTCCCCCCTGCCCTGGAATGATGGCTGCACGTATCCGGACCACGGGAAGGAGACATGGGAGTCGAGCCTGGCGGTCCTCCACGCAGCCCAGCTGGGTGGTCTCTGGCTGACCTGTGATGAAAAGATGGAGGAGAATTTCTTTCCTGTGACGGTACAGCGATGCTCACCGTGGATCCTTGCAGCCGCTGTGCATCTAGGCCAGTCAACAGAAAGCGAAGAATATACACTTCCAGGCTCCGGGTTGTTTGCGGAGTTTCTTGCTCTTGTTGGTTTAGCTGGACATGTTAGAACGAGAGTCACTCTAAAAGGACAAGCAAGTAAAAACCAGTTAAACAAAGAACGGGTCCAAAAACACATTCTTGGTGAACTTTACACATTGGTACTCATAATTTAATCTGTTCTTCTAGTAAATAGCAGACAAATTCAGACTCTTACATTGCAAGTTTTTTTCATTTCCTTTTCATTTC